>NC_080670.1:179581624-179890374 GCF_030247195.1 Topomyia yanbarensis | reverse complement strand
CCGAAACGGACCAGGCAGTAACCAGGCGAAGGTGCGCGAAGCAAAGTCAAATGACGCGCAACCACAAAGGCCAAAAGTCGATAGAACGGTGCAGACCGGAGTGCAAAGGATCCCGAAGGGTGTCGACCCGAGAAGGTGACTTCTCGGCCCAAGAAGGCGAAAGGCACCAACCGGGCGTAAAGTGCCGGGCCACAAGTGGGTATCAGCCAGCCGGTGCCATCGGCATAAGGGTGCCAAAAACCCTGGCAGCTGGTCAGTAGGGCTAAGCGGAAGTCGAACGCACCTTCTCGACCCGCAAAGAAGGTCAAGGACAGAGGAGAGGCTCTGTTGGTGAAAACCGAAAAGGACAAGTATGCCGACGTCCTCAAATCGATGCGAGCGGCTGAAAACCTCTCGGCTCTAGGACAGGATGTGCGCAGTGTTAGACGTACCAAGATCGGCGAAATGATCTTGGTACTGAAACGAGGTGCGCAAACTAGTGGGACGGCGTACAAGAAGTTGGCCCAAGAGGTCCTGGGTGACGGCGGCGCTCAGGTGGGGTCGTTGGGTACGGAAGTGACCCTCCAGTGCAAGTAACTGGATGAGGTTACGAACGCAGATGACGTCGTCTCTGCCGTCATGAAGCAGTGTGGTGCAGAGATTGAGCGGACCTCTACGCCTAAGAGAGGGACTCTTTGGCACGCTGTAGTGAGGAGGGACACAAAGCGCAGAAATGCGATAGGGTACCAAAATGCCTTAAATATCTGAGCCAGTAAGAAACAAAACCGTAACCATGTTATGGGTGGGTCTTCGTGTTCCTTTCGGTGAGGCTAATAAGAAGAAGCCGTGCAAATAACACAGAACAACAAGAAATTTCGGATGAACAAAATTGGCACAGACGTACGCCACGGAAACGGACAAGAGACTGGAAGCTTGGGACATGGAGCTGCAGGTCGCTTAACTTTATCGGGAGCACTCGCACATTTGCCGATATTGTGAAAGACCGCAAGTTCGACATTGTAGCGCTGCAGGAGATGCGGGTCTTTCGCGGGAACCACACCATCTACCAGAGCTGCGGCAATACACACGAGCTGGGAACAGCTGGTGTGTATTGCCTGTCAGCGACAGAATGTGCAGGTTGAGGATCAAGGGCCGCTTCTTCAACATCAGCATAATTAACGTGCATAGTCCCCACCTCGGAAGTAGCGATGACGACAAGGACGAAGTCTATGCGCAGCTGAAGCGTGAATACGATCGCTGCCCAAGACATGATATCAAGATCGTCATCGGCGACCTTAACCCTCAGGTTGGCCAGGAGGTGGAATACATACCGGTAATTGGAAGATTCAGCGCCCACCAGCAGACGAACGAGAACGGCCTACGACTAATCGATTTCGCCACCTCCAAGAACATGGCCATAAGGAGCACCTTCTTCCAGCATCGTCTCCTGCATCGATACACCTGGAGATCACCGCAACAAACAGAGACGCAAACTGATCATGTTCTGATTGATGGACGGCACTTCTCGGACAACATCGACGTAAGGACCTATCGGGGCGCTAACATCGACTCGGACCACTATCTGGTGATGGTTAAACTGCGTCCATAACTATCCGTAAGTGTAAGATACCGGCGCCCGCCGCGGTATAACCTGGACCGATTGAGGGAAACCAACGTCGCGATAACGTACGCGCAGCATCTTGAAGCAGCGTTGCCACCCTAGGAGGAGCTCATCGATGCTCCCCTTGAGAACTGCTGGACCAGAACTAAAGCAGCCATAAGCAGCACGGTGGAGAGCGTCCTGGGATACGTACAGAGGAGTCGACGGAACGTTTGGTTCGATGGTGAGTGCCAAGAGATATTGGACGAGAAGAATGCAGCACGCGCAGCGATGTCGCTTGAAGCCACTCGTCAGAACGTGGAGTCATATCGACGGAAGCAAAAACAGCAGACTCGTCTTTTCAGGACAAAAAGCGAGGCATTCGATACTGTGCGTTAGTGACACTTGACGTGAAGAACGCATTCAACAGCGCAAGCTGGGATGCCATCGCGCTCTCGTTACACCGGCTTAGCCTACCGGTGGGTCTGTACCGGATCCTGGAAAGCTACTTCCAGAACCGCGTGCTGCTATACGAGGCCGATGCCGGTCAGAAAAGGGTTTCGATTACCGCCGGAGTCCCGCAGGGCTCGATCCTAGGCCCGGTGCTATGGAATCTCTTGTATGACGGGGTTCTGCGACTGAAGTTCCCTCTTGGGGTTAAGATCGTCGGCTTTGCCGACGACGTAACCTTGGAGGTCTATGGGGAGCCAATCCCTTAGGTAGAACTAACTGCAGAACACGCGATCAACACGGTGAAGGAATGGATGAGCGCGAGAAGCCTGGGGCTCGCTCAGCATAAGACGGAGGTAGTTATGAGGTAGTTATCTTCAACAACCGCAAGTCGGCACAACATGCAGTTATCCATGTGGGAGAAGTCGTGATCACCTCACAGCGGAGTCTGAAGTCTCTCGGAGTCATATAGACGACATGCAAGAGAGCGTCGACTGCTGTTGCGGCACTATCGAGGATGATGTCCAACAGTTCTAAGGTGCCCGGCAGTAGACGTAGGCTACTGGCAAGCGTTGCCGTATCTATCCTTAGGTACGGCGGGCCGTCCTGGGCAAGAGCACTGGGGGTAACCAGTTACCTTCAGACACTGGAGAGCACCTACCGCGTGATGTGCCTCAGAGTGATATCTGCCTACCGCACGGTATCACACGATGTATCCTGCGTGATAGCGAGCATGATGCCAATCGGACTGTTCATCCGGGAAGATGAGGAGAGTTTTGAGCTGGCAGATGGCAGCACGAGTGGGATAACTCCTCGAAAGGTAGGTGGACCTACCGGCTGATACCTAAAATATCGAGCTGGGTGGATAGACCCCATGGGGAAGTTCACTTCCATCTGACACAATTCCTGTCAGGCCATGGCTGCTTCCGACAGTACCTCCACAGGTTTGGGCACGCGGAGGCCCCCGTCTGCCCTGACTGCCCAGGTGTTGACGAAACTGCGAAGCACATACTGTTCGTATGTCCTCGTTTAGACATCGAAAGAAGATCAATGCTAGACGTCAGCGGCCGGGACACAACCCCTGATACCCTTATCCAGAGGATGTGTCAAGCGGTGGAGAAGTGGAACGCAGTCTCGACTGCTACCACTCAGATTGCCTGCAGGTTGCAGAGAATCTGGCGTGCCGAGCAGCAGACGACAAGCATGACTAACTTGTGATTGGTTAGTTAGAGCGGAAAGGGCTGAGCGCGGAGAAGTGAGCGAATGGTCTGCTCATACTGAGACAAGTGTGGCGCAGCGGGTGGCAACCGCGATAGCCAGGCCGAAGCACGGCGGAAGAGCGAGTGAATAGACGGACGTATAGACGGATGGATGGTCTGCCCATGCCGCGATAGGAGAGTCGTAGCGTAGCGTAGATTGCTCGTACCTATAGCTACCGATACCTCGTGGCGTGGCAAAGGAATGAAAGGTGAGCGTGAGTGCGAACATCAAGCAAGAGTGAGCGAGTACGTTAGGTACTGCCATTCCCCCAGAAGTAATGCCGGAAGGTAGTTCCTGGGGGAAAGATGGCGGAGCCCAATGGAGTTTAGTCGGTATGACCCCCTGATCAAGCCCGACACGCCAGTACACTTCCGTATGGTAGCTTGGCAACTACTAAGTACGTGCACTGGGAAAGAGCGTAATTGTATTCTCCATTGTAAAAAATGAATACAACTAGCATTAGTTCCGGGGGGATTAGGTCCATGAAATTCAGTTCTTCCTGTCCCTGCTTCCCCCTGTATGTATCTTTTTTCAAGAGGGGGATTCTTCAAAAGTACCATTGACTTGGCCGTGGAACTGTCGGATTATTACTGCAGCTCTTTCTCCAGCAAGCCTACCGACTAAACCTCAACCTCCTGTGTCTCCGTATCCTCTTCCTCCCGGGACCACCGTTGGATATTACTTCGAGAGAGGATTGTGCTCTTCCACCTCGTCTTTCCTAAAGCCCCTTGGTTCCTCAATAGCGCCGATGCGCTGTGTGGGGGTTTTATTTATTTTTTTTTGCTCTTCTGTTTTTTTATTATTAATAATGTTAATAATGTCCTTATTTTTTTGTTATTTTTTTATTATTTTTTTCAAATTTTTTATTCATTTTATTTATTTATTTTTTATTTTTATTTATCTTTATTTTTCTACCCGCGTAGAGCTTACAACGTTACCGGTCCACGTGAACCGATCCAGAGATACCGAAAACGTAGCTCGCATCTCTTCACTGCCACCCTTGCATGCTATTTAAACTGACGTGAAACTGCTTGGTGGTGTTGTTAACAAAATGTTCGCTGCGCTGGAATTCCGACAGAATCAATGTTACTGTCATTAACTCCTTGAGCCCGTTGGCCCCTCAGCATACGCGGAGTCCTTTGGCTCCCCTGTGTACGTTGAGTCAGCACGCTATCCAGCCCTTGCTTCGTAACCGCTCGACCCGAGGACCCGCCGTTAACGTCGGAACCCGTCGAAACGTGACCCGATTCGGAGATGCCTAAACTTGACTCGCATCCCTTCACAGCAACGCACGCAGGATTTTTAACCGACGTGAAACTACTTGTTGGTGTCGCTAATTTAGTGCTCATTTCTCGCTGCGTAGCCGGTCCATATACGACCGTCGCCGCGTTGGAACCCGTCGGGGTGTAAATCGATCTGGAGGAACCAGAAGACCAGGCTCGCGTCCCTTCACGACCGCACTCGCAGGGCTTATAACCGAGTGGAACCACACGTCCATATCTTGCTAGTTGGTGTTGCCAGCTTGCTCTTCTATTCGCCACTTTCTCTGAAGTTCCGACAGAATTAGTGTCACTACTCTGCTGACGGCATTCCATGTGCCTTGCTCTCGACACATCTCTGTCACAATATTCTCTACTTCGCGCTGCGTCAAATCTAGGACAGACGACAGGATTATATGCTCCGGTGTTTCCTCGACGTTTATGCACTCCGGACAAAAGGGTGACACAGCGTATCCCAACCGATGTAGGTACTCAAAACAACCACGACCAGACAGGAACTGCGTCAGATAGCAGATCACTTCACCATGACTCCTATTTATTCAGATCGACAGAACCGGTTTGAGTTTGTGAGTCCACCTTATCTGCCACCAGGATGATACCGAAAGGGATCATCCCAGCTATAACGCGGACTTCCTCTGATAAGATAGTCCTGTGCGCGCTCGCGACCGGCATGGCCTTGAGCCTGAACGCACTACTCAGCTTTACTCGATTCCGCTGTGTGTCCAGCGCCGCAACCCAGACTAGGTCTCCGTACCTCAGTATCGAGGATTATACGCTAGCCAGAAGACCCCTCTTCGGCATGATTCTCGTTTAAGCATTTATAGCTTTGTCCGCCTTCTCGCAAGCATAATCGACACGGGTGTTGAAGTTCAGTCGGTCGTCTATTATTACATTTCAGCGCCCGCTTCGAGACTACGACATGATCTCCAATAGCGATTTCTGCTGGTTGCATAACTTTGCAGTTGATGACCAATAGCACCTCCGTTTTGTGATGGGCTATCTGCAACTACACTCCTTGCATCCAGGTTCCAAACCTGTCGATCGGCTCCATCGCTAACATTTCCACCAATTCCGACGTCTCTCCCAGTACCGCTATTACGATGTCGTCCGCGAACTCAACGATCTCTACGCCCCTGAGCTGGACATCTGAAAGTAGATCGAAAGCGAAGCTATGCCCAAGGGGTTGGAGCTAGGTGCAGTTCTCGGGTATTGTTGTCGCGAGGTCTATAACTCGATATACGGAAAGACGAAGTTGTGGCTTGATTTGAGAGTATTAAAAATACTCTTAAATCTTAAATACCGAATTCTCAAACGAATATAGATATCAGACTAGCTCACAGTTTTAACAATACTCTCGCGGCCGGCTGCTTGGAGTTCAAATTGCTGTAGTTTAGGGAACAAATAAATCACTCTTAGTGGTTGTCCTTCAATCCAACTTCCTTATACCTATGGAAGTGTTGCTGAGTCGTTGGCCTTCCTTTAAGTAGGTAGCACATCAACATTTCCTATACTATCCTAAGTACCGGTGAAGATAGTATTACCTCAAACTTGTTTCAAATAGTTTCACCTCAAACTTGTAAAAAAGAGAAATGGGTCTTCATTTTTATTCCATTTGTTGTTTGAATTGTGGCAAGAAAATGAGATCGAGATCATAGTTACATGATAACTAAATCGATTGTCCACGGTGATTTCCAGAAATCCAAAAAAACACCATCCAAAATGCAACAAGTCGTTTCGGGACCATTCCGGGATTCAAGTTTATTTTTAAACCAAAGATCATACGATATCTTCTTCCTGTTTCTGCTCACCACACGCTATTTCGCTAACGAGTCTGTAAATTTCGCCACTACAGGACAGAGAGTGGCATCTTCCCATAGGTCCCTCTGGCGCGAAGGAAAGCCCATCTCACACATGTGGCGTATCATCGTCGGCTTTTTACCATATGAGAACTCTTCCAATTTGAATCCAACAAACGACAAAAAGTATGACATTCGTCTAACAAAGAGGACCCACTAAGGAAATCATCTGTTTCAACCAGGCAAGGTTTTTCATTCATAAAACAAACGGTGCTCTCGCACTGCCGCGGACCAATTCATTGAGTCCTGCGGAAATCAGCTTCTCACTCAGCTATCGGATCCCGTTTTGTGTTCGTTCTGTCAAATGAAACAAAAAATGTCCGTCTGAGACTGCTAACGATTCTTCCTGCCAAGGGGGTCTGTCTCCAGAGCGTTTTTGTGTTTGTTCATTGTCACTGGATTACCGCCTCTCGCGCAGCTTGTAAATTATAAATCAGAATTTTTATAAGGCCATGCTCCGTGCAACAGGTGGCCGACATATGAAGTTGAAAATTATTGCTCGCGAAAGTCGTCGGAAATGTGTGTCTGCAGTTATTTCTAGCTTTCCCAATGTTGAAAATTTTTCCAGCATTCCATTGAATTTTTAACTTTAATTTGTTGCAATGTGCGAATGAGCATAATAAAATATTATACCAATCTCTTTTTCAGGAGTACATCTACGAATGCATGGACAAAATGGAAGCCATCTTCCAGGAGCAGCGCCGCCGTTTGCCCCAGTCGGTGCACCTAGCCGCGGCAACGGCCACCATCGTGTCCCAGCAGCAACCCCACCTGCAGCAGCCCTGTGTAAATCTTAAAAGTAGTTCCACCACGCCGACGGATGTCCAAGACATCGATTTCTAACAATCGCCATCACGGGTAGATCACACCGCCGCATCCATTCACACACGCACACAGTCAGCAGCAGTATCAAAAATGGGATAGATGGAGTCTCCCGGTGGATTTCGCTACTCCGGCTTCTATTGGCTTCCTGCGGTGGGTGGGGTGGTTGAAGGTTGAAGCAGCAGCAGCAGCAGCAGCAGCAACAGTCCGGCACAGTAGCGCAAACGAAGCGATGCTAAAACAATTTTTGGTGCTATATTATAAATCAAATTACATTTAAGTTACACTCGAAGAAGCGGCAACACACCTGCAGGCGGCGGGTCGTCAGGCAGCAAACAAGTGCATGACAAGGATTTAATCACTTGAAGATATGGTGCGCGCTCTGCTGCTCACTTCGCCACTTGCCACCCTCCCACCATCAAAGATAAACAGCACGAGCACGTTTGAAAGGGGACGCAAAAGCGGAAAATCAAAATAGACCGTAACCGGCAACGAAAGGCTTGTGCGATCCAGGATACGGCTAAGCCACGCCATGCTAAGCAAGCGAACAGAGAAGTTTTATTTTTCCAAGAAATTTACGGAAATGCAATAAGCTTAATAGGACTTATACAGACATATATATTTTTGCGATATTGCGACGGATTTCTATTATCTTCCAAGCCAAGCTTTAGACGTAACTTATTAGCATGTAGGAAGAAAAACAAGTATCCCCACAAGCAGAAACTGATAATTCATTAACGCAAGATTTCCAGTGCTTCCAGTGAACGTGAACGTGAGTAACGTAGTGAAGGAAAGAGGTAAACAAACAGAAAGAAATTGCTGGAGAGTAGGTACATATCTGAATACTATTAGCTCTGTAAGTGCATTACTATTATAGTAGTTATTTTTTCCTCTCCTGTAAATATAGTACGTAGAAGAGAATAGGAAGAAGTATAAAGGTGCGGACACACGATGATAGTTTCTGCAATGTCAATCTAACCAGCTGGGTTTATTTTTTTAAGAGGGGGGTACACGGTGCCACATAAACAAAGATTTCCACAGATTTCGCGATATTTTTAAAATATTTTCACGCACCTAAACATTGGTGGCTAGTTACTATCATCGTGTTTTCTCGTCTAGATCAGACATCCCAATACAAAGAAAGATAAGGCCCATGCAAAGCATAGGTACAACAGTGCGCCGTAATAATTTAACACTACACTGAAAAACCAAGACGCGGCCGATTGAAGTATGGAATGGTACCGAGGTAAATCAATTAGCGGTTCATTGATGTGATGACGACGTACATGTTTGATCTGGTGATTACCATAAGGAAAGGCAATTTTTAAAAGTTTTAGCTATTATTACTATATTACTTCTGATGGACCGTAGTACGTTCATGTAATCTATGGGATCTACTGAGCTACGGTAATGGTGTTATGTGGGATGATTTTTTTTTCAAAAACTGAATCAGGTGTCTAAGTATGAATAGCGCTGTTTTCTCATAGATGGCGTTAGTGGGCGTATTAAGCTACCATGGCAATTTTGATCTGAGTGAGAACTAGCGTGACCTTCGTTTTTATCTTGGGGGTATCGCTCCATGCGGTATCCATTTTTCATTTCATGAAACCTTTTCTATGGCCCGAAAGTACACGGAAAAAGTTGGCTACTGAGTGTTACTGAACACTCAATTGTTCGATAGGTATTCTCTGTAAATTCGCATCTTTCTGCCATTCTTGGTTTCCAAAAGTGTGCTTCCATTTAAGGCAAAAAACTAGACTTGATGACCGAAGGAGAAATGTTCGTTGCATAAAATTGCGGACGTTGTGTATTGATAAAAGGTGTTACGGTCAAAAATTGGTAAAACAAGAATCAAACTTTTTATTAAAAAATCAAATTCAATTTATGTAGAATAAAGAAAAAATATTAGCTCAAGCTTCCTTTTTAGAGAATTCGAATTACCTGGCCTTTCGTTCGACACCTTCCATCAAGTTTAGCACAGTCTCCTTGGTCACTTTTTTCACCACAGAACGCCCCAGTTTGCCTTGAATTGCACCACACTGACAACTGTCTTCCTCGTCTTCTTGAGGTTCCACTAGACGATTGCCCAATATTATGTAGCTTGAGGAAAGGTAAACAAACGTCTTTCCAGGCACTTCTACACAAAAATGCCATAGTTCATGGTTCCGGTTGCGATGTAAATTTCGCTCTTCTAGCCGCACGAGCAGATGGCCTGCCACACGAGATATTTCTTTGCGAACTTCGATAGCTTAATGTGTTTGAAAACTTCGGCCACCCTTTCTCTTCTAGTCAACGTATAATATACCTGTCCAGAAAGATGTTGATAGTCTGTCTTGACATAGGTTTCGTCATCCGGCACCACGCAGTCAACTTTAGTGCCATCGTCACTTTTTGACGTCACCACCTTCAAAGTCGGCGGTCTGGTTCATTTCTTGGCTCGATGCACGGTTGTAGACGACACTCCCAGCCTGCTTAAGACATCTCAGACGGAGAGGTTGGGGTGATTCACTTGAAACAGCTGGCCATCCTTTCCGTCGTTTTGCAGCCTCTTTCTTTCGATTTACCCCCGATCCAATCTTCCAGTATATTTATGGGTCTCGAAAAATGGTAGATCGACAATATGTAAGTGAGGTCTCGGCTTACCGAAATGTCATGAACTGGAACGTTGCATGGTATTTCTCGGGTGCGTAAGGGACCTACGATATTCCACACACGACCAAACAACGTGCTCGATGTCTTGGTAACCTTTACCGCAATCGCAGATTATTCTCTGTAAGCCCAATACGAAAGAAATGAGCGTCCAACGTATACTGATTGGACATGAGCCTGGACATCACGCGAATAAAATCCCGTCTTACATCCAATTCCATGAACCATGCTTTCATCGATATTTTAGGGATAATGGCATGTATCAACCGCCCTTGGTCACCATTTTTACATGTGGTTTGGCAACTATTGAACGTTCTCGGACGAGACATTCTGAAAAATTCATTTATATATTAGTTTTCCAAATATTCCCCAAAATATACGAGGAGTGCTTATCTGAATTGCAGCTAATTCTGTGACGAGATTTAAGCGGAAGAATTAAGCTTGTAGCAGACAGAATTGTTGCAAATTATCGAAACCAGTGGACTCTTCGATACACAATCCATCAGCGAACAATACTTTCTCTCAGCCAACGTCTTTGTATTTATTTTCAAACATTTTTGGGATCTACCGTGAACGTTACGTTCACAACAAGTCGTCGTCAAGTTCGCACGCTTTCATCGTTCGATCCAGGTGCCGTGCGCGATATTTCATTTAGTTTTTTATTAATTCAGCTTTTCGTGTGTGTACATCAATCATAATGAGTTGCGAAATTTGCACTTTCGACACTTCCGCCGATACAGTTATGTGGACGTGTATAGGTTGCCCAAGAAAATTCCACGCCGCTTGCATTGGAGTGACTGTTCCGAGGGGATCACTGCGGAAGAAGGACAAGAGGGTAGACATCAACTCGTATCTATTACCGTGCTGTGAATCATGTCAAGAATTGATGCAGGCCAAGATTGAGTTCAAAGGGCTTATTGAACAACAACAACTTCTGGAATCACAACTGCAAGCCAATACGGAAGTAATGCACCGGCTCGCGTTTCAACTGGAGAAGCCTAACATAGTTCACGAAGCGATCGATGGCCTAGAAATTTTGCTTACAACAATAAAACAGGAATTGATAGCAATAAACAAAAACAGCAGTTTGACTGGAAGTGTTGTTGCCATTAAAAATCACATTACCTCGCTATTCGATACAGCAATGACGACAACGAAAAATAATGTCTATAGCACGCTGAAAACGGTAACGTCAGAGCTATCAGCTGAACTGCGCACCATGAATGATGAAATAAACCAGCTTAATCAACTGTCTCTGGACACAGCGGCTAGTATTACTATGACGTCAAACCCGACGCTGGGGATTGATATTCTTGACGAGCTTAAGTCTCTGTCAGCGAACATATCCACCAGTCAAAACTTCACAAATTCTGCGCTAACTATTGATATCCTCGACGAACTTAAGGCGCTTTCATCAAACATAACGGCAAGTCAAAACGCTACATCATCGCTTGATTCATGCCCCAGTCTGGAAGCCGAATTAAATAACGACAAAAATATCGATAACTCAGGTTGGCGCTTTTTGGGTACAAGGAAAGTATGGAAAGCAGACTGGAGCGATTACGATGCACGCAAATTAAGAAACCTGAACCACCAAAACAGGCCGAAAAGGCTAGAAGACGTAAAAAAAGATCGAGGCGAAATAATAATAATAACGTTAATGAAAAAAACAAAAGCACCACAAATTTTCCTCGACCTGATCAAGAGCAAGCAGCGCGCCACTCACGACAGCCAGTTAATAGTAACCATACGAGTAATACCAATCGCAGAATCACATTTAGGGCCGGCAACACCCACTATAACAAAAACCATACGAGTAGTCACTACAACAATAGTTTCCTGCCACCGGATAGAGTGCTTCTTGCGGCTGCAAAAGATCATTTCTCAGGACCCCCCACGAACTATAGGCCAACAATTCAGTTTCAAAGAGGACCGACATTGAATCCCTATCCAGTGGATGATTTACCACGGTCGACGATGCAAATGCACCCAACATCGGAGCGCTTGTCAACAGCTTTGTGTAAGGCGTGCCATTCTCAACATTCGTGTTTTCGACGACATTGACGCATTCCCTAGAAGAAGGAAATGACGAGGACACCGCAGTTTGCCAAGATTCGACGCCATTTGAACGACAACAAAAAGAGGTAATCTCGATTCCTCAAGTAGAGTCGTCAGTAGAAATTTTAATTTACTGTCAAAATTTTAATAGAATGAAAAGTGCATCGAAAATGAATGAAATTCACAAGAATATTTTAAGTAGCTCCTATACAATTATTTTGGCTACAGAAACTAGTTGGGACGAAAGTGTTAGAAGTGAAGAAGTTTTCGGGAACAGCTACAATGTGTTTAGAGCTGACCGAGACATTCATATGTCTGAAAAGAAGTCAGGAGGGGGAGTTTTAATAGCAATTACATCAAAATTTAATGCAGAAATCATTACTACAAGGAAATTTAAAGAATTTGAGCATGTGTGGGTTAAAACCCATCTGGCAGGTGAAACACATATATTTGTCTCTGTGTACTTCCCCCCAAATAATGCCCGCAAAGATACATTTGAAAAGTTTTTTCTTATTGCCGAAGACATTATAACCAAGCTCCCCCCAGAGGTAAAAGTTCATATTTATGGTGACTTCAATCAACGAAGCATTGACTTCTTTCCAGACACTGAAAATGAAAGCATTCTACTTCCAGTCGTTGGGGATAACGAAACTCTGCAGGCCATATTTGACAAAACTGCAAGTTTAGGACTTAACCAAATTAATCATGTTAGAAATCAGCAAAACTGTTATTTAGATTTATTATTCACAAACATTCTTGAAGACTTCTGTGTCACCGAATCATTAACTCCACTATGGAAAAATGAAGCGTTTCATACAGCAATAGAGTTTTCTGTATTTGTACATGATAACAAAAGACCCGATGACTGCGAGTACGAAGAGGCCTTTCAATTTCAATTGGCAAATTTTGACAACATAAAACAAAGACTAAGCAGTATAGATTGGCAAACGTTGTTTAGAAATGAAACAAGTATCGAAAATTCAGTAGACGTCTTTTACACAAAATTGTTTGATATAATAGTTGAACAAGTACCACTGAAAAAAATTAGGCGACAAGGCAACACAAAATATCCAGTTTGGTATAACGAGCAAATTAAAAATTTAAAAAATCGTAAACAAAAGGCCCACAAAAAGTATAAAAAAATCAGAAATGAAAGGAACTTATTTAACTATTTGGACATTTGCGATCAACTAAACCTATCCATTAAAATAGCATTTGAAGAGTATAACTCAAAAACCGAACTTCAAATAAAATCTTGCCCAAAAAATTTCTTTAATCATGTTAAAAATAATTTAAAATCGGAAAACTTCCCTTCAAAAATGAAACTTAAAGAAAATGTCGGTGTCAACGCGGAACAAATCTGCAATCTTTTCGCAACCTTCTTTCAAGACATCTATACCACATTTTCTGAAGAAGATCGTGATCGCGAATATTTCGGTTTCTTCCCAGAATTCACCACAGACATTGGCGTCAATCATGTCAGTGTGCAAGATATTATGGAGGCTCTAAACAAACTAGATGCCTCCAAAGGTTCTGGACCTGACGGGATCCCACCCGTATTTATGAAGAACTTAGCGTTGGAACTCACAGCTCCTCTGTTTTGGCTTTTTAACATGTCGCTTGAATCTGGCATTTTCCCCAATTTATGGAAAAGCTCGTACCTGGTACCCATTTTTAAAAGTGGCAAAAAATCTGACATATGTAACTACCGTGGAATTGCCATTATGTCATGTATGCCTAAACTCTTTGAAGCAATCGTTAACGAAAAACTATTCAATCAAATCAAAAACAGAATTACTAACATGCAGCATGGGTTCTTCAAAGGACGTTCAACTAATACAAATTTACTAGAATTCGTTAACTACTCATTGATTGCAATGGAGAATGGAAACTACACTGAAGCTCTTTACACGGACTTTAGCAAGGCATTTGATCGTATCGACATACCCTTGCTATTATTCAAACTGAAAAAATTAGGAATTGAATCAGGTCTTCTCAAATGGCTCGAATCATATTTAACTAACCGTCAACAAATAGTTAGATTTAAAGGGAAGAAATCGAATCCCATTCAAGTCACATCAGGAGTTCCTCAAGGCTCCCATCTAGGCCCTCTTTTGTTCATTTTATTCGTAGACGACATATCATACATTCTCAAAAACATAAAAGTTCTTATCTATGCCGACGACATGAAGCTCTTTTTAGAAATTAGGAACGAACAAGACATAAAGATATTACAGGAAGAAATACATATGTTTTACCTCTGGTGTAACAAAAGCCTTCTGCAACTAAACGTAAAAAAATGTAATGCAATAACTTTTAGTAGGAAACGAAATACACCTGACATTTCAATCACTCTAGGAAATCAAGTGGTACAAAAGTGCGAAAGAGTTAAAGATTTGGGAGTCATTCTAGATTCAAAATTAACATTCATTGACCATTACAACACAATCATCAATAGAGCAAATAACATGCTTGGATTTATAAAGCGTTTTAGTTACAATTTTAATGATCCATATACAATTAAAACATTATACATCTCGTATGTAAGGTCAATACTGGAATATTGTAGCATAGTTTGGTCACCTTTCTCAATCACACATGAAGAAAGAATAGAATCAGTACAAAGGCAATTTTTATTGTTTGCACTTCGCAAAATAGGTTGGACACGATTTCCTCTCCCATCTTATAAAGCTCGTTGTATGCTCATTAACATCCAAACACTAAAAGAGCGCCGAGAATATGCAATGGTTTCATTTCTAAACGATATAATTTCGTGTCGTATTGATTCAGTCGAACTTCTATCTAAACTTAATTTTTATATACCTTCCCGGCAGTTACGAATCCGAAATACATTTATAACAAACAATTATCGTACAAATTATGCCAAGTTTGGACCATTAAATCAGATGATGGCAACTTACAACAAGCACTGCGAAGCTATTGACTTAACAATGACAAAAAGCAAATTAAAAAAATATTTCAATTCTATTCGCTTATAAAGAACATCCTAAAGTAGTGCTATGTAAACCAGATAGTGTTTAGTTTAGTTATTAGTATTTTATGGTTTAAGTGTATACTATATTTTATCGTTGTAACAAAACGGTCTACTCTTGTTTGACGACAATAAATAAATTTACAAAAATTTACAGTTAGTGCTCCTAGATTCCACGAGTTTCTTCTTGAGTGGACGTGTCGAAGAGCATAGTGGAATTAGACGTAAGTTGTCTTAACGTGCATAAGTTGGTAAGGCCTTTGACGTAGAAATGTACAAAAGGAGATTTGAACATGATCCTGTGGACGAGCCATACAGCTTACTCGAGACGTTGTCGAGTCGCCGTTTGAGAAGCTCATATGTTTTTCTGGCAACAGCTTGTACAAAAAGTTGTTCAGAACTGGTGAATGGCCGCGTTGAGGAAGTTTATCCGAGGCAATCGTTCATCCCTTTGCCTTTGCGAAAGTCAAATAGAGTATCTCATAACAAGTCATTCGCCTCAACCTAATTATTACGACGCTTTAAAAAAAATTTATCCGTCAATTTCGGGATATAAGAAAGCGTTTCAATCGGCCGATACGAATTGTAGTCGGAGGATGGTTTTCCCGGTTTATGGATAGCAATCAATCTCATCCGACTCCAGTCACGTGGAACAATGTTCTGATCAAGAAAGCTAGTGAATAAATTCAACAAAGGTTGCAAGGTCAAGCAGATTATTTATAAGTATAAAAGTAACTCAAGCCCGAAAAAGGACCCCAAGCCCGAAAAAGACCCCAAGCCCGAAAAAGGATCCCAAGCCCAAAAAAGGACTCCAAGCCCGAAAAAGACCATAAACCCGATAAAGGACCACAAGACTACACTATGTATTCACGGACTGAAACATGAGGTCTCGCTCTAGCATATTGTATCCCATTACTTTGCCACGTGTGTCCCCGGGGCAATATGTTTAAAACTAATGGGCCTAGCATATGTAAGAGCGAGATAATAAATCATCAGTGTTAACAGCGGCATGCGACCTTTAGTAGTTATAATCTAGTAGTTAGTTAAGAGTTCCCCAACGAAGAAATGTCTCCCGAAACTGACACTAATTTGTTTGAGCCATTTAGCTCCCAGCTTCCTTTCTTTTTGCTCATTCGACACTGCTCTATGAGTTGAGCATAACTGAGCAGTGGGTCTTTTATGACTTTTTTATTTAAAAATAAAAATTAGCTTTCAAAATGCCTTTCCATCGGATCTTGCTGACGCAGCTTACTGCTGCATGTTGAGATCCTCTTCGTTGGTGGTGAAATATTAGATGCATTGTCTGCCGTAACTTGCTAGGAATCTGCTCTAGGTGCGTGAACAATGTTCGCTGAGTAAATGTAACATCTTCGAGTGATTTGCATTAGATGGTCAATGCCGTTGCGAAGACTTGGTCACGAAAGCCGTTGCGAAGACTTGGGAAGAAGTTTCTCCAAGTATCTTCCTTAATGGTATCCACTTCTCCGTATTTTGACATGTACTGTCTGATTATGGTGGCATTAGTATGCGGTGCCAAGCCATGTAGCTTTACCTCAATAGTGTCATTGTCTATACATGGCGGAATGCTGTGTAAAATGTCATTACATTCGACGACGTGTTCCAAGTTGTTCTGCGAACTAAATGATTCTGCTTGGATAATAATTTTGAATATAATCAGTGCCGCGTGACGTAGATGGTGGAATTGCATAGAATTAACTTTTGCTACGTTAAGCTTCATGTCCAACAATTGCTCTGCTTCGCGAACCGATGGTCTTACTGCACATTTCGAAAAATCAACAGCAACACAGTTTGACAGCATCGGAGTATAAAACTAGCTTTGCATTGTCACTCATTGTTTGTTCACGTTTCACGCACTAGGTAGAAGGAAAAAAAATTAGACGAAGCGGCACACGGGTAGATTTGATTACATGCCCTGCTATACTAGTAAGCGATTTTTGGCTTGTTAACAGAGTGAGATGCGACTGATGAACTTCCAGCTTTATTGAGATCTACTCGGATATTTCCCGACGTTGAAACTATCCTACTCCGACTGCGAGCTCCCCGGCAACGGGATTCCTCTCGGTGCTGATGTCAATGTTGCCAACCCAAATAGCTCCTCGCTTCGTCGCGATCTATTCAATTTAGTCCACGGCGGTGGACTTATCCTACTAAACGAGCCAGCCAGTAGATGCCGAAGTCTGTCCAGCGATTCCGGATGGATCGCAGCCCCCGGTTCATTGGCGTCCCAATGACCAGAAGTTGGCTGTTCGACTCGGTAGGGTGGCGAGGTCGGTCCGGCGATTCGGTGGAGGTTGGCGACCGACGAGCTGAATCCGGTGTTACTTCGCGTGATACTCAACTGGTCCCCGGTGGTGGTTCTAATCTACTCCGACGAAGAGTTTCCCGGTGACGGAATTTCCCCCGAACTCGATTTGTCGTTACACAGCGACGCTACCTCGTTGATCCCTTCGCCACTTCCTCTGTAGCTCGGAGAGTATAAGCGTCACAACTCTGTTGGCAGCGTCCCAGGTATGTTCGTCGTGGACCATCTTTTCTACGATATTGTCGACTGTCGCCGGGCATACCACTTCCGCTCACGCTCTTGCATGTTCACACACTCCGGGCAAAGGGGGGACGAAGCATGTTCAAACCGATGCAGGTACTTCCGGAAGCATCCGTGTCCGGACAAAAAACTACGTCGGATGGTACCACGCTTCCCATGCACCCCTGACACAGGATGAGTCGATGGATCCAGCTTCTTTTCTCGGCATTGTCCCTCTCTTGCTACCACTTAACTAACGAGTTCGCGCTGACCAGTCTCCCATCATTTCGTGTATTCCTCCGCTGGTGACATTTCACATCCTCAGCCAGAGTGATGCAGAAGGAGATCTTCCCGACAAAGACGCGTACTGCCTCCGACGATATCATTCTATATGGGCACGCGACACGAACAGCCATTAGACGAAACGTGCGCAACCTAGGTCAGAACGCAAAACATCAGTATTGAGGATGTCCTCACTGCCTTCTCACATACATGTCGACATGGTTGTTGTAATTTAACCGATCATCGACCATTACACCCAGGTGTTTCAGCACACGCATCGATGGGATTCAGTATCTTTCGTCCAGCTTATCACGACACGCTGGACACATCTTCGCTTCCTTCATATCATCATATCATATTCCGCAGTGTTGGACCGAGTATGGAGGCCGTGACCCTAATGGCCTCTGGCAATCGCATTCTGTGCAGCGCTACGGCGACTTGTGCTGTTGAACGCGTTCTTCACGGCGATCGTTACCACGACGCAGTAGCAATTACCCCTTCTCTTTTCGATGCTTTCTCCGCGCTCGCAATGACTGTGCGGATTGTCGCCACCATCGAGATCCCTTTCCGGAATCCGAACTGCCTTTGCGATAACCCGTTATTGCTTTCAGCGTACTTCGCCAGCTTGTTGAAGATGATCCTTTCCAGAATTTTACCAAGAATGTCCAGCAGGCATATAGACCGGGTACGATGCTGGATCTCTTGGAGGCTTTCCTTCATCTAGGTATTTCTGTAGCACTATCTTGAGCATATGTCCGGAAACGCCAAGATCGCGGTCTTCAGTGCCATGGTGGTGTGTGTTTTTTGTAGAGAGCAGAGAAAATTTCAGAAAACACTCTGAGCAGGAAAAAAATGGACAGAGCTTGAGCTTGTGCGACCACCCCTGGCTGCTACTCCGTTATCGATCTGGACTAGCTGAAGTTGCACAAGGAATCAGTAGATAATTATGCTTGGGAGTAGCGAAACATCTTTCATTGTGCAACTCCTGGTAATCCTAAAGTGTTTATTGATCCGGCCAAGCCCGAACGTAGATCGCGGAAAGAAAGGGAAGAAATGTTAGTCCGATACTTGCCTTTGCTAAAGGCCGTATATACTTTTGCGCACTCCACAAGTATCACGGAAGGAGAAGATAATTGTTAGTAAGTATAGAAGTTGGATTTTACATCTTCTTTACCGACGCCAGACAGGTGACTCCACTATCTGGACTAGATATCGACCCATCAACCCATGGGACTGGGGACCAACGGCTTTACTTCCCTTCCGAAGGAAGACGTGACCACAGATTTTTTCATCTAAGAAAAATCTCAACGACCTCGGCTGGGTTTGAACCCAGACCAACTGGAATGAGTGGCGATTACGCTTACCATTCAACCACCGGCGCCGTCCTTGAGCGGGAAAAAATGGAAAGAAACCAATAACTCAGGGAACGACTTTGGGCAGCAACCCGATTCCTTGCCCGGAACCTGACTCCTGACATTATATCGGGGAGGGTTTTTTATGTGCAATCTAATCCAACTACTTAGTAGTTAGCTTCTTCAGTAGGATTACAGAACCACTAGCACATTATCACCACCCACACAACGTGATAATTTCTATAGGGCGGTAGGAAAGCTAGCTATGGGTCGAGAATTAGTCCTCTCCCCCTACGAGGACAATCTGGACCGCAAACTCCAGATTGTCTAACTTACTGAGCCGTTCGGCTTCAGCACCGCAACTACCATTGGCTCGCATGTCGTGCCATTCAGCACCACTTCCGACTTGTTCGCGAACTACTCGGTCTAGTCCCCGACAATGGGCGTAGTCTCCAACTTCAACGAGAATCCCCGGTAAGAGAACTTCTCCTGAAATTGAGCAAACCAGCCAGGAGCCTAGGTCAGTTCAACCATTCCAATGGAGCAGGGCGTCCGATTCGCTGGTAGTCGCGGTCTACTCAGCCTAGTTCCCGGCGGTAAATCTAGCGTACGCTGACGGAGAGTTCCCCGGCGAGAGAAGTTGTCCTGATACCGATTCTTCTTTGGTTTCAGTCCGGCAATTCCGGGTTAAACGTGGTGTCCTGTTCGCTGGCACCCCGATATCCTCCGCGCTCGCGATTCGTTCAACCTGATCAGCCTGAACATCCTATTCAGCTTTTCGTGGTTCCGCTTGGTCTTCAGCGCCGCGCTCCAGGCAGGAACCCCACATCGGAGTATCGATGACGAAACACTAGATAGCAGATGTTTCGTGCTTCTTCTCAGCCGCCAACGTTTGCCATGGTCCTCGCTATAGCGTTCATTGCCTTCACAAACTTTTCGCAGGCGTAGTCGACGTGATTGTTGAAGCTTAACCGTTCGTCGATTATCACTCCCAATTGCTTCAGTGCACGCTTCGATGCCATCACGTGCCCTCCAACGTCGATCTGCATCCACTGGACCGCTTAGCGGTATTTGAGACTCCGAAATTCGAGTCGGAAAAATCCAATTTTGAAACTCAAAAATCGACCTTTCAAGTTCGAAATTTTAAATTCAAACTTTTTAGTTTGAGATACCGAAGCTCGAAATTCGAAACTGGAAATATGAAATTCACAAATGGAAATTAAAAATTTAAGATAGATGTTCGAAATTGGAAACATAAAATTCGATTTTAAATTAAAAATTTGAAATTTCAATCGAAATTTGAAATACCAAAGTTTGGTGTTCCTAACCTGCAAGTTCGAAATTCGAGGTTTTCGATTTCTAAAACTTTAAACTCGAATTTTTAGATTCAAGATTTCAATTTCTAAATTTGAGATGCCGAAATTCGTAGTTCAAAACTGAAAATTCAAAAAATTTAAATGCGAAGTTCGAAATTTCAAATTATATATTCGAAATTCTTAATTCGAAATTGAGACACCGAAATTCGGAGTCCAAATTCGAAATTTTAAATTTACGATACTGAAATTCGGCTCTGGAAATTGGAAATTCGAAACCCGGAATTCGGAGATCTAAATTGAAGGCTCGAATTTTTGATTTCGAACTTTTAAATTCCAATTCTGAGATTCCGTAATACGGAGTTCGAAATTGGAAGATCTAAATTCGTAACTCAAAATTCGCTATCAATAAAAATATCAAATTCGAAATTCGAATTTTGAAATGCTAATTTCGAAATTTGAGATGCCGAAACTCGGAGTTCAATACTGGAAGTTTGCATTTCGAAATTTTTAAATCGAATTTCTGAATTTGAAATTTTCGATTCGAAATGTGAGTTTTCGAAAATCGAAATTCGAATCTCAAATTTTGATATTCAAGATTCGAAATTTGGAATACCGAAATTCGGTGTTCGAAGCAAATAGTGCAAAGTTCGAAATTTCAAATTCGAAATTTGAGTTTTCAAAATTCGGAGTTCGAACCTGAAAGTTCGAAATTCGAAACTCAGAATTTTAGTTTTGAAATTTTGAATCCAAAACTTGGTGCCGATGTTCTAATTCTGAGATTCCGAAATTCGGAGTTCGAATCTGCAAGATCAAAAGGCGAACCTCAAAATTCGAGCTTCCAGTCGAAATTTGAAATTCGAATTTTGAGATTCAGAAACTCCGGAGTTTTATACTGGAAGTTTGAAATTTGAGATACTGAAAATCGGAGTTTGAAACTGAAATTTTTAGTTCCAAATTTGTGGCACCGAAATTTAGAGTTCGAAGCTAGAAGTTCGGAATTTAGAGTTGGAGATACCAAAAGTTGGCGTTCGAGGCTGGCAGATCGTAATTCGAAATTTCTAATTTTTAAAATTTCCGATTCGAAATTTGAGTTTTCTAAAATCGGAGTTCGAAATTGGAAGCCCGATTTCGTAACTCAAAATTTAAAATACAAGATTCGAAATTTGGTGTTCGAACAAATAGTTCGAATTTCAAACTCGAAATTTGAGTTTCCGAAATTCGGAGCCTGAAAGTTAAAAATTCGCTGCTCAAAATTCGACATTTTGAATCTGAAATTTAATACCGAAATTCGGAGTTCGAAATCGCGAGATGAAAATTCGAACTTTCAAATCGAAATTATAATTTACATAATAATTATTCACATACATATTATATTTCTAGTTTTTTTGACGTGAGCCATGTGTTTTGCTTTTTTCATCGATTTTTGGGAACGTGTCCAATGGAAAATAGACAGAGAACGAATTACCAAAACGGTGACAATTCACCTTTTTATTGGACATATTGAGAAAAGATATGTCCTCAAGCAGGAATCGAACCTGCGATCTCCCAGTCTCTAGTTGGGTGCGTTAATCACTCCACCATCGAGGAACTGCGATGATTTCTTCACAGATTCCCCAACGGTATCGTGATTATCACCACAACCCCAATACCTTTCAATGGGCCCATCTACCTCCAATGCCTCTTATAAGCAAATCGTCACCGCCCCTTCTCAGGCAGACTCACTCGTTATCTATTTTTAGCTCTAGTGGATCGTGTTCAGACTTGAAATATTATTATCACTGTTTACGTCCCAATACCTAGCTCAGACGCCGCCAGACTTTTGTGTTGAATAGAGCTACGGAGAGGCATATTGAAGTCTCCCCTCAAAGCCTATCGGCAGATGGTGACGATTGGCTTATAAGAGGCATTGGGGGTAGATGGGCCCATTGGGGCTGTGGCGGTAATCACAATACAGAATCTCCGGAGTGTTCGAAATTGTATGTTGGGAATTCGAAATTCAAAAATTGAAATATAATTCGAAATTTGAGATTTCGAAAACTGAAGTTCCAAATGTCAAACTCAAAACTTGATGTGTTCCATAGAGAGCTCATCGATGTTTCTCTCGTTAAACCATCGACAAACCGACGCCCATAACCGCTTGTTTTGCACGAAGCTGCAAGGATGGGCAATTAACTACTTAAACAATGTTCTTACTGTTAGAAGAATTGCTGTTAGAAGTGATTAGGATAATTTTTTTTAAAACTTCAGTACTCACCCTTCTGGCCGTAAGTGGGGCATTGTTGGAAATTTCACTTTCTTCGGTAGTGCTGTGAACTCCTGTATGAATTTTAAATTTCCAGCATTATTTCATTTTGTTTCAGCTCTCACTAACGGGGATATCTAGGTCCTTTACTAGGAATTTTCGGGGAAGAAAAGTTCTTTATTTCCCTAGAACTGACAAGTTCAGTAAAAGAAGGACCTTCGTACGGTTCTTCAGAGTGCATCACTAGAAGACAAGAGATCAAAGGGATTTATCTGGACAAGTGGCACAGGCGTAACTCTTTTAAGCATTTCTGCATACGTAGATCGTTCTATGCAAGATCACCTGATTTCATGTGGAGCCTGGTCACAATAAAGGCACCTTTCAGCATTTCTCGAGCAAACAAGCTTCTTCATGATACTCTCCGCACTTACTGCACCCTTCTTTATTATCTCAATTGGTGGCTGTATGACACAACTTCTTACATGTAAGACAGTTCTATAATGACGTGACTAGGCATAACAGACCCAGCGAAAGTCAATCGAAAAGAGTTTGATTGGAAACTTGTTTTCATCCCATCTAAGACCGATACCGAATGCAATTGCTCGCATTGAAGTAACACAACTGACTGAAGCGAGGAGTCCTTGAAACGGCCAGCTTCGAGTTTCAACGTGTCTTTGACGGTCAGACTCGACTCAGTGACCACACCGTCAATCTCAACCTCTTCACGAGAGGTCAAGGTACATATACGCGACATTCCAACGTGAAGAGCTGATCGCAAGCAACCGCGTTTTCTTGCTTCAAGTCAGACAACCAGCAACCCGAACCTTATGCGGTCTAACCCTTGTAATTTTGGTGACGGCTGATTACGCGTGGGGAGTATTGAGATTAAAATAAAAAGAAATGCATTTTGTATGGCTGGCAGATGCGAAGTCATAACATTATGAACTTATCGACTAGTTGAATGATATCGGCATAGTTCAATTGCACCTCTAGGTGGATTAAAAATGTCTTTTCTATATAAAACACTGTTCTTTCCAACACATGTACCGACCGAACTATGTACTTTACGCTTGCTTCGGCGCGCAATAAAACGACAGAAACTGACCGGGGGGGGGGGGGGGGGGGGGGGGGGGGCTCTCTTCTTGCAACATTTTAATGTTTGCTTTACACTATTTGTTTATATGTGACACCCGACGGGAGCTATCCAGTGCTGCCAAATATATCTGAAGCACCTTATCAACCATGAGAAATCGCAGTTTATTAAGTAAAAAATGTCAGAAATCGAGCTATAGAGCAATCCTAATGTTACAGTGTCACACCTACATTGACTCCACAAAATTGTGCGGTTGCTGTCAGTGTTGCCAGTCGCAACACTAAGGAACAAAAAATCATCAACGCTATTAAATTATGTACAAAGTCGCCTACATCAGACCCGCAATCTTTCCCCTTATTCGCCGAGGTACCCGAAATCTACAATCACGCAACAAATAATCCTAGCAAAAGAGAGAGAAAGAGAGTGAGACAGCAGACCCGAGCGGAAAAGAAAATGCACACATTTGTTTTTCTTAAATGGGAAAAGCATATCATTACGCTTTTTTTGTTAAACAAAATATTTTTTTTTCTTTCGCTCCACTGCGGCGGGGGACTGCACAGAAGCAAACACACGATTTCCCAGAGAAGAAAGCAGAATACATATATGAAATAGTGATAGTGTATAGAAACCGTATTTAGTTTTGGCGCCGTTGCTGCCAAACAGGGCAGGGTTCCCAGTCGAGGAAATAACACAACGAGCTTTAGTTATCCTGTTTTAGGTAGATGTATTTACAAAACTTTTGGAAAATGGAAGACAAAACAAAATTCTAAGATGAACGTTAAACACAAAAGTCAACGTGAGTTAAAGCAAAGTAAGACTGTTCTGCGCGTTTATATACACACATACATATATACAATGGAAAAACAATACAAATAGACAAACTAATCTTTGTCTTATGCTGAATGACAAACTAAGTTCGTTTGGAAAATACAATTCTGACAATAATAAGTGTTAAAAACATCGTCAAACAAATGCAAATGTTCCTAACAAAGTGAAGTAACTTGACAAAAAGAAAAATAAAATGTGGGAAAATAGTCTGACGAGAAAGATCAAATAAGGGAGAAAAAAAACAAAACATAAATAACAAGAAGAATGATCGAAGTTCCTTTTTTTCACATTGAGTAAAAGATTTCAACGGGGCATAGTCGTGAAACCGTTCTCCCCTCTCTGTACTGTACCGTATTTTAAGTACAATGTTATTTTAATGCTCTAACGGAAAATAAAAATCATATTTTAAATGTAAGCTGTGAAATATGATCTTTACACATGGAATATTAATTGTGTTGGAAGTGTTTCTGAAAGTATGAAAAATATGTAATTGATATATATATATATCTCTATAATCTTTACTATAGACAACGGATACGTATGATAGTCACATTTTAGAAATGATTACACTAGCTTTGTAAATGTATTAACCGCTACGAGTTTAATATTTTTTAGGTAGGAATATACGTTTAAAATTGAACAATATTGAAAAAAAAACAACATTTGAAGCATGATATTTTCCCCCTGAATCATTGTACATATTCCCATTCGTGCATCGCAAACAAACACAACAAAAAATCCGTTCTTCCAACCGCACAAGCAAGCCATGCAGTAGGGCACAGTGTAAAAAATTATATATTCTAATGCAAAAACTCAACAATTGTTAGTTATAACGCGAACAGACTGTCCGAGATTTCGGAGAAAAAAAACGCTCGAAAATAAAATCAGCTGCCAACAACAACCCCCCACACGGTAGACCAGCGGGTAGCCGAGTTCAGCTTCGAAAAGAATGCATTACACGATCGAAACGTCAATCCAACGGATCGGATATTTACTGTTTAGGTTCAATCATTCATATCACATGACAGTTGAGCCTCCGTTCACATACCGTTCGCTATTCGACAAATCGAAGTAGGCACTGTTTGACATGAAAAACGCTTTCGAACCGTTCGAAAACGCTAAAAATGACAGATGTAACGGAATGATTAGCAACTGGAAGTTGTTCCTGTATTTGTTATTTTTTCCTTTGCAACTGCAGAGCGGAGCTCTGAAACAAACTTATTTCTGATACAGAAGTACACAAGCTAGGAAATTTTCGTGAAGGTCAAACGAAGAACTTCCGCTGGTCTACGGTGTATCGATACGACTTAACTTTTCCCGCTTTGAATAAAAAAAATCAACCCTATGCACTAGCAATTAAAAGTAACTCAAAAAAGCACACTACCA
The DNA here is from genome assembly GCF_030247195.1 of Topomyia yanbarensis. NCBI lineage: Eukaryota > Metazoa > Arthropoda > Insecta > Diptera > Culicidae > Topomyia > Topomyia yanbarensis. The sequence goes on along the minus strand of NC_080670.1, from coordinate 179,864,387 downwards.
CGTACAACAATAGTCATTAATACTCGCTCCACTGTGACGGACGAGTCAAAACATACAGCCTGTATATAGTCTTTCATATTGTACAGTCACATATGCACTCGTAAACACACATACACGCACGCACTAGTGAAAACAACTTTCCTGCCAATGACAATGATGATGATGATTTAATTATAAAAACGAAACAAAACAATAATAGCAATAAATTTTCAACTTCCGACGAACTCACTCACACGCACACACAAACACATACGAAACGCAGAGATGCAATGCAATAGAATAATGCCCCTATAGAAACTCTATGAATCTTAGTTGTAAACGAAAATAATCAAACATTCGTATGTACTGTTAAGTTGGACGAGACGACAGGAGATATGTCAATTGAAACTAAACGACTATTAGCGTATAGGATCCGGAATGATAATGTAAAAACAAAGCAAAAAAACGGACAATATTGTACGGAGGAGCAAAACAAACAAACGAAAAAAAATCACCATGATTTTTCAATCGAAGCACACACAGAAAAAGTGAAAAACAAATGCCGCCTTCAATCTGATCCGGGTGCGTTGGTAATGAGCCGTTTAAATTTGTAGGACACTAATGTAACTGATTTCATTTTTGGATCCAAGTTGGTCGAAGCTGTCATTTTGTATGGATTTTGTAAACATTTGAATGGCTTGAATCCAAAAACGAAGTCAGCATAATTCATTTTTACGGGGAAATTGGGAGAAAAGTAAACCACTCCTGGGGTTAAAGAGGGCGGTAGTGCAAAGAAAAAAGAAGAGATATCAGTGTGCGTATTTTAAACGTCAGATATCTTAATTATGTCACTATGGTGCAATAACAAATAAAAACAAAACAGCGTACAAAAAAAAGAATGAAGTAAAACGGCCCTCAACGAACAGTCAGTTTAATCGAAAAAAAAACAAAACTTGCAACCCTGTTATTGCAAACAAAGTCAGCTCATTTTAACTAATAAAGTTTTATATTCGTTAATGAAGTACAAACCAACCAGTCGGAGTGAAGAGGTTGTTTCCCGTAGTAACTATCACTTTCTGTCACCGAGTGTCATCTCGAGTTACAGCTTGACGTCTATGGAAAGGTTTCTGAAACGTCAATTCTTACGAGCTCTATACAACCTCACACCAATCAAGCGTTAAGAGCCTCAAGAAATTCACGCTTTGGCTGACGATTTCTACCGGCATATGAGGGCTTCGGTAAACTTGAGCGAACTACTCCATTATTGCGACACCTCGTTGGAAAACCTTCTTTGTTACAAGCTGTATCCAACTATGCTACATGCCTGGGATGAGAAAACCAGCAATAACGACGACGTTACCTACGGTATGCTGATCGACTTCCTAACCAAGCTGACGTTGGTCGTGACCTACCGTGAAATATCGGTCCAAACAAACGATTACCACCAATGTGACCGTCCGCTTCCACCCTCGAAACCGTTCAAGGTGGTATACATTACAGCTACCGATGGATCCAACTGCAGTGCTCCTCAGTGTCTTGCCCATTTAGAAAGGCACTTCCCTTCCCAATGCCTTGCATTTTCCAAGATGTCCTCCCACCAACGCCGTCAGCTGATTCTCCAGAACCAGTTGGAGTTGTTTCCGTAGTGGACATCAAACCAGGAACTGCAGCTCCAAGTTATCCTACCGTAACTGTCACAATAAACTGTACGAGTCAGCAACGCAAGCTACTCCCCGTCATAGATCAGACCAGCAAGGAGATACTCGCACGCGTGCTCCAAAATTCCACATCCATGTGGAACTTCATAACCTAAAAGCTTGTGATTTTCCTGAATCTTCGGTGATAGCGCAGTAACTGGTATCGGTGTATCCACCGAGAAGATCAAGTGTCAATCGACTGCTATGATCAAGTTGAAGTTGACTCCGTACTCCACCGAACTGAGTTCCTGAGACCAACGGCAAATCATCCCATCGTTCCGATCGCCATTTCTACGTTGAATCTTCCGAAGTTGTCGCAGGCATACTCCAGATTCCACATCTCATACGACATTGACAGATGTCGGTGATGAAATGAACCACGAGCATGGCAGCAAACTTTAGAAATAGAAACGGTATTTGGATCCCATATCATTCCATCCTGTCCGGTGTCTGCTATCTGACCCCTGCCGATTTGAAGCCTAGAACAAGCGCTGCAGAAGCTCTCTACCAACTAGAGGCGGTACTCCGTTGACGAAAAACAGTGAGAATAACTTTACGCTACGACCACCATTCGCGATTCGTTCGGTAGTCACCTTGTTCATTTGCCGCTCACCCGCGATCCGTTTGTCAACCTCCAGAACCATCGCCGAATATCGTTTCCTGATCCTTGAGAAGTGAGCTAGAGCGTGATCTAGCAACCAAGGAAGCATACTGCAAATTCGTGGACAAAAACGCACGAATGGCGTACATGAAAAAGTTTGTCGATCCAATAGATGACGTAAACCCGCAACACTACCTCATGGCGTTCAAGGAATCCATCACAACTGCGAAAATCCGAGTTGTTTTTCGAGGCTTCGTGCAAGACATCGTCTGAATTTTTCGTCAACAATGAACAGCTTCTTCAACCTGTCGTCCAGGAGGACCTGCTGTCGATCGTTATGATGTGCCGAACACACCCGTAGCCGACATCGAGTAGATATGCCGGCAGATCTAGCTGCACCCTGAGAATAGTAAGTTTCAATGCGTTCTCTGACGTCCCAAGCACGCTGGCAACGTACAAGCCCCGAACTGTTATTGAATTCGTGCTATTCCGCATCTCGCTGCCTTCAATTAATTATGCAGGCTTAAGGCGAAAGATCAACTGTCATCAGCAAGTGATGTTACCCCGGATTTTAACGTCGATGATTTATTGTCGGAAGCAGACAATGTCCAATCCGAAATCCGCTTTCTCCAAGAAACGTTCGCCATGTTTACGTCAGCTAGCATTCTGCTAAAGAAGCGGGCATCCAATTTCTCCGAAGTTCTTACCAATGTTCTGCAAGAAGACTTCGCTCTGTTCCCACCGCATGATCACCAGGTCGAACAATCCGTATCGACCAGCCTCCTGGCAACCCTATACCATCATATGGAGTTTGACAGCGACCGACATATATGGGGCGTTATAGCTATAAAGCCCCAAACAAAGAATTATGTTCGGCACTATGCTCGATATTCAAGCATTCCACACGACGTTTTGCATCTTGTGGGATGATTTAATAATTTAATTTAATCGACATTTTGTAACTAAATACAGCTTCTAATCATTCGGTTCAAAATCAATGTTTTGCATTTCATGGCAGCGATGCTGGCTGTACAGAGACGTCGTCCTTGACAGGGAGCTGGTATCGACCCTAGAACTCACATGAGAGCCGCTTTAAGATCTTGGCTTTGGCTAAATACGCTAAATGTTCCCTATATCGCGAAGATCTTTGACCCTCCAGGGCTGGCTGTTAGCAAAGCTGTATATGCAGTGCCTGTAGACTTTGACGAGCGACACAGGAGATTCATCTACCTCCGCATCTACAAAGCGAATGGAAGGAGTTGAAATATTCGCAATGCGTATTCTCAGATTCATGTCGCACGTCAAAACAGAATCAATTCTGCTTCACGTTAGCTCCGATGCCTCAGAGAAGGCATATTGCACATGCTGCTACGTCGTCTGAATCCAACGCAGGGATCTGCGTTCAGCTGCTAACGAAGTTCAAGGAACTTCGCTTAGAATTGTGTGCCGCCGTGTTGTCGACAAGCTTGTACGAAAAGGTGATGAATTTTTTTACTATATCTTGCGAAGTTTTCTTCTGGGTTGATTCGACGATTGGACTGTCCTGGTAAATCGAGTGTCAAAAATTCAATCCACCTGATCCTGCACATGGCAGTAGTTCCCGCAGTGTCCAACCCAACAGATCTTATATCCCGAGGTGTCAGTCCAACCGATATTCTGAACCTCAAGCTTTGGGGCTCTATTCTCACAGTCACGTCACCTAGTGACTAGAAGAAAATGTTTCTGTAATCACTAGGTGACTACAGAAACATTTTCTTCTAGTCACTAGGTGGTCGTTGCGATATCGGGATATCCTTTGCGAAGCGCCGTCGCTCCATCGCGTACTGGATGCGATATTTCCTCTGCGAGTTGCCATCCAGAAGACTAAACCAGAGTCGTTGGAGTCTATGCGAGATTGATCTAGCCTTGTGTTGCGTAACCCAATTGTAAACTAATTTTGATGCCGGTACTGCCTGGTAAATATACCCATACTACTAGCCACTGGGGCTGTCGATCCTATCGTTGAAATACACAGTCAGTCTACTTATAGCAATCGAACAAACTAGTTCGCTTTTACTCCGCGATCCGAAATACCTGAATAGTTATCTACCGGTTCTGTGCATCGTTGATTTTGTCGGAAAGTAAGGCCGTGAGTTCGTTGGGAAGATCGGTCAAGTTCTGCGGTATGGACACAGTTTACAAGCTGTAGACAGGATTCGAACCTGTGCGGGTATAACCCAATGGATTACACAATAAGAGATGTTTTCCAAAGAGTTCGTGAAAATAGCCCGACGTGATTCCCTTCCGACGTCGCTAAAGCGACTCTAAATAAAGCTGTACAAAGACAGCCTTATCCGACTTGGTGAGATTCTAGTAGGCCGTAGTTTACGAAGATATGAAACAGTCCATAATGCTGCTTGCGAAGCATCCGCTGTCTGTGCTGTTATCCGAGCACTATCACAACAATCTGCTACACGCAGAACTGAAACTGGCGCTAGCGCAAGAGGTGCTGGATGATTGAAGGACGCGACTACATGTTTCCGATAGTAAGCCCAGTCTGATCCAGCAAACTATAGTGAGCTTCGCGCTCTTGCGAGTGTCACCATTCAGACCGTTCTCGGTACGCAGGGTAGACTATGGTTGGCCAGTCTACGCAAAATCACCGATACGCAACCGTGCGCTGACGAGTGTATAAATGGGATATGCGATCTTCGTGTGATTCTCCGCCAGCGCCGTCCACATCGGAGTGGTCTTCGAACTATCCATGCTAACAATCCTGGCTACCCTCCGAACCTCCATAGTGACTGTTCCGAACGACGACCAACCAGCATCGGGGCGCGAAAGGGTTACCCGGGCGACACGCAGTAGAAAATGAACTATAGTTATCAGGAGTGCCAATGCACGCAAGTTAAAGTGAGCTAAGTGTCATGCAGATTAATTATACCTACTTATACACGAACACAACAGATTAAAATTTCTTACAGCTAGGACGTCATACAACAATTATAAAACTTATAAAAAATTGTAAACCCTAGTTAAAATCGTTGGGCAGTGGACACAGAAAATTTGGACTAGAAATGTAAGATTTTTTGAATTATTATAAGTTGAACTAACACCTAATGGATTAAAAATATTTACAGCTTAAAAGCTAACTCTTGCTCAAAAGCAAACACGAGTTGTGCTAATCGGAGGTCCCAAATCCATAGCTGTTCCAACAAACTTTTAAGATTTCTATTGTAGAAATCTCACGGACCAGGAAAATGCCTCGCTCCAAGAAGAATGCTGGTTCTGCTTCGGCGAAAACGTGCCCAAGTAAGTATCTACCATTTGACGACTCTAACCTCAATTTGAGTGTACGTGAGGAATGCGACGCTGGCATTGTCGGCACTATAAATGTGCGTCCTGGATCGGCACCAAACGTGGCAGCTAGCCGGTCGACTTCAACAAGCTCCCGTGCTATCCGTGTCGGTCTCAATCTGCAGCGTCTTGAAGAGGAGAGGCGTTTGGAGATGGATTTTATCGCCAAAAAGTACGAGCTTCTGCAAGCTCAGCTTGAGCAGGAGATGGATGGAAGCAGCAGCAGAACTCGTCGATCATCTGATTGTGGTACGCAGAGGACAATGGACTGGGTGGAGAGTCAATTAGTTACGACAGTGAGTGTCAGCACCGAATCATATCAGATTCCCGTGGGTACTCACTCCCGGACCGGCACCATTCCCAAGGCTGTTCCAGTGCTACCGGTGATAACCTCAACCGAAATCGCTGTGCATGATGAACAATCGAGGCCCAATCAAACGGATCGGGTCGATCAACAGCGGTCGGAGTTGCTCAAACCTACATCCGGCGTCGACTACCAGAAAAGCCATCGTTGTGTGCACCATCCCATACTAATCGTTATGGCTTGCAAAGTACATCGCAAAATGCGGTGACAACTAGTGCAACCGTATGCAGTAAAGCAGGAGGCGGTCTTAGCACTATTTCGCCGGATTATCACGCCATACCGACAGCTGTTAATTTCTCCATTTCACCGACTGGTACACCGGATCGCATAACGAAGCAGTTGTTTGATCTTCAGCAACGAGTGGACACTCTGCAGCAACAGTTGTTGGCAAAAGCAACCTACCCAATCCAACAGGTTCGGCAAACCCAGCCAGCTGCATCTGGTCCAACGAAATCTTCGGATATGCCAGTGCGCGTTAACAACAATGTGAGGGTTACGAACGCGGTAAGTCAAGTGTGTCCCAACACCATCGCTACTACCACCGCTCAAATAAATATCACAAGCCTGTCTTTGTTCGACTCGCCGCCACCCACGCGATCATTTGCTGTGATCAATAAAACGCCTCCGCATGCCATAGGAATAGAATTACCTTACCAGATTCTACCATTTGTGCCGGCGCATATGAGTACGCCCCAAGCCCAACCAACATCCCCCTCTGTGTATACGGTGTCATCCTGTTTGTCTCCAATTGTGTCGCCGATGATACCAACGTCTGCCTCCACCTCCGCTGCCGTTTCCGTCGCAGCCGCCGATATTCTTCCGCGGCAATTATTCTGCACTGCCAATTCACAACAACTCGCTGCCAGACAAGTCGTTCCCAGAGAGCTGCCGGCTTTCTCCGGAGATCCAGTGGAGTGGCCATTGTTAATGAGCTGCTATCAGAATTCTACAGATATGTGCGGTTATTCTCAGGGGGAAAACCTTATGCGGTTGCAGCGCTGCCTCAAAGGAAACGCATTGGAAGCCGTTCGGAGCTATTTGATGCATCCATCATCGGTCCATTTGATCATCGACACTTTGAAGACACTGTTTGGGCGTCCAGAGCTAATCATCAACTCATTGCTGACGAATGTACGTGCTGCACCAAACCCTAAGGCGGAACATTTAGAGACGTTGATCAGCTTCGGATTGGCCTGCAAAAATTTCTGCAGCCATCTCTAAGCCGCAGGTCTCCAAGATCATTTGGCGAATCCCCTGCTGTTACAGGAGTTGGTAAACAAGCTACCAGCCACCATCAAGCTCAACTGGTCGCTATACAAACGTCAACACGCTGTCGTCGATCTCACCACGTTTGGCTGTTATATGGATCAAATTGTGACAGCAGCTAGTGAGGTGACGTTCACGAACGAAGCCGACGGACCCCGCGGCAACAAGCAGGAAAAGCAAAGGCCGAAGGAGAAAATGTACGTTAACGCCCACACTGCAGAGGAAAAGCCAGCGGCAACCTTCAACAGAGTCGGAAGGATAATAAACCCAAACCCTGTACAGCCTGCCAGAAGGATGGACACAAGATAAAGGATTGCCACGTTTTTGGAAAGATGACCCTCGGTGACCGCTGGAAATTTGTTGAAGAGCGATCTCTATGCCGTCGCTGCTTATTTTTTCACGGAAGATTCCCCTGTAAAGCGACACTCTGTGGGGAGAACGGATGTGCGGACAGACACCACAAACTACTACAACCTGGAAAACCTGAACTACGCCGATCAACTGAAACTCCAAGGACAACAAGTACAGTTACGATTCATCGGCAGCTCTAGCAGACGACTTTATTCCGGATTATCCCGGTGTCGCTAGACGGGAATGGCAAAACAATCCAAACGTATGCCTTTCTCGATGATGGCTCAGCCAAGACGTTGGTGGAATCGACGATTGCTGAACAACTTGGAGTGACTGGTGACGTGCACCCACTTTGCCTACAGTGGACAAGTGGTATTGAGCGGGTGGAAGAAGAATCCCAGTTGATTGATTTGGAGATTGCAGGAACAGAGAAGGCAAAGCGGCATACTCTGAAGAAGGTGCACACCGTTAAAAGTCTGAATCTTCCTGATCAATCACTAAACTACAGCGAACTGTGCGAACAGTTTTCGCATCTTGGAGGTTTACCAGTCCGCAGCTACTCAGGCGCTGCTCCCACAATTTTGATAGGTTTGGACAACTCGTTCGTGATGGCACCGCTTAAAATCAAAGAAGGAGCCAGAGGTAGTCCAATCGCTACAAAAACTAGGCTTGGCTGGACAGTCCACGGAACCAGGCCTACTAGAATCGAGCAATCAGTTCACCATCTGTTCCACATAAGCGCTCATTCACCCGACCAAGAACTCCATGACCTGGTCAAACAATTTTTCGCAGTGGAAAGTGTGGGACAACCATCAACCGTGATTGAAAGCGATGATGATAAACGTGCACTGGAAATTCTCGAAAGCACTACTCTCCGGACCACGTCAGGAAAGTTTCAAACGGGTTTGCTATGGAAATATGATATTGTGGATTTTCCAAAAAGCAGACCAATGGCAGAGAAAAGATTCCGCTGCCTCGAACGTCGTCTAACATCGAATACCGAGCTGTACAACAACGTCAGACATCAGTCGAAAGAATATCAAGTAAAGGGGTATGCGCACAAGGCGGATCGGCAGGCCAGTTTTGATCCTAAACGAACCTGGTATCTACCCCTTAACGTCGTCACGAACCCACGGAAACCGAACAAGGTTCGATTAGTGTGGGATGCTGCAGCGAAGGTTCAAGGGCAGTCGTTTAACTCAGCTCTACTTGCTGGTCCGGACCTACTTGCACCGCTTCCATCAGTGCTATGTCCATTTAGGCAGTTTGGAGTGGCTATAAGCGCTGATATCTGTGAGATGTTCCATCAGCTTTTCATTCGCTCGGAAGATCGATCAGCTCAGTTATTCCTATGGAGAGACGATCCTTCCATGCCTATCGAAGTGTTCATAATGGACGTGGCAACTTTCGGCTCTACCTGTTCTCCATCAGCAGCGCAGTTCATAAAAAACCGGAATGCAGAGGAGTTCGCAGAGCAGTACCCACAGGCAGCTGCTGCAATCATTAAACACCACTACGTGGACGATTTTTTGTACAGTGTCCATACTGAGGAGGAAGCAGTACTGCTGGCATCGCAGGTTAAGCTGGTGCATTCGAAGGCGGGTTTCAATATCCGTAATTGGCTGTCAAACTCACACAGCGTTCTAACACAGGTCGGGGAGTAGCCTGCAGAATCGTCTATGAAACTGATGGTGGACAAATCGGCAGGGTACGAACGAGTTCTTGGAATGATTTGGAATCCAGAAGCGGATGTTTTCATCTTTCAAGGCGTGTTTCGGGGTGACATACATACACTCTTACTAAATGAAGTTATCCCGGCGAAAAGGGAAATTCTACGGGTTGTCATGAGTATCTTTGACCCTATTGGCTTAGTAGCTGTTTTCGTCGTCCATGGGAAGGTACTCGTACAACACATATGGCGGGCCGGGCTGAGCTGGGATGAAATAATATTCGACGAAATGCTTAGCCAATGGAGGCGGTGGGTTCAATTATTGCAGGAGCTCGAGAAAGTACAAATACCACGTTGTTACTTCCCTTGTTACCCGCCCGAAGACTATCGTTCCTTGAAATTGCACATATTCGTCGACGCCAGCGAAGAAGCCTTTGCAGCAGTAGCATATTTTCGCATTGTCGAAGGGCCGAGAGTTCGCTGTTCCTTGGTATCGGCAAAAACGAAAGTGGCTCCATTAAAGCTCTTATCTATTCCCAGACTGGAACTTTCAGCGGCCGTTCTCGGTGCGAGGTTGTCTAAGTCTGTTATCGATAACCATACACTTCCGATAACTCGTAAAGTACTCTGGAGCGACTCTAGTACCTGCCTTTCCTGGTTGCGGTCGGATCCCAAAAAGTATCGCCAGTTCGTTGCCTTCAGAGTGACGGAAATTCTTGATCTGAGCCAGGTTGATGAATGGCGTTGGCTTCCATCCCGTTTAAACGTGACAGACGAGGCAACGAAGTGGGGCAAGGGACCAAATATTAACTGCGAAAGTCGCTGGTTTCAAGCTCCGGCATTCTGACGCAGGACACACCGATATTTGGCCTCAGCAGAAAGTGAAAACAGTGGATACTGCGGAAGAACTACGTCCAATTCATCTTCACCACCATATTGTCGTGCAACAGCTTGTTCAATTTGGAAGATTTTCAAAGTGGGAGCGCCTTTTGCAAGCTATAGTTACGTGCACAGGTTTGTGAATATTCTTCGCTGCAGAACTAAAAGGGAAGCTCCTTCGAGGAGGAACTGGTTGAACCGGAACGAGTTGAAGAGAGCTGAGTCAACAATTTGGAAATGGATTCAGCATGAGGCTTATGGAGATGAAATTGTTATACTCACCAGGAATCGAGATCTACCCGTAGATAAGCAGTCGAGAATCGAAAAGACCAGCAAAATCATAAAACTTTCACCATTTTTGGACGATCAAGGCATCTTGCGGATGGACAGCAGAATGGCGAACGCTCAACAGGTGTCTTTTGACTTTAAGTTCCCTATAATCCTTCCAAAACAACACTGCGTTACGAAGCTTGTCGTTGATTGGTACCATCAGCAGTACAAGCACTGTAGTGCAGAGACGTCAGTGAACGAAATGCGCCGTAACGTATCGGAGATGAGAGTTGCATTTAAACAAGCCAGGAAGCAGTGCCAGTGGTGCAAAGTTTACAAAGCTTCCCCAGAAATTCCCAGAATGGCCCCACTTCCTCGAGCTAGAATAACACCACACGTTCGCCCTTTCACTTATGTTGGCGTGGACTATTTCGGGCCTATGCTTATTAAGCAAGGTCGCAACGAAGTAAAGCGCTGGGAAGCGCTTTTCACCTGCTTGACCATACGTACATCTCGAAGTCGTGCACAGCCTCACTACGGAGTCTTGTAAAATGGCGGTTAGACGGTTCATCGCACGGAGAGGAGCCCCACTCGAGATATACAGCGACCGGGGCACAAATTTCGTTGGTGCCAGTCGCGATCTCAAAGAAGAACTTCGCCGAATCAACAACAATCTGGCTGGTACGTTCACTAACGCAGACACTCAGTGGCGTTTCAATCCTCCCTCTACGCCACATATGGGAGGATCATGGGAGCGCATGGTCCGGTCGGTTAAGAGCGCGCTGGCATCACTGTCCGTCGTGCGTAGGCCAGATGACGAGACCCTCAACACGTTTGTCAACTCGAGTCCTCTGACGTACTTGCCAATGGACGCAAGAAGCTCTCACACCGAACTGTTTCATGATGTTAAGCACCAGTGGAGTGAACCAACCGGCCAGGGAGCTAGTCGACGGTAAGAATGTGGCTCACTGCAATTGGGCCCGGTGTCAGCAGTTGCTGAATCAATTCTGGAGCCGCTGGATTAAGGAATACCTCCCGACGATCACCAAACGCACTAAGTGGTTTATTGTATATAAGTTCCGTATTATAGATTGAGTGTTGCCGGACAAGTACGATTCCTAATCGAGCGAGAGCTGACCGAGACTGCGTTTATTAATTCTCAAGTACGAGATCGTGGGCGTATGTATGCGTGAATGATTGCGTTTGCGATCCACGTTGTATTATCGCGAAAGAATCGGGCGATTGTATGTTATTGTGAGCGTTCATTTCGCATGTACTAATGCGTTTCTATAGCTGTGTGGTCGTTGCATGATCCCGTGTACTTTAGAGTGTTCGTCGAGATAGAAACAGCAAAAGAAGAAACAACACGTGCATTAGACATGCGTTCAGTAAAGATTAGATGGACGTATGATTCGTATACAACAATATATTAGAGAAAGATCTATTGTGTTAATCATGCGCAGAACGGTTAGGATATTAATTTAATTGAAAAGTGATAAAGGCAAAACATACAGCACATGACAAATGTACATTACTATTCTGAACGCCATACAAATACTACCAATACTAACTACTGGTTAAAATTTGGTATATTTTGTTCAAATTCGTTATTTAAAAAATTGAAGTTTTAGATTTAAAGTCTCCACCGAGAAGTTTTTTATTTATTTTTTATGAATCAAAGCGTGCGAATCGACTGCAACTTCAAATTTAATGCAGGTAAAAGGAAGACGCCTCTTCAATAAAGCGAAAATAGCGGGGAACTGTTTAAACCGCTCTTACCTGATACAATGCTGAGTTGAGAAATTTAATTAGCAATTAACTGGAAGGTGTGAAGTATATTTTTCAATATTATGAGCCATAGTACTCAAGGAAGAGCAAGCAGTTGAAGGAAGAAAGCTTTAGAAAAGCGTTGAATAGGGTCATATGAGCAAGCTTCCAGTTGTCCGACGATTTAACCCTTTGTCTTCTACAACAGGAGTCAGTTTGTGATGCTTTGAAATTTTTAAATGCGAATCACCTGAGTTTGCGGCATGCCATCAGAACTCTACGAAAAGACCAGAACCAGACAGCAGAGTGCTTGAACCCGGTCAAGTGACATTATTGAAGACAGTAAAAATCGTAATGCAATTATTTAGGGCTATATTGGTGGCCCTGAGTAAAGCCAATATGTTGGTGTCAATGGTGTCGCTAGACAGAAGAAGTTATTTCGAGCTTGTATATTGGTAACAGCCAGATCCGACCGGTATTGCAGCCTACCTCCGTAAAGTATGAAAAAATACGAACTAAGTAATTTGCAACTGCGAGCTACCGTTCGTAGATAGGGCACTATAATATGCTTTCACGTCGCTCGAATAGTACGAATAGTACAAGTTTTCATCCATCGAAAATAGTTCTAAAACAAATATTCAAAAAAAATCTTCGAATTTATCTATGACAAAAACAATTTCAATTCCCCGCCTGCTCAGTTAATCGATCTGCAATGTACTGACCTCCGGAAAAAATAATCCGACCGTCGCCTTCACATACCAATTGATTTCACATAGTCTTCCGAGAAAAGGCGCCGTTCGTCTTCAACCATTGCAATGCTGATATTACGAACAAATTACAGACACAAATGCAGTCATCTTATATTTAAAATTTCTGTTCTGTTGGTGCTTCTTATTGATGACTGCTTGAAACAAGGATGATGTGTGAATATTTTAACTCTTACGGAATTTGAAATTTCACCGTGTTTTAAAAAAAAACGACAATATACACGTTGTAGAACGATAAGATTTTTCTTTCATATTAAACAGCAGAGAATAACATTTAAAATACATTTATTAATTTTCATGTTTTTATGTTCACAGGACTACTCATTTGCCTTCCTTGGTTTACATCTTCTTCGCCTCTCCTTGCGCTTTTGCTCGCAAAAACTTACTTTTCCCTCATTCCACTTCGTGAAACTTTGCATTCGCTCACACTGCCATAATTACTCCATTTTGCATTGGTTTTGTTTCGATTCAATGTGTTTTTTTTTCAACTATTTTGTGTTGCTTCATTTTATTTCATCTTAATTCCTCACAGCATGTTGGTTTCTTCTCGTTTTGACGTTTTTTGTTTTGTTTTTGGTTTAAATTTCCTTGTATTCTTCTCCTCTAATGTGTACATTGTTATGTTCTTTCTCAAGATTTTTGTTTTAAATTCTCTATAAAACAAAAGCAGAAAAAAAATGTTTCAGTAGCACACGCACACATACTTGCTGTGTGTGTGAATGCGTTCCCTTTCTTTGGTGCACGATGGGGAGTGTTACTGAATTGACGGCACACACCCAACCAATGCACAGAAAACTAAAATTTCATATTTAACACACCGCAGTTTTTAGTGTGTTTGCAGACACTGGCACTTTCGGAGGGTCACGACTTTGCGCAATGGGAGGCATAATTATCCCATTTCGTCGCATCCTCCGGGTTGGGTGTGTTACTTAAGCTAAGTACATTTCGTTCTTTTGCTGTTGTGCTTTTAGTTGTTTTGTTTTTTTTATGTTTAGAACAAAACGATTTCTTCCTCCTTTTCTCTTATATGTGTGTGTGTGTTTTTGTGATTTAGTGTGTTTTCTAGCTTTTTTCATTTGTTTTCTTATAAAAAATAAAGTTTTTCTTTACCATTTTTTTTTTAATTCATAAATCATTTTATTATTCGCATCTGTCGCATTGTTTGTTGCTAAACATTTCCGTCTACCTGCGCATCATCAGCGGCTTTCAGCCGAGCGAATTTTGATAACTTTTATAAATATACTCTTTTCTTTCTATCCGTACTATCTCCCCACTTTCAGTAGCAAATCTAAACCCCCGAATGTTTGAGCGTTTTTGCATACTCGGTTTCTTTTTCCTTTTTTTCTTTGTAATCAACGAAATGTGTCTCAATCTGTTCTTTGCTTTGTATGCACTAAAACGCGCACCTTGATTAGAGGGTCTCTTGTGTTTATTTTTCCTTGTTGGGGAAAAAATTCGCCGGAAATTAACTTTGAACAGAGCTTTTATACCTTTTGTCCGCCATTTTCGTTGACACATTTACTTTCTCGAGTTTTTTCCTTTTTCTGACCAGCGCTCGCTAACATATGTTTGTGTTGACAACAAACAGCCTGCTACTGTCGGGTGCGGAGAAACTATCGAGTCGAGCAGCAGCAGCAGCACTACCTCTCCATAGTAGGCTGTGTCGCGATTATACTCAAGCTAGGGCCACTTTAGTGAGTATAATTATGGTGTTCAGTTGCCTCTCGCCCTATATAGGTTGTCCGGATCACGAAAGTTATGTAGCGCTACAGCCGGCAAGGTTTCTGATACACGGTTGTGTCGTTTTGCGTGGTCAGGGTTGTACTTTGTTTCCCGGAAAAAATGGGTTCCAAAAGGGGTTCGGCTTTTGATTTATTTACTTTTTTCTTTCATTAAATCAAATATGTTTCTGTCATCTCGGTATTTGATTTTCATATTGTCAAATTTATACAGTGATATATATGAGCAAATTTATATTTATTTTTTATTTATTAAATTATAGTTTTATCTGGAAGATGATAAGAGACTAGCTTGACGATTTTTTTTAATAATTTGAATGCTCTGTGCGGTGATTCTGTTATTCGTGGCTAGCTTGAAAAGAATTTTTATGGAAGATTACCAACTGGGTATGTTACGGAAACTTTCGGACTTCCTTTCAGCTAAACTCGTGGATTTGGTGGAGTTTGCTCAAAGCTGTAATTTTAATTCAATTCATCGTTTATAATAGTGTAAGTTTTAATTTGTTGTCTACTCACATTTGTTAGCCCATTTGATATTTTAACGGTAACAATGTTTAATTTAAGCAAATACATTTTTATTATAGAGTAAGGAAAAAAGGAATACTGTACTGAAAAAAGCGCATGTCTGTTGAAGCTAGATTACAGGTTTTTTTTATCTGACAGCTGCTGTTTCTCCCTTGTTCGTTGTGTTGCCAGATGCATCATTTCCGCGCAACATATCGAGATTTCGTGGCTAGTTCACAGATGACGGTACCTTGGCCTGCTGATACATGGAACATCGCTCGGTATCCAGAAGCCCCCTGTTTCGAACCACATCCGTCTGCTGTCAATGTTAATCAACAACAGTTAGCCGCCCGACATGTTGTTCCTAAAGAACGTCCAGTTTTTGACGGGGACCCTAGTGACTGGCCATTGTTCTTCAGTAGCTACACTAATTCAACACGTATGTGTGGCTACTCGGATTCCGAAAATCTTATGAGGTTACAGCGCTGTCTGAAAGGAATTGCAAGAGAAGCTGTAAGCAGTGTCTTGTTGCATCCATCGTCCGTATCAAACGTTGTCAACACGTTGCAGACTTTGTTTGGGAGACCAGAGCTGATTGTTCGCACGCTTTTAAACAAGGTTCGCGCAACGCCATCACCTAGAGCAGATAAATTGGAATCTTTGGTCGCCTTTGGATTAGTGGTTCAGAACTTTTGCGAATACTTGCGTTCCGTTGGATTAGACACACACTTGTCGAATCCAACTCTGATGCAGGAGCTTGTGGACAAACTCCCTCCTAACATCAAACTGGATTGGGCATTGTTTATTCGCCAACATTCAGAATCAGATCTTGGAGTGTTTAGTATTATATGTCAACGCTCGTGTCTGCTGCCAGCAATGTTACCGCGATAGCCGTTAGCGACAAGAAGATGTTGTGGAAAGAAGAGCGCACGAAAGCTAGGGAACGAGGATACATAAACGGCCATTCGTTTTCGGATCAGAGACCCCAGCAGGAGAATTTCAAAGACAAGGATGTTAATTTGAAGAAAAATAGTGAACAAAAACAGTGCACGGTATGTTCGAAAATTGGACACATATTTCGAGAGTGTTTTACGTTCAAGAACTTTTCTCTCTAAGATCGTTGGAAAGCCATTGAGCAATATCGTCTTTGTCGTAGGTGCTTAGCTGCGCATGGGCGCTGGCCATGTAAAGGGAATACGTGTGGTGTCCAAGGATGTTCGGAGAACCACCATCGTCTACTTCACCCTTCTGAGTCAAAAACCACCAACAGCACAGTTGCCGTGCATCGTAATCCACAAGATCTACCGATATTTCGTGTAGTACCAGTGACACTCTATGGGAAATTCAATTCGGTAGATACCTTCGCATTTCTGGACGAAGGTTCGTCAATCACAATGCTGTATCAAGAAATTGCTGATCAACTGGATATAAAAGGACATCCAACTACATTGTGTTTGCAATGGACTGGAGGTGTAACGAAGCGGATCCCAGATACACGAGTAATCAATCTTAATATTTCGGGTCGCGGTATGGAAAAACAGTATGCGGTCAAGAATGTGTACACAGTAGAAAATCTCGATTTACCGGTTCAGACAGTGCAGTTTGAGAAACTTGCGGAACAGTTCCCTCATTTACAAGGTTTGCCAATTAAAAGTTTCTACCGTGCGGTTCCACGCATACTTATCGGTTTGAGCAACGTTAATCTGTAAACTTCTTTGAAAGTGCGAGAAGGTCCAGCAGGGAAGCCGGTTGCCACGAAAAGCAGGCTGGGATGGGCACTTTATGGAACGGAGTCAGAAGTGTACACGTCGCAACTGCAGCATCGAAGCATGCACATCTTAGCTCGTACGCAGGATGAAGAGCTTCATGATCTCGTCAAACAGTTGTTTTCCATAGAAAGCATTGGAGTCACAATATCTCCAACCGTCGAAGGGGAGGAAGACAAACGTGCCAGAAACTACAAAACGAACGTCCTTCGGGAAATTTGAAACTGGGTTTCTATGGAGGCATGACTACGTGGAGTTTCCAGACAGCAAATCAACGGCAGAAAAACGACAAATGAGTCTGGAAAAAGCTGATGAAAAATCCAGAGCTATACAAAAATGTTCGGCGGTAGATTCATGAGTACAAAGTCAAAGGATACGCTCATGAAGCTAATGACGGAGAACTTTCTTAATTCGATCCTCGGCGTGTGTGGTACCTACCCCTTGGTATAGCACTGAATCATAGAAAGCCTGAGTAAGTACGAGTTATATGGAATGCAGCAGCGAAGGTTAAAGGTGTGTCACTGAACTCTATGCTGCTAAAGGGACCTGACCTCTTAACGTCGCTGACAGCAGTTCTGTTCCAGTTTCGCCAACGAGAGGTTGTGGCATAAGAGAGATGTTTCATCAGCTCTACATACGTTCACAGGATCGTCAGTCACAGTTTTTTTTTTTGTGGCGTGACAATCCCAATCAACCGATGAAGACGTTGGTTGATGGATGTCGCCACTTTCGGTTCAGCATGTTCGCCTTGTTCAGCGCACTTTGTAAAGAACCTTAATGCTGAAGAACATGCAGCGGTCTATCCGAAAGCGACAAAGGCTATACTGGAGAATCATTATGTGGATGATTTCTTGGATAGTTTTGATACCGTGGAAGAAACTATCGTGGAAGCGCTGGATGTGCAGAAAATCCACAAAAAAGCCGATTTCGAACTACGGAGCTGGTCATCGAACTCGAACAAAGTCCTGAGACGGGTCGGGGAACTCAATACCGATACAGTGCGCAGCTTCAAGTTTGGGAAAGATAGCGATATCGATAGAGTTCTAGGTATCGTATGGCTCCCCAGGCGGGACAACTTCAGCTTCGCGATCGCATTCCGGCCCGACCTGTGTCCGTTGATCGAAGGTAGTGCGATTCCCACCAAAAGACAGTTACTTCGAGTCGTCATGAACGTTTTCGATCCGCTTGGGCTAATCGCAGCTATAGCAATTCATGGGAAAATCTTAATCCAAGACGTGCGCCACGCAAAAATCGGCTGGGATGACCAAATTCCGAATAACCTTATCAACCGATGGCAGCAGTGCAGGTAGACGTACTTCGAACGCTAGAAAAGGTAGCGGTTTCAAAGTGTTATTTTCCTGGTTAAGATCCGTTCAGTTACCTGACCATGGAGCTCCACGTCTTCGTCGATGCTAGCGAACATGCATATGCAGCAGCCGCCTACTTCCGGATAATTGATCGAGGAGACATTCGATGCTCGTTGGTAGCAGCAAAAGCGAAAGTTGCTCCTCTACAGCCGTTAACGATACCATGACTGGAACTTCAAGCAGCAGTCATAGGGGTACGTTTGGCGGCAACTGTGATCAAGCAGCATAGTATACCCATAACTCGCCGCGTCTTTTGGAGTGATTCCAGTACCGTTCTCTCCTGGATTCAGTCAGACCAACGCCGGTACAGCCAATACGTGGCCTTTCGGGTCAACGAAGTGTTAAATGAAACGAACGAAATCGAATGGAGGTGGATCAGCACACGGCTCAATGTCGCAGATGAAGCCACCAAGTGAAGCAAAAGACCGGTGCTTGAACAAGATAGCAGGTGGTTTCAATGACCATCAGTACTCTTCGAAGAAAACAATCATCAGTCACAAGAACCGCCACCAGATACATCTGTGGAGCTAAGACCGGTTTATGTCCACAGATACCTAATCCTTAAAAGTTTGGTTGATTTCCTCCGGTTCTCGAAGTGGGAACGCCTACTAGGAGCGCTGAAATACGTTCATCGCTTTATCTCACTATGTAAGAAAAGAGTAAATAGAGATGCTTTAATACAACGGGATGCAGCTCGAGACGAGTTTCGTTTGGCAGAAAGAACAGCCTGGAAAATCGCCCAGTACGAGGGACTTCAAGATGAAGTAATTACTCTACGCCGAAACCTTGAACTGCCGAGGGATAAGCAGAAACCACTCGACAAATCGAGCAGTATCTTTAAATCATCGCCTGAGTTAGACGAATTCGGAGTTTTGCGAATGGAAAGTCGCCTGAAGGAAGCAGAATCTCTTTCCTACGATGCCAGATTCCCCGTGGTTCTGCCAAGAGGACACTACATAACCAACTTGATACTGGATTGGTACCACAGACAGCAGGGCCATAAGAATGGATAAATCGTCGTAAATGAAGTTCGCCAGAAGTTTGCCATTTCACGTTTGCGGGTCGAAGTACGTCAAACAGCGAAACATTGCCAGTACTGCCGAGTTTTCAAAGCTACCCCAAAAGTTCCACGGATGTCAGCTCTTCCGGAGTCCAGGGTGACACCGTTTGTCAAACCCTTCACCTATACTGGCGTCGATTATTTTGGCCCTTGCCTGATTAAGATTGGAAGAAGTGATGTCAAAAGGTGGGTGGCGCTGTTCACATGTTTGACAATTCGTGCAGTCCACCTGGAAGTGGTAGCGAGCTTAACGACCGATTCCGACGATAAGAAAATTTGTGGCTCGTCGAGGGGCACCACAGGAAATATTCAGCGACCAAGGCACGAACTTTATTGGGGCAAAACGGGAGCATGAACGCGAAGTTGACCGAATCAATGGCACCTGAACCCACCAGCCTCCCCACACATGGGTGGATGTTGGGAGCGAATGGTGCGCTCGGTTAAGGAGGCGATCAGCTGTTTATCATCCGCTAGGAAGCTGGATGAAGAATCGTTCGTAACTTTGGTGACTGAAGCGGAAGCAATGGTCAACTCGAGACCTCTGACCTACATTCCCCTGGATACGTTTAAGCAGGAGTCACTAACGCCGAATCACTTCCTTCTGCTTAGCTCGAAGGGGATATGCCAGCCAGTAAAAGAATTATCTGGTTTGGCAAGCTACTTGTACCTGCGCCCAGAAGTGCGACATTTTCGTTGTAGTTCGGACCTTCAAGCAGGAATTTGACGTGGGCGAATGTCGTGAAAAAAACGTCTGCTGCCTTTCCTGGAGCAAATTGTTCTGTGCTGTTTTGCCGGGTTTGGTATTTAATTATTAGGGGAAAAACGGCCGTGGTGTGATATGTCGCGAACGAGGAACTCAAGGCTAAGAATACTTCCAACCGGGAGATCTGTCCAAACACAAAATGTTGGGCAATCGCCCGGCGGATCATGAAGAAGGCCCCAGAATATCTGCGAGAATTACTTTAAATTCTTGTCCTGTGGAAAGAGTATACTGCCGTTCTACGCATAATTGTCCTATGTATATAGGAAATCCCATAGAACATGGGACAAATATGCTTATGACGGCAGTATAGTGGACGAGGTTGCTGAATCTGACGGCAGGAATTGAACAAAACGCCCAAAACAAATTCGGATACGGTTACCCTGAAGCTTAGCGTGTTTTTTCTTTTTGAAATTTTGCTAAAAAACGACCCTACGGATGAAGGAGATGGTCAGTTTGTCAGATAGTCAGGCGGTGTAAGAGTTCTGGCTTCCTGTATCTTCAAGTTTAAACTCGGCTTTGGATGTCGGGAAATTTTGGATGCAAATGCAAGCTCACTTTGACAGAGGAACAGCGAGCATGGAAATGGTTGGAAACGAGCTAAGGTAACAGGGGTTCATCATCTCGCTTCACAGGTCCTGAGCTGATGCTTTGGATTTAGATCTAGCAGAGCCTTAAGAGAAAATTTGATGATTGGTCGCAAAGGATGCTGCCCTGTCACCCCGTTCTCAATCAAGACTGTTTATTTAATATTAAAAGAGGAAGAGTAGAGAAGTTGGCCAAATTAGGAAAAGCTCAAGATAGTTCCTGTATTAAATGCCATCTAGTGGAGGTAACATCCAGACACACTTTCAGCGACTGCCCATCTCTCGCTAGAACCAGAAGGAGCTCAATAATTTTTTTGTGCAGGACTCGCAAATCTTGAGGAGATCAGAGAGACTTCTTCATGTAAGATATAACGTCTTCATATCCATGTTGTTTATAAACAATAACATTTTCAAATAGCTATAACTTTTGGGTTTTACAAAACTTGGTCACCAGTACCTACAAGCAATGCTAGTAGCTGTGTTTATTACCTTTCATTTGAGCACTAACAGTTACAAGAAAAATTCGTAGAACGGAAGTTATTACTATTATTGCTTGTTTGTGTGTGTATACAATCCATTTCCCATTGACGGACAGTGCTCTTATCGAAGAAACTTGACTTGTAATGATATATTTGTTTTCATCGATAGATGTACACATGTTTAGTCCTGGAAATGAAACGGAAATATCTCTACTGTACATCCAACGACCCAATGCAAGAATGCCTGTTCCTACACGTACATTCTGAGGCCGCCTTCATATACAATAAACCCCGCACGAATACATCCACATATCAATTGGATATTTGCAATATATTCGCACTTCCAGAATGAAAAATGTTTTTGATTCTGGCACGTATTTACAAAAAAGAAAATATTTATGAAGTTAGACAAGCATTGAAAAATGACATGAAACGATCTCATCAGCTCTGAATAAATGAATTCATGAGAATTGTGTGAAGAATTTCCCTCCATCCGTGAAATTGTTGCATCAGCTACTCAGCTCCAGACGGCGCGCTTAGCGGAACGAGCGGGTGTATTTTTTCGCGACTTGCTTCACATACTTCAATGGCAAAGTTGTGACGATAAATCACTTTGCAAAATCACACTTTTCTCGCGATATTTCAACCTACTAACACGTTACTCAACAGGAAAAACTACCTACTGAACGAATTGCTTCATTTTCCTGTTAAATATACTGTACATATCACTGCAAAACTTTGAAAAATATTGGACGTTAACGACAACACGTCCGGGCGATTCGCCAGTGCTGCCACTCCAGTTATTGGAATTATTCTGGTTGGATTCCGCTGGAGCAGTGCGGCCAGGAACAATTTCAGTTATCGCTAAAAAATAAAATTTTGAAACACCTCCGTTTGCTTGAATCATTTTTGTATACTGATAAATTTTACCAATTTAGGCTGAAATCGACTACATTTTCGGCACAATTCAACTATTGTAAATTTTGCAAGAGATGCGTATTGAGCATCAGAAGAAAAAAACAACTAAGCAACTTTTAGCACGGCTATCTTGATCAAAACAGCTTTCTAGTGTTACCTCAACAGATTAAGAGAAAAAAAATCCAAAAATCCATGGCTGGTGGAACTAAAATATGACCATGTTACTCCATGGGTTGCTGCGACCGGTGGTCCGCAAAGGAAAGCTATACGAGCTAAACTTTCACACAATCGGTGATTGTTCGAGAATATCGATGTTGACGTGCAGACGAACTACGAAAGGGCTAGAACTGGCGCCGTAGATGTGGTATCAGCATTCGAATATATATTTGTTTCAGTGTACCGATGAATTGTACTAAATAGTCTTTGACATTATCCATAAAGTGTCTATAAGATATTTAGCATGTTTACTGACACGCACACAACCCTCTAAGAACGGTTGGTTTCAAAATCGTCCAATGAAGGACGTTCGTTGGACCAATTTGGACAACGTCCAAATAACCGTTCAACGAACGTCCATCGTTGGACCCGTGTTGAACGATTTTGAAACAATTTTTTGGACGTCTCAGTGGGAAGCGTTATAACCAGGGATGCCAGATTTGAAGATTTGTCTTCATTTTGAAGACATTTGAAATGTTGTGAAGACGTGTTTTTCATTTTGAAGATATTTGTACGGATGTCTGACTGATTTCCGGCAGAATTCTGGCTCAAAATCAATAACCGATTCAGAATCCTGGCCGTTGAAGACAAATGAAGACATTTTTCATGAAATGT
The DNA here is from genome assembly GCF_030247195.1 of Topomyia yanbarensis. Taxonomy (NCBI): domain Eukaryota; kingdom Metazoa; phylum Arthropoda; class Insecta; order Diptera; family Culicidae; genus Topomyia; species Topomyia yanbarensis. Next base: position 179,841,430 of record NC_080670.1, on the reverse strand, counting down.
GAAGACATTTGAAAAAGATACCTGGTATCCCTGGTTATAACAGCAGAATATACGAGCTGGCCTCACTTGGATTTCAACTTTCAAACTGACAGCTGGTTTTCTTTCAAGTTCTACCGAAAGTATCCCAATAGTAATAACGCAACGTTCACAAACAATGAAATTGTTTGTGAACGTTGCGTTATAGGGAAAGCAAACCCGAAAGGCCTTTTCCTTGCGAGAAGGTTGTCGTTCGTCGCGAGTGTTGGAAGTCCTTCATTTTGACGCATGCGGGCCAGTAACTCCGATCGGTCATGAAGGAGAGCAGTGTTCCGTCTCGTTTGTCGACGATTGGTCGCATTTTGTTGTGATCTTTCCAATGAAGGCAACAGGGTGAGGTGCTCGAATGGTTTAAGTAGTACGAGGCAGTAGTAACTGCAAAATTTGGGATTCAGATTTCTGGTATCAAATGCGACAATGATGGGGAGTATCAGAATAGAGCATTGGAAGTTTTCCGACGGAAGAAAGGAATACAAATGGAATGTACGGTTATTCATACACCGGAACAGAACGGTTGGTGTGAGAGGATGATCCGAAAAATTGTTGACCAAGCTCGAGCAATGCTTGAGGGTTCGAAGATTGACAAATCGTTTTTGGCACAATGGCAGCAAGCTATGCAAGACGAAATCGATTCGCTGGCGAAGAACAATACGTGAAGTGTGGTGAAATTGCCGAAGGGTCAGAGTGCGATAACTTGTAGGTGGATCTTCAAGATCAAAATATCTGAAGACGATCCGCGGGATTTCAGTCAAAGACGCGGATTCGTCTATGAGGAAACATATTCGCCGGTAGTCCGACTGGATACATTGCGTGCAGTTATGGCAATGGTAAATAAGGAGGGATTGGTCGTACACCAGATGGATGTCAAGACGTCATTCCTCAGCGGAAGTTTGTCAGAGCAAACTTGCTTGCAACAACCGGAGGGTTGCGGTCGTAAGAATGGTCTGGTATGTCGCCTAAACAAGTCGCTATATGGCCTCCAATTGTCGTTTAAAACTTGCAACAATAGGCTTAATTTGTTTGTGGAAAGACTTGGTTTCCAACGCAGTGCCAATGACCTTTGACTAATGATAGTGGTGAGTACTTCGGAGAACATTGTTCTGATGATCAAAAAGATTTTATCCGGAGAGCGATATGTCCGATTAATCGTTTTCTCGATATTAAGGCAGATCACGACACTGAGAACGGGATCATGCGCATAAGTCAGAAATCCACCTTTTTTTGGTTCAGTGTATTCTTACTGATTAGTTCTCGACAAACATATGATTACGGCCTAAAAGCCAACTGTCAAAATTCACTTTGAATGGAAATTCAACGACCAGCATTAAGTCTGAAAAACTAGTCAATGCTGATGATTTGAAAATCTTTCATTCAATCGCCTTAGTACTCGAATCAGCTGTGCTCCAAGACGATATAGCCAATGAATGGAATGCAGATCATCGTCGATATATGTAAGGTAATAAGTTTCGGACGCTCGGCAACTCTAAGCCGTTGCGAATATACCTTCAAGTTGTAACCCGTCAGGATAACAATTTAGCACTGGGTGGAAATATACCTATTTTTGACTATCCACTCCGTAGAGTGTATTTGTTTAGGTGACATTATGCTCACCGCTGTTTTGTACCGTTAACGATTAGTTTGTAAATTTTTGCATAGTTTCGTGTTTGTAAACTGTTTTGTACGTGCAGATAGGTTAGATATTTTTTGTAGCTTGAATTTGTATAATTAACATAGTGTATAGATGGTTACCACTCTCCTGTTGCCGTGAAAAGTGTGCTGATTATACTGCGCATCGGCGATGACAGCTGTGCGGCGATGCGGTTGGTGGTTTGTTTTGGTTGGAAGGCGGCCATCAAGTTTAGATAGTGACGGACCACGGCATCGAACAGACGCCCCGCTTAGTTTTGTTTTTTTTCGGGACAGTTAACCGCCACAATAACCAGTGCTGTGAAGTGCGTGTATGCAACGGTGACAATCTCCGCTGAAAAGTGCCGACCCGGGTACTCGTGGTGTTGGGTAGCCGAAACGGGAAGTTAACCGCAAAGGAGCTACTTGCATCCCCGGCTAAATACCAAGGACCCGGTGATGCCACGTCGCTCTCACTTTGGAGGATCAGTCGAACAAGCATAGCTTTCCTCCACTTTTAATCGCAAACGATGGCGAAGCAGGTACGGCAACAGATCCACCTGAGGTAGTTTACTTCGGTATCTACTTTGACCATTTACAGGTAGTGAGCGGTCCCAGCGATTAATCGTCCTGCAGCTAGAGAGGTTCCGACAAAAGAGCCTTGATCACTTCCCTGGATAAAAGAAAAGGACCACTGCGATAGCAGCCAACGATACCAGCAGGAGAACACGACTGTCGGAGCGGCCGGTCGGATAAAAACCTTTGCCCTCCCGCCATTGTCAGAAGCAGCTGATCAGTTCCATCACACAGAGGAGATTTGGTGGTATAAAAGTCGGTAAATTTTGATTTGTTTGTTAGCCTTTTTGTTGTGTTACTAAAATCCGAAATTCTGATAGAAGCAGCTAGGCCGCCCTGACAAAAGGGTCTGCCGGGCAAATAAGAACCCGGGTAGTGGTCAAACCGCTACTTACAAAGTCTGTGTCATCGAAATGGAGGATTCTATGCGTGACTTGGGAGTGTTATTCGACAGAAAACTTCGTTTCGCTGACCACATCACCGCAACAACGGAGAAGGCTTTTGCAGCATTGCGTTTTCGTTTTTGTGGATTTCTGCGCACTGAAATCTTTATACTGCGCACTGGTCCGGCAGTATCTTGGAGTACGCTGTACAAGTATGGACGCCATACAACGCCGTAGCCGGCTGGAGCGCGTTCAGAGAAGCTTTGTATGATATGCTTTCAGAAAACTGCTTTAGAACGACCCTATCCGTCTTCCGCCGTTTAAGAATGTTGCATTTTGCTAGATCTGTCAACATTGGAGTTTCGCCGCACTTTCTTGCAAAGAATGTTCATTTTCGATATGTTGTCGAACAATATTGACTGTCCTGGCGTTATATCAAGGATTAATTTGTTCCTCTTCGTGGTATAAGGAATCGTCCGCTTCTATGGGTTTCTTGGCACAGAATAATCCGGTAAACATATGTTGTAGCAAAATTCAACGAAACTGCTTTAGTTTATGACTAAATCTAGTTATAAGTTAGCAATTAAAAATGTTAACATTTCACTAGCAATAGCATTAAATGTAATCTACGGTATATACCGAAGATGCAATAATAATAAATCTTAACGTCCGGTACATTAGGTTCCACAATAGATCCGATGGAAACAGTGAGCAAATCTGGTATATACGAAATATGTTTTCACTGCGATATAGTTTATTTTGGACAAACCAAGAAAACGTTAGAAATCTGGTTTAAAGAGCACATCGCAGAAATTTACCTTTTCACTTCAAATCCAAGGTCCCGGAACCCGTCTTTTCCTAAGAACACGATCTAAACCCAAAACATCTAATCTACCTCGCTTAGAAACACGACACTGACTATGAAAACAAATAGGGGATGCCCTCAAGGTGGATTTCTGTCGCCATTACCGTGGTCAGTAGTTGTAGACGACCATTATTGAAATCATTAACTGAAATGAAATACGAAGTGAATTTGATTTGCTGTCGATATTGTAATTCTTATGAGGAGACTGTTCTCCTAAATATGCAATCTGTATTAAGGTTGAACAGAGAATGGGTAACAATCGAAAAAGCTGTTTTTTCCACACCGTGTGTTAGATCTTCATAAAAATCAATCAGCAGTACTGTAACAACATTCTACATAAGCTGATTGATTTTTATAAAGATCTAACACACGGTGTGGAAAAAAACTGCTTTTTTCATTTTCGATTTTTGCCCATTCTCTGTCCAACCTTAAAATTCATTTCGAAGTGTTGTAAACAGAATTTCCCGAATCTACTTCCCTCTAAAACTAATCACATTTAGTCGAAGAAGGTTACTGGTTTAAAAAATAAACTGGAATGCACATTTTGAGCAAGTTGTAAGCCCGTTTGTACTCAGTAATAGTCCAACCAAGAATAACGTATGTCTCGCTGGGTCTACAATAAGAGACATCAACTTAAAATGCTAGATAAACTTCAAAGACTTGCATTTAGAGCGGTAACCGGTGCCATGCGAAATAGTCTAGCATTAAATGCAATGTTCAGGTCATGTTAAAAGCGGAAAAAAGGGCATAGAAAATAAGTTGTCACAAATAATTATTATCTGGAGATTTAACAACGCAGTATTGCGGTTCTGAAACATTTTTCTTCTTAAATAACATCGTCGTTGGACATGAACTAAACGGTTAACTTAGGAACAATACGGTCCTACCATCCATCTGGGCTCAGTAATTTTTTACACCAACAAAATGAGCCATTTGACAGGATCTGGTATTACAAGACTATGAATAAACGCTAGTGCCACCATGGGATGCAGACCGACAGTGTTCCAAGAAAAAAATATGCTTTAGCTCACTTAGTTTAGAGAAGGAGCATACCACAGTAGATCTAAATACTGATCCCTGGCTATTTTACATCAATATTAAAGTTTGTGAGGATGATTCAAATGCAGAGCCACACAATGCGTGAGCTACAAACTCCGTCGTTCAAGATTCCACTGAAACCAAAGCGACTCAAGATTATATGTATGGTGCAAGTACTTTTATAATTTTTCACATGGTCAATATGCGGTGAAAATAGCCGACATGGTACACAGATACGAAAAACTACCAAAAGTTGAGCTCTTTTGACGCAATCTCGGGGTATCGTGGAATAAGGTAAAATTAGGTAAACCGTGTTGAAGGTAGTTTCACTTTAACCACTGCAAAAATCACAACTCATTGGGAGGTTCTTTATACTCAAGCTTGTGTTAAATATACTTAAATTTAAGTTGAATCTACCTAGTTTTGAGTATACTTCAAACAACTCAAAAGTACCTTATTCCATGGAAGACCCCGACTGAGTCGAATCTCTCGCTTTATTTTTGAAAACGCTAATAAGTGCGAAAGCGACGCAAAACCAGAGATGCCAGGTACTTTTTTCAAATGTCTGCAATAATAATTTTAAAAGTCTGGGAAGTACAAAAAATGTCAGGAAAGCTAGTGTAACCAAAAGCCTTTATATTCAAAAATCTGCAAATGTCTGCAACAAAACATAAAAATCTGCAAATATCTGCAACCAAACTAGAAAATCTGCAAATATCTGCGTCATCCAAAAAATCTGCAGCTTAAATTAAAAGTCTGCGAATTTGCAGACTTGTCTGCAAATCTGGCATCTCTGCGCAAAACTCAAAACTACCTAAATTTAAGTTAAAACAACTTATTCTGTGTGTTGTTTTATTTTTCCGTGTAGGTTCGGCATAACCCAGTTAAACTCATTCCGGAACCGGTTCGGATTTCTGAATGGAGTCAATGGAATGGAGATTCCAAATCAAATGCAACAACCGATTCCGACTCAGAATCGGTTGTTGCATTTGATTTGGAATCCATAATGACTCCATTCAGGATTGCAAATCAAATTCCGAATGGTTTGACCGGGAAATCGCTGTTGCATCCCACACTACTTTTACAGTAAACGGCAAGTTACGGCGGGTAGCCTAGAACAAAGTTTCAATAGCCTACCGATCGCCAGCGTATAGTTTTACCCGCCAAGCCGCCTTTTCATTTACTGGGATACACGGAACCGAAAATCTACTCAAAATTGAGTTCAAATTGACGATGTTCTTATGAATATGAGTAAGTCAGACACGATTCTCTCGCAAAGCGGAACCAAATTTCTGATTTCAACATTTTATTATTGGTGTATCGATTTGTAATTTGTAAAATTTGATCACCGTTTTCCCAAACCCAATCAATCATCAACCAACGTCTGCCGATTTGAGTTTTATGATAAAACGTTTGTTTATTTTTCGTATGCGATGTTCTATGCTTTAACGTGTTTTTGTTTGACAGAAATTTGTGTACGTGCGAATAGCCAATTGACTTATCTGACGTCTAGGATACCCATGCAGTTGCAATGTGAATAAACATATATGTATACGCGATGTTTACGATTCGCCGTCTGATTTAACCTCATTTGGCAAAAATTCCACCCGATTTAACCTCAATCTTGCACTAACACAACTGCACATGGATTAGTCAATATCAATGTGACAAGACCTCGATGATCTTTTTGAATAATTTTTAACTTCAATCCAAGAACATTGACATTTGTTTGCAAGTTCCATATCTTTTTTCATTGGGACCACGAAAAACAGGCACACCGCGCTAGAGCTATAACAAACTCGGTTTTTGTTTTGCAGAGCATTATAAGTAACAAAAATTTAGTGAATTAACAAACCTGAAAACTCAGAAACAAATCAGTCTTATCCATTTAGTTGAAAATATCGCTTTATGAACGTTTTATTCTTCAGTGAGCAGACATTATTTTTACAGCTTTTGTTTGACTCCACGAAGATGGACGCCTGTCAAGTGCTGATGCACACCAACACGTGCGTGTTAACCTTCGGCGGGTGTGCGGTATGGTTTCAACTCTTCACTTCGTTCTCACTGTTAAAATGTTTAAAATAATAATAAAAAACCTGTGAACTACGATGAGAACCGTGAGAGTCATCTCGTCGACTTGACATTTACCACTCATCCCAATCGAAAAGGTCAACACTACCGATCGCTGCCAGAGTATTATGTAGTAGAATGACAGCTGATCGGTTAACGCGTTTGGGCACACCAGCGCCATCTCCCGTCTAGTTTTGGCACATTGTTTCACTTGTTTTTTCCCCTTCTAAAGGAAACTTTCCATTTGCAGCTATTCTTACAATCGGATTTTTTGTTTTGAATTGTTTCTTGCAATTCATGGAAATTGCTCATATTTACACTAGGTTTTTAATTCGTTTGCTGTTTGTTTTTTGTTTCATTTGAAATTTTGCCTTCTTAGTTACAGTAAAAAATCGTATTTCTAACAAACGATTAGTTTTTTTTCCTCTTCTTGTTGTCTCTTGGCAACATCAATTTCTGTTCCTCCCATCAATCTTATTGATTGAGGCCGTCTTTTTTTTCGAGTTAGACTCATTTCTTTATATCCCTCTAATCCTAATGTAGTTAGTTGATTTTATTAACACTTTTTTTTGTAGTTGATTTGCATGTTTTATCGATTACGTGTATTTTTGTTGTGGAATTATTACCCTTAAACCGAAATTAAAGTAGTTTTCATTTCTTTTAGTTGCGGGTTTAGTACAATTTCCTCATTAAAATTCCAACCGTTGCTTCAAATACTGCTAAACTCTCATGTTCATCTCAGAGTAAAAAAAAACAACACGTCCTCTTCTCAGCGGTTTTTTTTTGTTTTGGATATTATTTACATCGGGTAACATTGTTCTATTTAGTTCCGTTTTTTCTCTGTTTCCTGTGATAACTAAAATAATCTCAACCGAAACATTTTCGGCCTGGAGCAACCCTCACTCCAGGCGGAACAGTTTCGGTTCCGAAACGGAACAGCCCTAATACTACATATTTACTTACGGAACTGAAAACTGAGATGAATTCATCAAAAATAACGCACAGCCATGTTTTCAAAAATTTGCAAACGGAAAACTTTTCGGGAAACGAATCGAAATGTAACTGTATTAATCTAATAGTATTAAATTCTTTCCCGCTTGGAATGCAACCCAAGTAACGGTGTTTCTGCCTCGCTGTCATTCACTCATATAGGAAGGATCGATTTGCATACATATTTTCGCTTGTTTTTATTTGCAGGATATGTATAAAAAACCAGAAATATATAAAACATTCATATATATGTATTTTGTTATGCTTTCATCTTCAATAGCCTTAACGACAGGGTTTACCCTTTTTTCTATTAGCTTCTCGTGGATCATAATTTTTCGGTTTTTATAGTTTTGTTTACATCTCTGCTCTGTCAGATAGTTGAGGGGAAAAACAAAAATCAATAGATTTAGTTCTGATTTCTGACGCTGTGAAATCACCAACATAATCGACATCTTAGAGCAATCGCCACCAATTTCTAGTCGGATTAGGAGTGTCTGCTCAAAATTTTACTCAAATCCATGAAAAATGCAAACTGTCACCGTGATCAACGATGACATGTATACACACTACGTTCAATCGATTGTGTTCACCTTCGCATTCATATGCAATGTTGCAAATGTTCTTCACCAAACTAGTTCATTCGTTCATCCTCAATGCGATATTCGTTGTGTTATTCACCCATGCTTCGAATAACGCTACCCCGTTCGCCGCACGAAGGCACCGAATCACCGAAAATGAACAACACAAAGAAACAAAAAATTCGAATCTGATGTCTGCTGTTCGCTGCTTGTTCGCATCGTTGTTTGTTGAATTTAACCATTCATGCGATGTTCATCTTCACGCATCATGCCGATCGGCACACGAATGGCCTAGATGATAATCGCCACTAGCCATTCTTCGCTTAGGATTCTTCGTTCTTCATTCCTCCTACATTGCGTCATAGAAAAACAAATTCCTTGTTTATTGCTGGAAGGGTCAGTTTCTTGACCGAAATTGTACAGAAATGCTTGCTTGATATGTTCGAAATTGGATGACTTTTGTTATAAAGAAGCATTAGTAGTACATAATGATTGCTTGTTGATGTTTTTTGGTTAATGATCAGAGTCGAAGCGGGAAGCTTCGTAAGCAAAGCAAAACAAATCAATTATTTTTGTAAATTTGCGGATGTCTCGCGGGTGAAAATTAATCAACACCATGTTTCCTATTATGAATCCACTAGACTATTGGAACTTCAATGAATCATAATGGTCGAGGTAATCAAAAACAATTTCTGTGTCCATAGAAGTGTAATCGAGCTCATTTACAAGTTTTTGTCAATTGAATGCATTCTGATTTAAACCAAGCTTAGCCGAATCATCGTCAGATTAAATTAGTAACCCGAACCAATAGGGTTCGTTGCGGTGCGAATGTGGGCGGTAAATGGATAGTCCGCACCGCAAATACAAAAAAAAAATAAATAAAACCGCTCCGCTTACCGCAACCGCACTGCATTTACTGCACCGCACCGCGCGGTAATGCGGTAAAATTCATGTATTTTTTTAAAATTGTGTTGAAAAATTATTCGTTTATTTTGTATAACCATATATAATAAAATCTTATTCTTATTTACACGAAAATTAACTTTGACGGACTCCTCAGAATGTAACATTTATGAAAAAATTCAACTTTGCAAGTTTTATTAATAAAATGCCGTACATTTTTAGACAAATACTTTCGAAACAAGGTAAAACATTTTCATTCCTCTAAATATTAGCATAGCACTGAAGTCCTGTGAAATGTAGCTGTATTTCATCATTATACATACAAAAACGTTCTGCCGCTGCAGTTAATAGGAAAGACTTTTAATTTACTTATCCCTCAGGTAATTGAAAAAATGGAATAAGGAAGTTTTATATTTTTTTCTTTCGATTTTCATATTTGCAATGAATTTGACACATGAAAATGAAATGAACGTTTTTCGCATTTTCGTAGTAAAAATCACCTTTAATTCTTAAAGGAAATTCACCAAAAAATTAAAGGAAAACACCAGTACTTCTATATATTATCCCAGTACAGTGACATAAAATATGTTGGATTTTATCAATAAGAACGGCGCCATATTTGATGAAAAAATCGTTCTACACATAACATCTCATTAGGAATCCCATCTTAACCCGTATAGAGTTGTTGAAGATTTGAAAAACTGCAAAAGATGTATGATTTACAGCATACAGCAGAAATGTTATTACAAAGGTAATTTTTGGAACAAAATACCCCAAAACCCTAACTTCGTTTTTTTTTTTCAAGAAATGGATGTATTCTTATTATAATACTAAGATTGCTCCCTTAAAAATATATGAGCTGTAATTTTCTAAAGACTAATAATAGTATTTTTTCTAATATTTTTTCATAATGCCAAGGGCAAAAATTTCAATTGAAGTTGGCGGGGATTAAAAATTGTTCAACCTTTGCAAAATTTGGCATCTGGACTAACTTTAACAATTGTCACTGTCTTTGAGAAACACAAAACACCGCAATACCCTACACTAACTTCGAAAGCTTTACTTTCAAAAAGTCACAAAATACTCCTAACTGAAGATATTAGTTGTTAATTTGGTAGAAAATATTCCCAGTTGGACGAACAATGGACGTACGCGAAAAAAAAGTTATGTGGAATACATTTTGAGAAAGAGTCTTATAAAACGGACTGCAGAAAAATTGCAAATTTACACAAAAATCAAGAGATAGAAATACGATGTTGAAGAACGAATGATAAGATAATCTACGTAATTTGGACCCCTCCTTATTTTGGACGCTTTTCATACATTTGTCTCCTTTACTGCTAATTCCTCCAAATTCGTTTGGTTTGGTCTCAGTATTATTAGTTAATCTTTAAGTTCTCCAACTTAATCAAAAATCACAGCTGAGAAAATGTCATAGAAAACGATTCATAATTCCACGATTGCCATGAGGAATCGGGAGAAATGATGCATGTTTAAATTGGATTTGATAGTACATTTCAATTGATTTTCAATAATTGGATTGTGAGTTTTATGTATTTGAAAAAGTTCGTTTGTAATTTTTTACCTCTGAAGTATAAAATAAATAGTGTTCAAAATATGTCGTAAAAAAATGGTGCCAAATTATATTTGACGCAGATTATAGATTTTATTTCTCAGTAACAGTATGTTTTATAATATTAGAATAACCAAAATGTAAGAAATCAAATGACTATAGGTCGAATACAGATTATATTCGGATTTCTTTTCAAATCAGTTTGATCAAGTTATTTATTTTATGTGGGTGAATCTTAGATTTACGATTGATTGGAACTTGGTACTTCTAATATATTTCGAAAATATACGTAAATTTATTTGCTCCGACAATAGAGTAAGGGAACATAGGGAGACTTGACGTAAGATTCTACAATTGGTTGTAACGTATTCTATTTGGCACTTAAATTTAAAAAAATCTTTTTATACTAGTTTCGATCCCTCAAGGTTTTTTTTTAAAGTTTGAAATGGAAAATCATTTCATCATAGAAAATATTCTGTAATCAATTAATTTGCGTTCAATGATGTTTTTTTAAATCAAACTTTGTGTATTTATTCGAGTAAATTATTTTTTATGGAACTCATATCATGTTATTACTTATGAAGTAGTGAAATGATTTTACATAAATCGGAATATTGGAATAGTTACTACTAAAATTTGCGTTCAATGAAGAAATGTTGGGGAGACATGGCCAAGATTTTATGGGAAGATTTAACCAAGTGGCAATACACGGAAACGCCAAAAATGTGAACTTAATTCATTAGATGCCAAACCATCGAATATATCACAGGGTGTCTTTGGAGGAATTGTTCGCATGAATATTCCCCACAATCTAATAAAAATTGAAATCATAAAAGATAAAGTAAGCTTACTCTATTCATAGGGTTGTAGAGTGCCACGCACCAAACCTTCTTACCTTTATTGTGCATAGTTTAGACAGTGAAAAAAGTGCCTGTTCGTGCATTTTGGTTTGCATCTTTCTTTCTTATACGTAGTTGAAGTTGGTGTAAATAAATGTCAAAATCTTCAATAACTTTGAAACGAATAAGTATTTTTACATACAGTCTTCGACAATATTATGTAGTTGATACCTACACATTTTTCTCGAACATTGTTTGCACGAAAAATCACAATTAAAAAAGTTATATTAAAAAAAACTAGACATTCAATTACAACTTGCCATAGAAAACGCCTTATAAATCGATAACCTTTAGTCCTACAAGCTCAAGTTCTTCAACAAAATTCTTCACTACGAGCATTTCCAAATTTGTCGAAGACATCAACTTTATACCTCATTAATATAAAAAGTTAATTGTTTTAGTTCGATCATAGTAAGCCATGCCTAATTTCAATTGTTATCAGATTGTGGGAATATTCATACGAACAATTCCTCCAAAGACACCCTGTGATATATTCGATGGTTTGGCCTCTAGTGAATTAAGTTTACGTTTTTGGCGTTTCCGACCACTGTGTAATAGGCTGAAGAAAGATACAAATTTTGTGTACCTGCTAATGAAAACCACGTCACAAAAAAACTCACCCTGAACATCAATCTATCTTTATAGTACTAGTAAACAAAGTTAGCAGTTAGTCTTATGGCTGAATTTAAGACGTGTGCGCATGCAATGTATGCTGTATAGTTAATCCCTAAAAGGAAATGCATTTACAAAAATCTAACTTCATGAAATGCAACCATTTTATATTTTTATTGGTATCTAAGGATCTCGACAATATTGAAAAAAAATAATTACAGCTTCTTTTTTCTTATGCCTTTATTTGCATGATATTTATTTTTCACAACACTCTTCGTCAAGTCTCCCGCATGGGGGAGCAAAAAATAATATTTGCGTTATCCATATTTCACCCACCAAAAACTGTTCATTTTACTGCTTAAGATATGTTATTTTTAAACAGTCGTGCTGATTGAACGATTTCGTCGTGATACTAGCAAAACATCAGCAATGGATTAAATTACTATGGTATATCACCATGCGCAGATTAAAATCAAAACTTCATCCTCATTTTATTTGCCTCATGCCGAATTTTATCACCAGACATGGATTCAATTTCCTTTGAATGCTTGATAAACAAGGCTTCTATTAAGATTGTCCTATATATGTATAACATATATTGCCTTGATTCGGCTACCAGTTAATTTTACCCATAGTTTTGTACTAAGAACCAGTAGCGCATTGGCTTGTTCCGAACAGTACAACGCATCAGAATACAAATATATTTCTTCGCCAGTCATCATTCTGCGAAGATGAAATTGTAGTCATCTTCGCCAACAGTTGTAAACGATCATCGCTATGGTGAGGAATGGTTTGCTGATTCGTTTATTCGTCATTCACTTAATAGATTCCTCATGCAGTTCATTCGGTCGCTCGATGAGTAGCAAGGTAAGAACGTATGGATAAAGCATTCGGATGAACACGGATTGGCCGTCGGCTTCATTCGTGGGTGAATATCAACAGCAACTTGAATATAAGAGCGAAGAACGATATTGGACGAATGCAGCTGATTCATATTCACCGTGCTTCGTTGCGAAGAAGATTCTAAAGCAACATTGTTCATATGCACTCGAACAAGGAAAATTGTCGCTGTTGTCACACAGATAGTAGAAATCGATAAACTCTTGACTAATTTGGGACTAACGTGTAAAAGTTGATTTACGAAATTCACTTTGAGTGAAAACCGTTTCTCACCAAACACAGTTGGGAGAAGCGGCAACACTGTTGTGATGCAGTTTGTTTTTATTTGTGCTCTTGGTTTTGAATTGATATTCAAAGCAAATTCGGCATTTTTAGGCGGATTTTGTGACTTTGTGATAATCGCGAATCTTAACTAACCCGTGCTTTGACGATTTTCGGTTGTGCGGTGACAAAAATCGAAAAAATGTTTCATTTTTCGATAGTGAAAAGTTACTTTTTTTGGTTTTTGACTTATGTGCAATTCGCCAGTAAAATTTCACATACTTCGTGCTTGCTTCGCCATCTGCAGGTGAGTAGCAGAAAGTATTTCCCGCATACTATCAAGGCGGTATGAAAGCTCTTGCAGAAAAGTGTTATAATTGACATAAACAAACGCTGCGTTGTATTGTTGCGTGATTGTCAACGAAAATGTATGTCAAACGCGACGCTTCTTTTTATGTGCATGTCGCGAGACGTAAAGTGAGAAATAAAGAAAATAAGTGAAATCTTTTCGAGGAGTGTCTATCCGAACAATTGTTTTAACAGCGGATCGGGATTGTACGCGTTAGAAAGGCCATTCTCTCGTTGTGCAATATGGAATGAATTTTATGTGATGCAATTTAAGAGTGGATAACCACAGGAGCGGAGATGGCGGTCAAGGCAACGGATCGTCAAGTCTGTCCTGTATCCGACCATGTTGTGGGTATTTGGTTGAATATCTACTGCGACTTGGAGTTAGTACGGAGAAGCTCAAACAACGTATTATTTCCTGTTCCTGTCGTCTTCCGCACTCCGTATGGAAATGCCATGGTCGTGTTAAGATCGGTTGGCGGTATGAGGAGTAATGGAAAAGGATTTTGTTTTAAAGTAGAATACTTCTAACGTTTCAATATAGGGGTCCCGTTTCAAAGTTTCTGCTGAGATATTTTCCCAGTTTTCAAATGCGAATAACTTCTGTTGTACTGTTCGGAATCGCTATATTTTTGCACTATCTAATCGGAAATATGTGCACGTATATTATATTTGATACCGTAAAATATACTATTACTATAAATAACAAAAATAATGTGTTTTGTGAAAGTGGTAATTATCAGCGCTGATTGGTCCGAACAATTCAACCAAGCAGCGAGAGTTGCTGGGACCGCCTTTTTGCTATCCACTGAATCGCGACACACATATAAAAGCAGCACATAAGCAAAAAAATAGTCAGTTTGCTTTCTGACCTCGTAGCAGTTGCTACGTTCCGTGAGCTCGAAGCAATGCATTCCATGACTACCGCCAGGCATCATTTCAATGATATACATGCGCGCCAGTTATATGCAACAGAACGCTTTTTCTTTCGGAGCTAAATAAACGAATTTCAAGGCGATGGGGTGGTTGGGTGCGAGAGAACGCGCTCTCTTGCTCTTTTAAATTCACCAGGGCGCGCACTTCAGAGTGCACTGCGAAAGAGTGTGCTCTTTTATTAGTTTTCTTCTAGCAAATGGTAGTGTGGCTGCGATTGACGATTTGAAGGAGATTATGTTGGTTTGTTGAATACTGATATAAGTTTCTGTTGATGGTTTGATACTGGGGGCAAACTGGGAAATGTGATACGGGATTTTTATTTTACTTATTTTGTTTGCGAATTTCACTGCTCTACAAGTGAAATGCTCCGTTGAAAGTACTGTCCTGGTACTACATTTGTTGTCGGTTTTTATCACACGTGACAATTGCAGGGTTATTGCGAAGAAACCTGGTTGGTTAAGGTTTGAATATATTTTTTATAGGACATTCGCCTGAACTCTCTAATGCTGACATTCCACGTGCAAATGCCTTTCTACTGGCTTTTAACTGTGGAGTGAGTTTAACTTTGAATGAGTCCAAATAGTATTTGTTATCCGATTTGGCCTTTAATTTATTTTATTTGTGCAAGCCATGCTCTAAAGTTTCTAAAATAAAGCAACTAGCCGAATGCCTTTTGTTACCACTGCACATATTGGTAATGAAATATTCCATAATGTGAGTAGTAAAGGTAGTACATCCACTTGAACAATAATTACCCACTGGAAACTTGGGAACAAACCTAGCATTTGAATTTTGCCACACATGTGTCTGCATGCTTCGAGGTAGGACCGAAATTTCATTTGCAGAAACGCATCGCAAGTGATGTACGTGTAGGCAATACTTGATAGCTGAATTTAATGCAACCATGCAGACGATATTAAAAATTACAGCATTCGAATTACCAGCCTAAGTGTATTCTACTTCACTTCGGTTATGTCTCTGACATTACCTACCCATCTTTTTTTCCGGCATTCCAGTGGCGTTCTCAGAACGATGATAACAAGGAGTTTTTCGTCATCAGACTACCGAATTATGATTCTAAGAGGCGACAGCGATAAGGACCTAGTAGATGGGAGACCAGTGTTACCAGTGCGCAGTGAGTAATAATTTTAGTAACGAGTAAGCGTCTCCATGTTATCTCGCCTACTCCGCTCATTTCTTGACAAACAGGTCAAATGGTGCTAAGTGCAAATGAGAGCCTCTCTTTGTTTACTTTCCGTTTCGATTATTACACTGTCATTCTAAAGCTTTCCAATATTGTTTAGAAAGACTCTGATTTCGACTAGCAGATAATGCTAATAGTTAAGGAACAATCGTCTAAATGGCCGTGTTATTAATGGAAGTGAAAAAGTAAACAATGAGAAACTATGAATATCAGGGGAGTTAAGAGCTTCAAAAAATCGAAATTCTGGTACACCACCTAGGTCGACCTGTCATTAAGTATCTGTAAGATGGGTAAAAAAAGAACCCAGCCAGTCGCCATTTATAATTTTGAATTACCATGCAATTAGGAATATGAAATCTGTACATCCTTTTTTCACCAATCAAAAATCGATTTTTAAATTATTTACCCAAAATTAAGAAAATATCCGCACAAATCCGCTGAATCGATGATCTCTTTACTTTTTTTTCATTATTTAAAGGCCGGCTCGGGTATATATAGGAGTTATGCTCGCGATGTCACAGCGCAGATATCTCTAAATGGTTCTGGTAGTAAATAGTACGTGACAACTTAAAAAAAGTGATCAGCATTTTCCTTCCATGTCACGATCACTTACACGTTTAGGATTTTTTCGGCTCTTTCCCCGACTTGTTTATACTCTATTAATACGTTATTTCTGTCACTAGTGTTACAGAGCTTTTTGGTTTCTGCTTAGTATTTGGGATGGGATGAGTGTGAGTGTATGTTCATAAAATTACAACCAGTTTCATAGTAATGCTTTGTCATGATTTTTGTTGTTTTTATTTTTCACTTTTGTTAGTTTTTTTTGCTGTTGTTGTTGCTGGTATATTGGTATGTTTTTGTTCATTCATTATTTCATCTGTGCTCAAATCGTGGAAGCTTGCAACATATTTTGTTTTTGTGTTCCCTGCTCTGGTAACCGAATGAATGTAACAGGATGTTGCCGGCGGGAGGCGACTGTAGTTTGTTTGTTTTTTTCTTCTTCCTTCAATTCAACATGTATTTTCGCATATACTTATTCACTGTACATACTAAAACTCTTGAAAACAGAGGTAATGATAGAACTTTCGTGATTTTTTTTTCTCTGTCGCCCATTTGCGTCGTTTTTTTTTGTTTGTTTTCTAACGCTTCTGCTGTGTCATAAAAAAGGACCCAAAGAAAAATCCCATATTCAGTATATAAAAAATGTTTGATAAAAATATTATAACTCTCTGTATTTATGTAAGATACATTGTTTACTCAACCTTAGGTTTCATCTTCAATGTTTTGTTTTTAGTTTACCTCTTTCTAGTGTAGCTGCCTTGAATTACCTTGAACGATCTCGTCAGTGAATATGTTTCATTGTTTTTTTTGTGTTTTGTTTTTTAATGGTAGCATATATAGTTGATCACGGGGTCGTCATCTATTTTCGCTAGTTTGCTCAAACTGAGTGAGTTTGATTTTTTTTTGCTTTTTTCCCGTTAGTTGTGATGCACCTTTCGATGTTCTGTAGTTTCAGTTGGATTACACTGGAAGAACTGCCGAGGTGGTGGAGATCTGCGATGACGATGCCGGTGAAATTAGAGTTGTGGTTGCGGTGCCGTGCGGTGGACCCAGGAATTTCTCCTCGTAGACCAGCTCCTGAGGGATTGAAAGTTTAATGTTTTAGTTTATTGCAGCTAAATACACTGTAGTGCCAAACCGAGCGGAAAAATTCAAATTTCAAACATCTTCAAAAAACACAAACATGAGTTCCAATTCCACACCCAATGGAACTATTAGACACGGATACGGAAATCTACTGAGTTCTTTTGGCCCAATTTTGGGGTATTACTCAAAAAGGTAAATTTATGTTAACCGCATTTTTTACACCAAAATTCATTTTTCAATAACTTACCATTAATATAGAAAATGAAGAGATTTTTGCTTGCCTTCGATTACAATTTGAGCTCTCAAAAATAAACTGATGTTGACGGTTCTTCTGGTATATTGGGTGCAATAGCGTTTTTTGGACATGTATCTCAAAATGGCGCTTGATCTTCTTTGGCTTAACACAGGCCATTTATCCAATTCATTGTTATTTTTTATACTTAACCTTGGACTAAGGGATGATCCATAAATGACGTGACATTTTTTGAGTGATTGTGAACACCCCCCTCCTCCATCGTAGCATTTCGTCAGAAACTTCTATATACCCCCCTGGTAATTACGTAGCTTGGCCGTAACCCTCACCCCCTCGTTGTCCCCGTGAAAAATTTGAAAAAATCGGAAACGATGTTAGTTAGAGGCAACGGGTACGATTCTCGTGACATCAGGTCAACCCCTATTCCCCTTTAAAAAGATGGGTGGGTAATGTCTGCGACATAACCGGAGAGATGTAGAATACATAAGGAACACGTTCTTCAAATATGTTGATACTCATTAGGATTTTCGGACAAAAGCTGATTTGGGCGAGGAATATTTCAAATTATTCTTTACAAAAATGATGGTGGTCCTGAAAAGGACCGGTTTTGTTGGCGTTGTTGGCCTTGGTGAGGGAGATGGCTAACGATGAAATTAATTGTTAGCATGAGGAAGTCGCGTAGTACTGGCCAATGGAAGAACAGATAATAATTGATTCCTGAAAATCAATTTTTCTTTATTCATGTAAATTATACATACTTACAAATCTAACAGAAGATTCCTGATCATATTTCTGAATCATTAGTGCGAACATTGTGTAATTTGGTTAAGTACAATGAAAGTTACAAACTTTCCAAACTCGACCTTCTGTTCATTCAGAAATATTGAAATGGGGTGTCGTGGTCACAATAAAAAAGATGGGTGGGTAATGTCTGTCACATAACCGGAGCGTCGTGATTTCAATTCGAGACGTTAATTTAAATCTAATAATATTCAACAGAATCACGTTTGAATGGGAAATTTTCAAATAATTCTCTATGGTAATAATGGTGGTTCTGAAAAGAACCTTTGGTATCGGCGTTGGTGTTGATGGTGATGCGCTGGATCGTTGGATATTTTTGGCATGATAGTTACGTGCCTGGCGAACTGTTTTGTAGCCTCGAACAAAACGACAAGACTGGCTTCTTCGGGTACCATTACGGCTGAACTTTATAAGCTTAGTTCGACTTTGAAATCCTGCACAATCTCACGAATCAGACACTGGTAGGGCCATTTTGTTTACTACTAGCACGGAGCTGCACAAAAAATCATTTAATGCAGTTAGTTCACGGGGGCTGCCAAAAAGCTTGAATAGAAGCATGCGACTTCAACGTTTCTCTTAAACACATGCAGCAACACATTCGTTTTGGTAATACTGATAATAACAGTAGAAAGGAATGGAAAAGCAGTGCACGAAGCGAGCGAGAGGATAATTTGAATTTTTGTTGCGTGTGCAAGCTACTTCTTTCCACCCAACGTATTATGTTGCTTGTTGAAAATTTGCTACACACCTTAAAATAAAAGTTTCAGTTTAACTCTCACTAGAACACAATTGATTGGTCCTGAAAAGAACCGTTGCTTTTATTGTAATTTACGCCCACTCCCACAAACCGACCAAGTAGGCATCAGTGGCTTCATTACGGCTGAGTTTTGTAAGCGTAGCTCGACTTTGAAGTAATACACAACCTTACGAACCAGACGCTGGAATGTTAGCCAGCGGATTAGTTGCTCCGTTGCCCTTTAGTTGGGGCGAAATACTAGCATGGCGACAGTTCCTGATCGGTAGTTGGTTGCGATGGGCCACCAGTAGCTGGGGCACTTTTGCGGACCGTCATCATCGCCAACTGCTTTCCTCCGGTGGACTGGCTGCTTGCTAGTGCTTGAACGAATACGAATGATGAGAAAAACCGACCGACCAATATTCATATATGAAAACACGAGAAAGCACTACTATCGCTCTCCCGCTCGTTTTCGTGCCATTCCTGTGCCTTTCCTTTCCGTTCGGCTACCAATACTAGCATAACCAAAACGAATATTCTGTCTTTCCATCGCCTTCAATCTAGTGGCCAGTGCTAGCAAACTTGCATGTTCAGTTTTTCAATAACAACATTCAAACAATATTTTCAAAGAATGTTGCAGATTTGAAAAGAAGGAAGGAGAAGATTTTCACAAATTTAAATTCTTTTGTTTTATTTGTTAGCGCTGATAAAGGCTATTTAGTTTGCTACTAGCAAGGAGCTGCACAAACAAATCGATTTATGCAGTTAATCAACGGAGGCTGCCAAAAAGTTCGAATAAAAGCATGCGACTAGTGTACTTTGCACGTTCTATATTTTATCAATACTAGAGAGGATCGATAAAATAATTCAAAGTGTAATAGCAACATGCAATTGTGGCAACACTGGCCATGAGATGGTGGGGGAACACGCACATTCGTTTTAGTTATGATGGTAGTAGCAGCAGAAAGGAATGGAAAAGCAGTGCACGAAAACGAGCGAGAGAAGATAATTTAAATTCTCTTTCTTTCTTTCCACACATCGTATTTCTTATATTGCTTTCTGAAAATTATTTGTTATACACCATAAAATGTAAATTTCAGTTTAACTCTTATTAGAACACAATTAATTGGTCCTGTAAAGAACCGTTTATTGTTTTATTGCGGGAGCATAATTCAGACGCACTCCCCGCGGACACGGTGAGCTAGAAAGCACTATTTTGCATTCTCGAACAAACCGACCAAGTAGGCATCGTTGGCTTCTCGGGGCATCATTACGACTGAGCTTTGTAAGCGTGGCTCGACTTTGCAGTCCTGCACAATCTCACGACCCAGACGCTGGAACGATAGCCTACTCTGTTGCCCTTTAGTTGGGGCGAAATTCTTGCAGGGCGACAGTTCCTGATCGGGTTGCGATGAGTCACCAGTAGCTGGGGCACTTTTTCCGCCGTCGTCATCGCCGACTGCTTTTCTTCGGTGGACTGGCTGCTTGCTAGTGCTTGAACGAATACGAATGATGAGAAAAACCGACCGACAGATATTTATATAATCGCGCTAATATGCACTACTATCGCTTTCTCCCTCGTTCTCGTGCCGTGCATGAGCCTTTCCTTTCCGTCCGGCTTCTAATGGCCTAACCAAAGGAATATGCCGTCTTTCCCCCACCAAGTGCTCTCGTCAAGCAACCCAATGCGAATAACCATACGAACAAACATATAGTGGACCTATATATAAATTTTTCATTATTTTATTGTTCGGTTGGTCTACCATAACGACGGCTCTGTGCGGGATGGGCTGAAAATTTTCACTTTTCCGAGTCGTTTTCGAAAGATTTTTCAAAACACATTTTTTTTGTTATTAGTACATGTTATACATACTTCAAATTTTAATACAGCATAGAGGAACATATTTGCAACAAATTGCCCTAAAAATCAAATCATTCTGTTAAGTATGATAAAAGTTATTAACGTTCAAAATCTGACGCGGCGCCGCGGCCGATATTTTGAAACGGGACCCCTATATTGAAACCTTAAATGTATTCTACATTAAAAAGCTACGTAGCATGACATGACTCCCTACCTCCCTGTCGTCACACATCATCACAAAATACAAAACTCCCCCCTCCCCCATATAATGCTACGTCATTTATGGATGGTTCCTAAGCATAC
The DNA here is from genome assembly GCF_030247195.1 of Topomyia yanbarensis. Classification (NCBI taxonomy): domain Eukaryota; kingdom Metazoa; phylum Arthropoda; class Insecta; order Diptera; family Culicidae; genus Topomyia; species Topomyia yanbarensis. Next base: position 179,820,031 of record NC_080670.1, on the reverse strand, counting down.
TTAAATCTAAAGTAAATTTACCTAATTTTAAGAATACTTTAATAACTGAAGAAAACATTTTCTTGAACAGAAGAGTCGTATCTCTCGTGTTGGTTTTAAAAACACTAAGGGCCGATTTCTTCACCCTCGCTTAATTTTTAAACCAGGTTCACCGGTACGTTTACACCTGGCTTAAGCATTAAGTGAGGGTGAACAAATCGGCCCTAAGTGCGACTAAAAGGAACAACTCGAAAGTACTTAAATTAATGTTAAATGAACCTATTCTTTGGGTTGTTACAAGGCTAGCTACTTAGGCTCTGAACCATTTGGCGTTTTTTTATAACTTTTTTTTTGAAATTTAGCAGTTTGATAATTATTTTCCCTCGAACGATTTAATTTAACCACGAGAGCGTCCCATGCAAGAAGTCCCCATGCTGTTTGATTTGCGCCGAAGGGCACGAACATAAAAAGTGTGTTTCAGACATCCGAAAGTGCACTTATTGTCACAATGCCAATAGGGCGAGAACTCCTGAAAATCAAACGCAAACCGATCATGCTTCCTGGAGTTCTAAACGCCCCCTGTTTCAAACTAGATTTAGGCAGTCACGCCACGTAGCAACTAACGCAACACAGCGAAGTCATGTAGCTTGCCAACGGACGTAATCCGCCCGATTCTGTCAGCGACGGCCATCCGTTTGGAACGGAACTTGGATGTTGCGGCGACGACCCTTTCCGATCAGGTACAGCTAAGAAGGATATAGGTTCTCCCGAAGCTATTCGAGGTACGGCCCACCCTGAATTTGATCTACAATTGCAACTTGCCAACAGTCATCTTTTCCGGTCAGATAACAACGCTCAAAACAAGTCAGACCAATTCGAAGAACATGGAACTTCTGTATTCGTTTGCTTAGGTAAATATAATGAATGCATATGTTTTTCCAAAGTAGGACATACAGATGCTACCTCGGTTGAAAACCCACCCCAATTACAGGCGTTTGCTTCTACCACCGCCGATCGATCTTCTACCGTTCAACCGTCAGGAGGCTACTTACAGGAACATCTTAACATCTACTATCAGAACGTGCGAGGACTACGCACAAAAACTGATGAGCTGTTCGTCGCTGCTTCACATGTCGATCATGATGTTATTGTTCTAACCGAAACGTGGGTATTTGACTCGAGGTACTCAGTATACCGTAACAATCGCGATCCTAACAGTGCAGGGAAAAAACGTGGTGTCACGTCACATCTACTGTTTGGTGATTGAAGAATTACCCCCTCCAGGTTTGCTTTCTCAGACCCTTCAACCTTTTCGAGGGCGAGTACTACCTTACTGGATGGAATGTCTGTACTGAACATGCGACAAATGTGTACAGTGAATAATAGGCGAAATCTAATCCTGGGCCCCCTGTTCATAAATGAAGAAGCTTCAATGAACTGCACCGTTTCAGAAGCACTTGGGCCGTTAGCTGCTTCAGAAACATATCATCCTTCCTTCCTGTAACGCAGATTTGTCCCCTCGCTGGTTCATTATAGTGAGATGGAGGATTTTTTTTGTTGGAGGCGAACCACTTGCGACCAGTATTTAGATCTATTGTGATAATGGAGGATGTTGCAGAGTTTTTCCAAAACTTACTTCTCTAGACTTCATAACTCACTGCAGGCAATCGACTGGAAGACTTTTTTTTAATTTCGCGATTGATGTGACTTCAACAATTTTGATCAAACTTTTCGTTTTTCGTCTGTGCTGTGAAATAGGTTCTCGAAACCTGTACACATGTACTGTGCAACACGAAGCATTCGCCGACGTCCTAAAGTCGATGAGGGGGGCCGAAAGCCTCTCGGCCCTCTGGCAAAACGTGCGCAGCGTGAGACGCACCAACACAGGCGAAATGCTTCTGGTGCTGAAGCGAGGCGCACAATCTAGTGCAGTGTACAAGGCCTTGGCCCAAGAGGTCCTGGGTGAAGGCGCCCAGGTCAGGTCGTTAGGGGCGGAAATGACTCCAGTGCAAGCATCTAAACGAGTTCACGACCGCAGACGATGTCGTCGCAGCCGTCAAGGAGCAATGCGACGTGATAATCGAGCGGGCCTCTGTGCGTTTGAGAGAGGGACCCTCCGGCACCCAAGTAGCCTACCTCAGGCTACTGAAGGCGGATGCCAAAAAGGTAACCGAGAAAGGTGCTATCGGTGCCTTGAGTCCGGTCACAAATCCTACGAGTGCAAGGGCATAGACAGGAGCAAACTATGTCGTAGCTGCGGCGAGGAGGGGCATAAGGAGCGGGGTTGCACTAAGCCGCACAAGTGCCTTATCTGCACCGCTAAGAAGCAAGCCCATAAACATGCTATGGGCGGACCTTCGTGTCCCTTCGGTGAGGTAAATAAGAAGAAGCCGTGAACGTCACACAGCTAAATCTTAACCATTGTGCAGCAGCCCAACAGCTGCTGTGGCAGTCGGTCTCGGAGTCGAGGACAGATGTCACCCTCTTATCAGACCCGTACAGCATCCCTGCCGGCAACGGCAATTGGGTGTCGGACGGGTCTGGAATGGTGGCAATCTATACAACGGGACGGTTCCCGGTTCAAGAGGTAATACACTTCTCCGACGAGGGTGCTGCGATTGCCAAGATCAATGGTGTGTTCTATTGCAGCTGCTACGCTCCACCAAGGTAGCCAATAGAACAGTTCAACCAGATGATCGACAGGCTCTCGTCAGACCTAGTGGGCCGGAAACCGATAGTCATAGCGGGAGACTTTAACGCTTGGGCAGTGGAGTGGAGCAGCCGCTGTACAAATAGCAGGAGCCAAGCGCTAATGGAGGCGCTTGCGAAACTCGATACTGTGCTAGCTAATAATGGCTCCGCTAGTACATTCCGTAGAAACGGGGTGTAGGCGTGGATTAACGTAACATTTGCCAGCCCGAGTCTGGTTCCAGCCATGGAATGGAGGGTAGACGAAGGCTACACCCATAGCGATCATTTAGCAATCCGCTTTAGGATCAACTATGGTGTGCAGCATCCGAGCGCGGGAGATCCCTGTCAGGTACGCGGGTGGAAGTCCAATCACTTCGACAGCGAAGCTTTCACCGCGGCCCTACAACTGTAGGCCAACACCGACAGTCTAAGCGGGGATGCGTTCTATCACGCGCGTGCGACGCCACTATGCCGAGAAAAACCCTGCCAAGAAACGGCAGATGCCCCGTATACTGGTGGAGTGCCGAGATTGCAGCTCTACGGTCAGCCTGCCTCAGAGCTAGACGTAGGATGCAAAGAGCTCGCACCGAGGATGCAAGAGAGAACCGCCGTGAAGTGTTTCGAGCTGCGAAATTGGCCCTTAACAAGGCCATTAAAAGCAGCAAGAGAGCGTGTTTCGACAACCTGTGCGAGAGTGCCAACGCGAATCCGTGGGGTGACGCCTACAGGATTGTGATGGCCAAGACCAAAGGGGGCTCCTCACCAGGGTTACCATATTCACAGATTTTTCTGTAATGCCACAGATTTTTTTTCACAATTTTTGATCACAGATTCTTTTTCACAGATGACAGATTTTTGGCGTTTTGATGAAAATTTCACAGATTTTCACAGATTTTTGGAAATATTGTGATTTTTCACAGATTTTTTTGAAATTTATCACAGATTTTCACAGATTTTTTTCCTGTTTTAGTCATCACAGATGGTAAAAAGATTTTTTTGACTGAAACACAGATTTTAATATGGCATCCCTGCTCCTCACCCCCAGAACGGTCTCCGGACTGGTTGGCAACGATTAACGAAGTACTCTTCCCGTCTCGAGCCACAAGCCCCTGGCCACCTGCACTACGAGACAGTGCGGGCACGGCCGAAATGGTGGCTCCAGTGACGAACGAAGAACTACTCGCAGTGGCTAAATCCCTAGCAATGAACAAAGCTCCAGGGCCGGATGGAGTTCCAAACAACGCCCTCAAGGCAGCGATCATAGCGAACCCGAACATGTTCAGGCTAGCTATGCAGAGATGCCTTGACGAGTGCCGTTTCCCCGATAGATGGAAAAGGCAGAAATTGGTGCTGTTGCCGAAGCCCGGGAAGTCGCCAGGCGACCCATCGGCGTACAGACCAATCTGTCTGATCGACACGACTGGCAAACTGCTTGAGAGGATCATCCTCAACAGGCTCACCCCGTACGCGGAAGGTACGGACGGTCTGTCAAGCAACCAGTTTGGCTTTCGGAAGAGTAAGTCCACAGTGGGCGCTCTCAACTCAGTGATAAAAAACTGCCGAGATAGCGATCCAACGAAAAAGGCGAGGTATTCGATACTGTGCGTTAGTGACACTTGACGTGAAGAACGCATTCAACAGCGCAAGCTGGGATGCCATCGCGCTCTCGTTACACCGGCTTAGCCTACCGGTGGGTCTGTACCGGATGCTGGAAAGTTACTTCCAAAACCGCGTACTGATATATGAGACCGATGCCGGTCAGAAAAGGGTTCCGATTACCGCCGGAGTCCCGCAGGGCTCGATCCTAGGCCCGGTGCTATGGAACCTCATGTATGACGGGATTCTGAGACTGAAGTTCCCTCCTGGGCTCAAGATCGTCGGCTTTGCCGACGACGTAACCTTGGAGGTCTACGGGGAGTCAATTCCTGAGGTAGAACTAACCGCAGAACACGCGATTAGCACGGTGGAGGAATGGATGAGCGCGAGAGGCCTGGAGCTCGCTCATCATAAGACGGAGGTAGTTATCGTCAACAACCGCAAGTCGGCACAACATGCAGTTATCCATGTGGGAGAAGTCGCGATCACTTCACAGCGAAGTCTGAAGTCTCTCGGAGTCATTATAGACGACAAGCTGACCTTCGGCAGTTATGTCGACTATACATGCAAGAGAGCGTCGACTGCTGTTGCGGCTCTATCGAGGATGATGTCCAACAGCTCAGCTGCCGTATCTATCCTCAGGTACGGCGGCTCGTCAAGAGCACTGAGTTACCTACAGAAACTGGAGATCACCTACCGCGTGATGAACCTCAGAGTGATATCTGCCTACCGCACGGTATCACACGATGCATCCTGCGTGATAGCGAGCATGATGCCAGTCGGGCTGCTCATTCGGGAAGATGAGGAGTGTTTCGAGCTACGTGGAAATAGAGGAGCCCGCGAACGCACCAGGGTAACCTCGGTCGCCAGATGGCAGCGTGAGTGGGACAACTCCTCGAAAGGTAGGTGGACCCACCGGCTGATACCTAGCATATCGAGCTGGGTGGGAAGACCCCATGGGGAAGTTCACTTCCACCTGACACAATTCCTGTCAGGCCATGGCTGTTTCCGACAGTACCTCCATAGGTTCGGGCACGCGGAGGTCCCAGTCTACCCGGACTACCCAGGTGTAGACGAAACTGCCGAACACATACTGTTCGTATGTCATCGGTTCGACGTCGAAAGAAGAGCAATGCTTGACGTCTGTGGCTGGGACACAACCCCTGATACCCTTATTCAGCGGATGTGTCAATCGGTGGAGAAGTGGAACGCAGTCTCGGCTGCTACCATCCAGATTGCCAGTAGGCTACAGGTAATCTGGCGAACCGAGCAACAGACGACGGGCACGGCTAACTAGTGATTGGTTAGCTGGAGCGAAAAAGGCCAAGCGCAAAAAAAAGGCAGTGAATGGTCTGTTCATGCCGAGGCAGGTTTGGCGCAGCGACTGGCAACCGCGTAAGGGGTAAACCCAGGCACCCCGAAGCAAGACAGAAGAGTGAGTGTATAGGCGTATAAGTGGACTGCCTCATGCCAAGACGGGAGGGTCGTAGCGTAGTATGTTGGGACTTAGCTATCGAAACCTCATGGCGTGGCAGAAGAGTGAAAGGGTGAGCATCCAAGTCAGCCTCACATGGTATGGGTGGGGCGAGCACAAAAGTAAGCCTAGCAAGGAATGAGTAAGGTGAGCACACAAGTCAGCCTCGCAAGGAACGAAAAAGGTGAGCACAAAAGTCAGCCTCATGTGGGAGTGTTTGAGAGTGAATCAAGGTGCGACAGAGAGAGCACCCAAGTAAGCCTCATACAGGACGTATGAACGCGTGAGTGAGAGTGAATGAGTACATTTAGTACAGCCATCCCCCCAGAAGTAATACCGAGAGGTAGTTCCTGGGAGGAATGATGGCGGAGCCCAATGGAGTTTAGTCGGTATTAATGGCAGCGTCACCATTCGAGCCCGACACGCCCCCAGTGCACCCCGTGTGGTAGATTGGACCCTACCAATAGCACGTGTACTGGGCTAGGACGTAAAGGTCTTCTCCATTGTAAAAAAGGGAGCGTTTAGTTTTATCCCCGCGCTGTTTGTACGCAGGGCATGACTGAAGAGCATGCGAAGGACAGTAAATACACTTTTCAGTTTCTTTGCCGCAAGAGTCATCCTCATACTCTCCCTCACATTTGCCGCATCGTTTCTTATTTCCACAATGGGTGGCTGTCTGGCCCAACTGCTTGCAATTGCTGCAGCTCATGACCCACGGTACAAACAGGCGAACAGGTAGGCGACCTTTGTCAAGGAGGATGTAGTTGGGAAGAGAAGACCCGGCGAAAGTCACCCGAAGAGAGCCTGATTGAGAGAAGGTAGTCTTACCTCCCTCGGTGTTTGCGGTATATAATTGTTAGCATTCTAAGATCTTAATCTGGTGGAATGAGGGGTCCTTAAAGCAGCCAACCCCGTGCTCCAACAGTTCTTCGCACTTCAGGCCCGGTTCTGACACAACCCCGTCGATTTCTACGGCCACACCAGGCACGTACGTGTTATTATTAGATTGCAAGGAAAAATAAAAAAGAGAAAAGGAAAGAAAGCAAACGAGAGGGGAAAACAGACAAAACTTATCTGCAGTAACGTCGATTGTTCCGCACCAGCGAAAACAATACACTGTACTTGCCACCGGCACCAGCAGAACGGCAGCCAACAAACGAACAAAGGCTGACCTTCACGCACTGAAACTTACACACCGAACACCACTGTGAAGTATAACGATTTGCTCCGTTGAAAGGCTCGGAAACAACTGGGGGATGTGTTTGTATTTGTTCTAGTTCTGCTTTGAAACGCTTGAAGAAAATATTAGGGCATGTTCAGGAGCGTTTTATTTTGTACAGGAGTTTCAAAGTCAGGTATCTGCTACGCCGCCATGCTTTCAAAGCCAACATCTAAAACGCCGCGTTAGGGTCGATCCACAATAAACAAATTCAATTTCATTCGACACAATTTTGAAATAGTCAAATTCGTTTAATTTGTTGGTGCTCCATGGTATAAAGTTTTTGTTATTCACTGACATGTCCAAAACAAAACATTTCTTCAATTAGCTGTCCAATCTTTCCGCTTTTTAACAAATGTCTAAAAATTGAGTCATGCCGTACAGTATCTGACTAGTGAAAATCGAGCTTCGAGCAAAATGAGCAGAACAATTTGAACTGTCAGTGAGGCCCACAATTTATGTGCCCGCTGATATGTTGACTTATGTCAGTTCAATACAAATGAGATAGGGGTGCCATATACGTGTTCAAAGTAGAACTGGAACTGAAACATTCACATCCCCAGAAGAGCGTTTTGTTTTATAATTTCGAACAGTTTTGTTTTCAAATTTAAAACTGTTATACGACGCCGTTCTATTTGTTGCTGTTTTTGAAACACGTTTTGAACTGTGTTTTAAATACACACAAAGTTTTCAGCGCAGACACTTAGACCCGATAGACTGGGGGGAAATAAATTTGAATGCAGTAACGCTGAAGGTATGGCGAGACATAAATTTAAAACTGAATAGAACATCCGCTAAAACTGCTGCTGGGGACAGCAAGTTCTTGTTTTAAAACTTTCAGTTTTATATTATAGAACTGTCAAAATTATGAATCTAGAACTAAAACACTCCCGAACATGCTCTTACACTGCTGAACATACCGTTCTACTCCCATTTTAAAGCAACAAATAGAACGGCAGCGTATACCAGTTTGAAATTTATGATTAAATGTACCTCAAATGTCGTAAGTAATGTTTATTGACTTTGCTCGATTAGTCTGCTCAATAAGGTACTGCTCGTTTCCAACTATTCGTTTCTATGATCTACCAAAAAACTGTTATACGCCACGATTCAGCAAGCTTAATATTTCACGCAAGCTCTTGCATCTTGCAAGCAATTATTGAGTACAATTTTTCAACTTTGGTGCACGTTGGCATCCAAAGGAGACGCAAGTACGGTGTACAAGAGATCGCCAGACTTGATCAACCGAGCGTCTCCATAGAATCGATTATTTCATTTTTACAATAAGTATTTTCATTATCAACAACAAGACAGTTCTGTAAGGCTAAGTTTAGTTTTGTAACACTATTTCTTAATCTGAAACTACTCACAAATTAAACAAAATTTTGCTTCTCATGATCTTACCTGCGCCCGATCGTACTTGAGCCGCTTCCAAATGGTATTCCGAGAGCTGCTGCTGCTACTGCTAGCCTCACCGCCCGGATGGCACAGCCCGTCGACACCGTTGTAGTTGGGATTGGTGAATGTCAGCACGTCGCTACCGCTGCGGGACGTTTTCTTACTCTGTTTCCGTTTGGAATTAACAATCAGCACTGAGGGGGCATACGCACACACACACACCGCCGTTGTTAGTCGGGATTAAAAGGCGTGGGAGACGAGCGCGCGCGTGCCGTGTAGTAAGTATACGCAATAAACATACATATATAACAGGGAAGGGATATGATTGTGTTAGCGATGGATTGATGCTTTGCGATTAGGTGAGAAATATATGATTAGTTGGAATGTTACCTAGGATGGCGATGACTACTATTATGAGTAAGCCAGCTAGAATGGCGGTAGCGATGATAACTAATTGGGCGTGCATTTTGTTCTTGCTCAACACGGTAGATCCGTCCGATTTGGCCGGTTTTTCGTCCTCTAGGGTAGCGGTGATTTCGTCGTTGGTTTTGATCGGTACATTGAAGGCGGGTTCCAGCCGACAGTGGGTTTCGTCCGGAACATCCGGACAACCACAGACGTAGCGTGTTTCCGCGAATAAGCACAGGTGAGTACAGCCACCGTTGTCCTGACCGCAGGGGTTCCAATCGTGTGGTTGACGATTACCGGAAACGGATCGAATCTCGAGAGCACCTCGCAGTCCAAAACGAACCTCTTCCACCGGAGAGGCGACACGCTTCGGAGCCCGCAGGACCGACTTGTTGTGCCAGTCGGTCCAGTACATGTGGCTGGCGGTCAGCGTCAATCCGAACGAATGTGTAGCCTGGGAGATGACCCGGATTCGACGTTTCCCGTCAAAGTCACACATTTCAATTCGATCCTGCTGAGCGTCAGCCCAGTACAGTTTCTTTGCGTCGAAATCAATCGCAAGACCGGTCGGGAATCCGAGCTCCGAATCGATAATGCTTCGCCGTTCCGATCCGTCCATGTAGGCTCGTTCGATTCTTGGTGCCTGGCCCCAATCGGCCCAGAACATAAAGCCACGCTTCGGATAGAGAATGATCGATCGTGGATCGTCTAAACCGCCGGTTAGCAATGCCTTCCGACAGGTTCCATCCAGTCGAGAGACTTCAATTTTTTTCAATGCCGCATCCGTCCAGTAGAGGTTATCCGCCAGCCAATCGACGGCAATGCCGTTCGGGGTGTTTAGCCCGCTGGCGACGATCACTTTGGTGTCGGATAAATTGTGCATACTGACTCGTCGGATAGCGTCCACGTTAACGTCCGCGTAGAAGATGTACATCCGGTCGAAGTGGTAATCCAAGGCAACCACTCCGTGGACTCCCTCGAACGGTAGAACTACGTCGAACAGATCCTGTGTGTCCAGTGATATGCGGCCGATTCCGGAACGAAGGGCGATCAGAAGGTATTCCTGGGAAGAATTAAAGAGTAGTTAATCTAAAATATCTATCACAAGACAGGATGAACTTACATCGGGAACCTGTTTGCACTCTTTGGAATTACCTTCCTTCATCAGTAATCCGGTGGGACATTTACATGAAAAACCTTTCGGTTTTCTCAGACACAGATGCGAACATCCGCCATTGCTTTTACCACACGGGTTCTCCGTATACTCATCCTGCTCCAGTACAACTTTAACATCCATCAGCTGCTCCAAATCGGTGGCCACTTTTCGAATCTTGCTAGTGTTCGTCTTCGGTACCGAATGAAGCGCCTTAGTGATCCAATCCGTCCAGTAGACCCAGTTGCGAGTAACTGCCAGTGCGTACGGATGCGGAAGATTCTCCAGCAACATTTTTCTGGAGTTTCCATTCATATCGCAGGACTCAATCGTTTTCGCTTTGGCATCCGTCCAGTAGATTCGCTTCTCCAGTCCGTCAACTGCCAAACCGGAAATGTATCCGAGGTCTGTTGCAACAATGACCTTCCTTCGATCCCCGTCCATATCGGCACGTTCAATGATCGGATCTTTGCGCCAATCGGACCAGAACAAATATCCGCTTTCGTAATCCATTGCGATTCCTTTCGGATGCACCAGATCGTGCCAGATCAGTACCGTACGGACGCTACCATCCAATTCGCTAGCTTCAATCGAGCAACGTCCAGCATCGGCCCAGTAGATTTTCCGGCCAATCGAGTCCACCACAATACTGTCGACGCTATCCATGCTTTCGCTGAGCACTTGCTTCACTCGCATTCCGTCCGGTGAGGATTTCATTATAACGTCCTCGATCGTATCCGCCCAGTAGATGTCCCCGGTTCGGGAATCTACGTCCAGTGCGACGGCATTGGATATCGGTGGCAGCGGAAGAACGACGTCAATCTGGTAGTCGCTATCCAGCGACACTTGCCGGATGTCGGTGCGGTGGGCGAAGATGAGATAGTTGGAGGGGCCGTCCTTGCAGGTTTTGCCGTTGTCCTGTCGGGGAGAGCGAGAGAGAGAGAAATGGTGTGATGAATAGTTGTAATCAGTTCGCGTGAAACGCGCATTCATTCGTTGCTGAAGCATTCACACAAGCTACTTAGAAACACTGGCGTAGGCATGTAGCCCCTCTCAGAAGAAATAAATCCAGTTTCGGCGGATTATAGTGGTCGTTGATTATAGGCATTAGTATTCGCGAGAACATTTACTGAAGACAAATATAAAGCTTGGATTTACAGGAATAAACTAGTTTCATCATACCAACCACACGGTATCGATATTGTTCAAAAAATTAGCCCAGCGAAACAGGTTCATTTAGCATACCAACCTAAACACGTAGTTGAGCTGGACGACGTTTAAATCAAGATCCCCGTGTATATGGACGACGGCAAAATCGAGGTACGACTATACGATCTTGCATTGCATACTTGCAATTTTGCTTTTTAAAGTCATGTCGGAACAGTGGAATCCGTTAGGGAGGATACCTGGAGAAATTTCTTTCCAGGTTTTGACCTTGCTGTACAAAACACAATTTTTTGCGCATAACAAGGACTATTAATTCGTGTCAGATCTGTGAGCAGACACGAGTTAATAGTCCTCATTACCAACAGTTTTTTACACCATCATCGCAGTTGCCACATGAAGGCTACTGTTCAGGCAATAGTGATAAATGTAAGAGCTGCGTCCAACACCTCCAAATCAGCAGCCAGTGTAGTTAGCAAGGAAGCTAATAACAAACCACATTTCGTACGTCATTTCCTTTTTTTTCTTTCTTGCTGTCTTTGGCAAAGTTTTTGCATGGCATCTGGCGTTTTATTTAATCATACAATACTAGTTCGAAATTCAGTCTCTAGAGCGGCGCTGATACCAACTTTTTAATGGAGCTAGATAGAAAGATGGTGTCTATGGCAAAGTTGTAGGTCGGATCCTTATAAGTGTATCTTCTAAAGATACGAACTTTGTAGGTCCTGCAGAAGTTGAAATATGACGAATTTTTTGAAAGTAAGTTAAACCCAAAACAGTTATTTTTAATCTAATCCTGTTTAATTGTTCAGTGTATTTATTCACTAGGTAATTTTAATCTACTGTGAGGTGAAAAACAAAATAAATAAACGTTCTACGATCAGGCGGACTGGCCCCACTACGAAGAGACCATCGACGACCTTATAAATCGGGAGGAGTCATACACTCCGGACAAACTCACCAAAATCTTTAATCGGGTCGCTGTTTCCTGTATTCCCAGGACAAGTGATAACCATCCCCGACAGTGAGCACTGGTGGTGCCCAGAAGCCACTAGAGCCATCAGAGTACGCCGAAGTGCGTTGCGGGCACTGAAGAAGACTTCTATGGATGACCCACATTGAAACCAGCGAGCCGATGACTTCAGAAAGGCCAGAAATGAGGCCAGGAAAGCGATAGAGGAGACAAAAACACCAGCTGGACTAGATTTTTGAAAGGCATATCTCTAGAGTTGTCGACTTCAAAACTCCGGCGGAGAGTTAACACTCTAAGCGGAAAGTGGCAGCACAGTAGCCATCGATAACGAACTAGGCAGGCACTTCGCTTCCCTGTCCGCAGACACCGCCCTTCCAGCTGCGTTTCTGCGAATCAAGCAGAGGGCTGAGAGTAGGCCCGTTCGTTTCGAACCTGATTCAGGTTAAGTATACAACCAGCCTTTCACCGGAAGCGAACTATGTACGGCACTAGAATCGGTACATGGAAAGTCTGCTTCATGGAAGGAAAACTCTGTTTGGCCAATGTGATTGAGCGAATGGTTAACAGACGGCTGATGGAGCTACTGGCGGAGCGAAAACTTCTGGATCATCGTCAGTTCGCGTTCCGACGGTGCCTACCTCGCCAGCTTCGGAGAGGTGGTACGCCAATCCGTAACTGACGGCCTGCACGCCGACATCGCGATACTCGACGTTGCGAAGCCATATAATACCGCGTGGCGTCTTAGAGTACTGCAACAGCTGGCCAACTGGGGGATCACCGGACACATCGGCCGCGTTCTAAGCGACTACCTATCCGAGCGTACATACCGCGCATGAATCGAGGGTTCCCAATCCGACGCCTTTCTGGAATCCAACGGGGTCCTCCGGAATCCGTTCTCGCCGTAACACTGTTCCTGGTGGCCATGAATTCTTTGTTCGCCAACCTACCGGCTGAAATATATGTTTTGGTCTACGCCGACGACATCATGTTGGTCGCCATAGGAAAGACCATCGGGCGAACCCGTCGTAAACTTCAAGCCAGTGATTACACACTGCTGCAACAAAAACCACATTGCAACAGGGAGGCCGAAGCCTGCTGGACGGGGCGGTCGTTCCGTCCCGTGAGGAACCAAAGCCGACTGCAGGAGTCGGTTGCGACTAATTAACACAATCAGCTCCCGACACAAGCGCTGCAAGAGTGTATCGCATTGAACATTAGCCAGGCCGTAGTTCACAGCAAGATATTCTATGGGGTTGAGCTGACATGTTGCAATGTGGAAGGCCTCATCAACATTTTAGGCCCGCGGTACCATGGAACAACTCGCGCTGCATCTGGTCTGCTACCCAGCACGCCTGCTGAGGTGACCTGCATGGAAGCCGGGATTCTCGCTCTTCGTTGGGCGGCTGTACTCACCCTCGCTAGAAGAGCATTGGGATTTTTAGAACGTACAGCCGGAGAGGACTGTTTCCTGCTACAGACAGCTAATGAGATCTACCGGGAATACACAGAGATTGATCTGCCACCGATCGCCCGTTTATACTGAGCTAGTGACCGGACCTGGCACGTTCGCGGACACAACCTGGACACAAGTCTGTTTGCAGAACTGAAGCCCCGGTAGTGGCCTGGTAGTGAAGCCAGAGCCAAATTCAACCATCTAATGGCCACCAGGTATAGCAATCACGCTCGGATTTTCAAAGTGGGCTCCAAGATTGGTGATGAGGTCAGTATAGTAGTAAGCGGAATATGGAAAGGGCTCTCCTTCCGCCTACCGGCATCATGCCTGATTTTCTCAGCGGAGGCGTCAGCTATCGCCCTCGCACTGCTCCAGAAACCGGAAGGTACACCCGCCGTCTTGCTGTCCTTCATCCAGGCTATCGAGGCCGAGTACGACACACAACAATCTGCTGGGTCCCCGGTCACTGCAGCATCGACGGCAATGAAAGGGCTGACCGCTAGGCGGCCAAAGGTAGACACGCCCGCAGACATCTCACCAGACCTGTCAAAACCGCAAATATATTAGGCAAGTTTGCAGTTAAGGATAGCCGAAAGTTTCGTGTCATTGGCCCAGCAATACCGGACATCTCCAATGCATCAAAGGTTCGCTTGGCCGCTGGACAAACTTGACCGACAGAAGAGAGCAACGAGTACTGTCGCGGCTCAGAGTTGGGCATACAAAAGACTCCCATACCCACACCGTATCGCGTGTGTCCCTCCACCAGTATGTGTTACATGCGGAACCCGAACCACGGTGTGAACTGTTCGGAGTACAGCGACCTCCGATAGCATCATAATCTACCGAACTCCATCAGAGAGATCCTCGCCAACGCCCAAGAGGAAGTGTTACTATCTTTTCTTAAGAATGCGAAACTTTTCTATTTATATCTAAGCTATATCACATATCATTTCAATTAGTTTTCAGGATCTAGTGAATAAATATGCTGAATAATGATGCACAATTAGAAAAAAAAATGCAACCTTTGGGTAAAAATTAGCATGAATACCATATTTTAAAAAAACACTTGAAATATGTACAACCTACAAAGTATGCATCTTCAGAAGATATATTTATAATAATAAGACCTACGACTTTCTCCAGGACACCATATTTGTATCTAGCTCCATTAAAAAGTTGACAACAGCGTCGCCCTAGTGACCCAATTCCGAACTAGTTTGAGGTAATTGAATAAAGCGCTAGGTACTGTACAGTGCTGGGCTTACGTCCATGGTCAATAGACTGCCCAGAAAAATGATGAATTTTTGAAAGCTCAATCGGCTCACCCCTGAGTCGATTCCTAGTCCCACCAGGAGTACTTGCACCAAATTTGAAGCAAATCGGACAAGTCTAACTACCGGACCAACGTGCCTGAAGTTTGTATGAGATTTTCCAACAATTTACATGGAGAAAACTCAGTAGTTCGTATTTTCGCCGCTAGGTGGCACTGTATGCATCGTATTATCACTGTAAGTGAAAATAAGAAAGATAATTTAATTGTCTACAACTTTGTCGAAGACTGCTAGTAAATCCGGTTTTGTCAAAAGAAGTTATTAAACTTTTAGTGAAGTGATGTCTGAGTCAGTTTTCTATGGGGCCTAGCAGTGCATGGTTGTGTATCAGTACTCGAGTCCCGCGAACTATACATTTTTGTGAAATAATGGTTAGATTTAGCTGAATAGTATGTTTACAAAAATTGTAGTAAATAATACAAGTTATATTTTGGTTACAAAATTTTAGTTCCACCTGTGACCGCATAGAGGGCGCCACCACTAACTTTTCATAGAAGAGAGATAGAGTATCAAGATGTTCGGAAGAAATAATGAAAAATGCCTGTTCTATAACTTTGTAAAAGACACCAAATTTCTATCTCTCTCCGTTGAAAAGTTAGGGTAGACGCCCTCTATGCGGTAACATGTGGAACTAAAATTTTCTAATCAAAGCATGACTCGTATTATTTACTATAATTCTTCTGAACATACCATTGAGCTAAACCTAACGATTATTTCACAAAAATGTTTAGTTCGCGTGAATCGAGTACTGATACACAACCATACACTGTTAGGCCCCATGCAAAACTGACTCAGGCATCACTTCGTTAAAAAATTAATAACTTCTCTTAACAAAGCCACATTTACTAGCAGTCTTCGGCAAAGTTGTAGACAATTAAATTATCTTTCTTATTTTCACTTACAGTGATAATACGATGTATACAGTGCCACCTAGCGGCGAAAATGCGAGCTGGTGGGTTTTCTCCATGTAAATTGTTGAAAAATTCCATACAAACTTCAGGCACGTTGGTCCGGTAGTTAGACTTGTCCGATTTGCTTCAAATTTGGTGCAAGTACCGATGATTTCTAATAGCAAAAGAACTAAAAATATTTTCAAATTTCTGAAATGACAGTACACGTGGATTACTTAGAACTATTAAAAAATGCGGATTTCGGAAAAAATTGGGTTAGCCCCCTTTGGAAGTTAGTCATTCAAATGATTTCTGACCGCCCAAAAAGAGTTCCGCCTCACATTAGCAAGCTGGAGCAAGTTTTTTTTATTATTTTTTACGTATTACCAATACATAAAAGAACCACGGTTCTATTGCACACGCATTAAGTCTTTGTCATATAAATGATTCTTCTTTAGTCTACCTTCTCATCTCGCTCTTTTCTACCCGAGTGTCGCCTTGTCTACTTAGCAAAGGCAAACTATCGTTGCTCCTACCTACTGCATTGATAATGATATAGCGAATGACAGTCGATCCACAGCAAACATTTGCCCTGCTACGAGCGAATTTTGTTGCTATTGATTGTTCTGAAGGTGTCATAAGAGCAGTTAATAGGGAAGTGGAACACTGCACGAAATGTACACTCTGGAATTTCATCACGTCAAGCTTAGTGTGCTGAGTATGTTCAGCATCACCCAACAAAGGCTATCGTTCCGCGAAACAACATGCAGCGCACCAACGAATATGTTAAAAACAATATATCTGTGTATATTGACAACGACATAATAGAGGTACGTTTACACGACCTGGTACCGAGCCCCACTAATGGCGTGATTATAAAATACGTTTCAAAATACGGAAGAGTGGACTCCATTTCAGCTAATGCTCGGAGGAATGCGTCCAACTGAATCAAGATGTTACTTTTAGCCATACAACACTGATCACTCATCCAGAACAGATCCCTACTTGCCAATTCTGCAACCAGACGCTACACCACGGAAGACCTTGAACCGGAAGTTGATTAGGAGATTTAAACTTTTAACGAAGTCGATATATGATTAATCGGCATAATGAAATAAGCCATATGGCACATGTCAGACCTATTCGGGAATATCGCAGCTTAGTATGGAGTCCATACACTCCTTACCTGAAGAACGCTTTAAATCAGTCGAAAAATTTTTTTTTGTATGCAGTTCGTAAGCTCAATTGGACCGCATTCCCTCTTCCATCATGTGAGGCACGTTGCATGCTCATTAATATACAGGCACTTAAAAAATTCCGTGAATTTTCAATGATTTATCATATCACCGACATTATTTCTCATTTATCGTAAAACTGTAGAAATAATGCGGTAACCAGAAGAAAGCCTGTTCTATCAGAAAGTTCGTATATTATAGGGTGGCTATACCTTTTTAGCGTTTAAATATTTAACTGACTTAGTAATTATGTAGAAGTCATTCGTATTGTGTCGCTCGGATCGGTCGGACGTGTACATACTATTGTCTGATTTGAGCTTTAGACATTTCTTTAAATCTCACTTCATTTTTGTCCCTACAATTGTGCACAAAGCCGAGCTCTAGGCCCAAGCATAAATATCCACTGTCAAGAAAGACCTACCGGACGGTGAAATGGATATCGAACGCCATCAAAAACCCTGATCTCCCGTTTGAAGCCGGCTGGAACGTATGTGATTTCTTCCGCCTCGCGAAATAACGCGTTAAATGCACTAAAAATTTCGAAAATCCTGATAGAACAATGCGGCCGTGATCGAAATTTCAAAAGTTCACCTAGATAAGCTCAGGGTTGAGGTTTCCGAATTAAAGCAAGCTAATCACATTGCTGGAGACAATTACGACGGAATTCCGTGTCTATCTACCCGCCCACAAGATAGAGATAAATGGCGTCATCACCGATTCGACTTTCACATGTGTGGATCTGCTACAGCACGCGGTTAGCTTTTCTGGTCCCGCCAGTAAAGATTTTGAACTGCAAGCGATTGCATTCATAATCAGTCACATAGGACGGAAAAACCTAAGCCCATGCAGACTCGTTTCGATTGACTTTCGCCGTATCTGCTTTGCAAAAAAAAAAAAACCTCTTCGACAAGTTTGCACCGCGAGTAATGAATGTCACTAAATGCAAACATATTGCTCCATCAGAGTCACTCATTGTAGCATTAAGGTCCGATGTGGCAAATGCACAGGGAATCATGTGGATCATTTACGCAGAAGCAATGCTGAAAAGTGTCTCTACTGTGGTGAGAGTTTACATGAGCTCTCGGCATGTCCTGCGTACAAACGACGCTCTAAGCTCTTCTTGCAATAATGCTTAAGAGCGCTACGCTAACGGCCTTGACGAATTCTTTCGCTCTCTTGGCTAAGGTTCAGGAAAAACGTGACATTAACGATCTCCAAGAAGGAACATCTTTTACTGTTTCTAGAAACTATAGAAAGAATATTTCCTCACCTGAGATTACGAGTAAAGGCCAAAAGGTTTTCCTCAAGAGGCAAATCCAGGCCTTAGAACGTCCACCGCTTCCATGGACACCAGAAACTCCATGCATCTCAACCCAGTCAGAGACTCAATCTAATGCTGAACTGATCAAATTTTGTACCATCGTGGACTTGATATTCACATATTTCTGTATATCTGATCGCCTCTGATCCTGGCTTTCAACAAGCTCTTCGTTCGCGCTTCTAACATCTAATAGCTAGCGGGTAAACCCCCCCCCCCCCCCACAAACAACGACACCTGAACAAGCCTTTTATATAGGAGAATAAGCTGAACAAGAGCTGTTCAAGCAATTATCCAACTAAATTGTTTGTTGGGCCGTCATCGCGGTAAGCCTTATACGCAGCGGCCTTCTCTGCGTATACGTTTGAGCTCTCTTTGTCCCGCCACAGATTCGGGTTTGGATGCTCCCGCCAGGTACTCGTTTTGTTTGAGCTTGAATCGCGGTATCGAGAATCAAGTTAGACAGATGATCTCTGGTGTAACTTTCTTTGACACATCAGCGAAAGGATGCTTGGAACGACCCAATAGAAAAGAAATTTTTCTAGCTGAAGTAGGGGCTTTCTAAAACGGCCAGACCCGTACACCAGCAGATGGTCGCATGTCAAATTCTCATCGTTTACTACCCCTTAGATTTCAACATCCCGAGCGGGTATATAGACATAATCCCACCCAAAGAGCTCGTAGCAAGTAATATCATGTGTCTGTTTTGAATTTGCCATCTCGTCTCTAAATTTGTCCAGACCGACCTTTGCTATTTCGGTCACAGCCGAGAATCGTTCCGTCAGGTTTTTCCAAAAATTTGAATTAATTTAAATGTTTGTTTCTATCTTTAGGCAGGCAAAACACCACAAAAGGACCGATCGATAGTTGTGGGTATTGTTTGAGTCGAGGAGGCTTAACAGTCGATTCCGCTTCTTAGATTCTTACCTTACCTGCCCGGTAGACTCCTATTCTGCCGCTAGAAGCATAATTGTCCCATGTGTATAGGGATTCCCATAGCACATGGGACAGTTATGCTTCTAGCGGCAGTATTGACAGGGCAGCATAGGATATTCTGCCAAGACTTCCGGATTTTCGTACAGAACGAGAAACTAGACCTGTCCGATTTGACTCAAATTTGGAGCAGACAGCCTGCCGAGGGTCATTTTTTTCATTCTACTATATCTCGACAAACGTATGATTAGGGCTCTAAAACCGATTGTCAAAATTCACTTTGGGGTGACAATTCCGGACGAACCGTTAATTGCCTAGCACTGCCGTTGATAACAAGTAGTAGTTTACACCACGCGCATACACAATGTTTAGGCATTCACACAAAACATTTAAAAAAGATAATCCTACTTACATTCAGTTGTATACCGATGGGGCAAGCACAGCTATACCCTGAAGGGCTGAGCAGGCATATGTACGAACAACCTCCATTCCGCACACCGCACGGATTCCGCACATCTTTCCGAGTCCGGTGGAACACCCGAATGTCCATCAAATCGGTATTGTTCGCTAAGATGGTGTGCCGATCACCTCCAGTGAACTTATCCGCTACCTGAATACTATGCGTATCCCAATCCGTCCAGTACACCTTCTTATCGTACACGTCCAAACCGAATGGATGCTTCAGTCCTTCCGTAATCAAACGATTCCGACCCGTTCCATCGAAGTTAACATACTCCAAAGCCTTAGTGCCACCGTCGACAAAGTACAGCCGATGATTGTCGGTATCCAGGGCCAGTCCATTCGGCCACTGTAGGTTTTCCGATACCAGCGTTACCCGACCGCTTCCATCCATGCCGGCCCGCTCGATCAACGGATTGGATCCCCAATCCGACCAGAACATGTAACCCTCGCTTGGATGCACCACAATGTCTCTCGGTTTATCCAGTCGCTCCCAGATCAGCAGTGCCCTTTGCTTCCCATCCGTACTAGCCGCTTCAATACGGTTCGTTCCAGCATCGGTCCAGTAGATTTTATTAGTGATCCAGTCCAGTGCTAAGCCCGCCGGAGAAATAAGGTTCGATTTGATGATCGCCTCCTGTTGACTTCCGTTGATGAATGCCCGACTGATGATGCTTTTGCCCACGTCAGTCCAGTAGATGACGTTCGTCTGGCTACACCAATCGATGGCTACGTTGGACTTAATGCCATCCAGCGGAACGACCATATCAACTCCCTTGGTAGGATTCTGTTGATCCAACTGACGAACCCGGATGTCTTTCTTCCGGGCGATCAACAGCAACTTATCTGGAACATTCGAACAGGTTCGTTGGTCCCCTTTCAGTGTAAGACCAATCGGACAAGCACACCGTCGATGATTTCGACTCGGTAGACACAGATGAGAACATCCACCGTGACGACCATGCTGATCCAGTGGACAACGGTTAGTGTAGTCTGGCTGCCGAGACGGATGATAGCTCTGGATGTCCATTGGAAAGTGCAGACCTTCGTGTACTATTCGGAATCCCCGGCCAGTGATCTTGTTCGCAGTTGACACCGTTCTCGTATGCCAATCGGTCCAGTACATCGAGTCTTCGAACAGGGTCATAGCGAACGGATGCGGAAGGTTGTTACTTAGGATTTTCTTCCGATTTTTTCCATCAAAATTTGCACTTTCGATGACATGCTTAGCATCGGCCCAGTAGATCCGGTTAGTGGTGTAGTCGATAGCCAAACCATTTGGCCAAAAAATAGATTCAGAAACGATGGTCTGCCTCTCGGAACCGTCCATGTAGACCTTCTCAATCTTCGGTACGGTGCCCCAGTCGGTCCAGAAAACAGTTGCCTTTCCCGGATGAACGGCAATCGCTCGGGGTTTGTCAAGATCATTTGCGGCCAAAACTGCTCGCAGTTTTCCATCGAACGTAGATACCTCTACGCGTCGAGTTCCCGAATCCGTCCAAAACAGTAGGTTATGTATCCAATCGACTGCTAAACCTCCCGGGGACTCCAAACCCCACTTTATAACATCTTTAACTCCCGTTCCGTTAAGATACGACCGTTTAATGACATCGATCGAAACATCCGTCCAGAACAGCAAATCCTGCTGGTAGTGATAATCCAAAGCGATGGCGTTCGGCAATCCCTTAACAATCGACGTAAACTGATTATTACTCAGCGACACCTGTCGGATGTCGGCACGATTGGCCATCAGCAGTTTGACAGCTCCTCCAACGGCCTTACAGGTACGCTGATCCGGTCTCAGTACATAACCCGGTTTACAACCACATCGGAAGCTTCCAACCGTATTGATACATTCCTGTGAACAGACTGGACTGTTGACGATCGAACACTCATCAATGTCGGTACAGTTGTACCCATTCCCGTGCAGTAGAAAACCCGACCGACACATGCACTCCTCCCGCTTACTGTAGGCGGTCACGCACAGCTGTTCGCACCGGGAATGGGCATTACACGGATGAACGATCGGGCAACGCAGTTCGTCCTCACCGTCTACGCAGTCATTGTGGCCGTCGCATACGTGCTTCTGGTTGATGCAGAGTCTGATTAAAAGTGAGAATTGATTGTTGAATATTGAATGTCGTTCGTTTGTTTGGTTGTTTGCAATACTTACGAATCTCTAGAGCTGTTGCGACTATTGGAAGGACAAGCAAATTGATTCAGTTCACATTTCGTGTCACAGTCCTGCTCGTCTTCTCCTCGCTTACAATCAGCTGAACCATCGCATACCCACGAGCGCTGCAAAGAAGTAGAATGTAATTTATTATGTAAAACATCTAAGTGAAGCCCGCTCACCAAAATACACCTCCCATCCTTACACGTGTACTCGTCCGGCGAACACGTCCTCCCGCCCAGCTTATCCACCGGGCAGCCCTTCTCATCCTCCCCGTTGTTACAGTCCTGCTTATCATCGCAGCGCCACTGCACCGGAATACAATCCCCATCGTCACACTTGAACTCATTGGCCGTACATAGGACCTGCTTCTTGGGGCAACCCTCCTCGTCACTCCAATCGCCGCAATCATTATCGCCATCACAACGGAACCGCATCAACACGCAGCGTCCCCCGGGGCCACCCAATCCGCCGAGGGATCCCTTGCACTTGAATTCTCCCTCCGGACAGCTCTGCATCGGTCGATCGCACGTCATCTCGTCCGATTCGTCGATGCAGTCCGCTTCGCCGTCGCACTCGAACGAGGCCGAAATGCAGCTCCCGTCGTGACAGCGGAATTCGTCCTGGGTACATCTAGGGGGAAGAAAGGGAAATTGGGTCAGTTCTTGATTAAAAATTTATGATATCTTATATCTTGAAAACAAACTAACAATCTATATATATATATATATATATATATATATATATATATATATATATATATATATATATATATATATATATATATATATATATATATATATATATATATATATATATATATATATATATATATATATATATATATATATATATATATATATATATATATATATATATATATATATATATATATATATATATATATATATATATATATATATATATATATATATATATATATATATATATATATATATATATATATATATATATATATATATATATATATATATATATATATATATATATATATATATATATATATATATATATATATATATATATATATATATATATATATATATATATAAAAGTCAAAGTTTCTATGTATATGATTTATAGATTCCCAAACGGCTTAACCGATTTCCGTAAAAATTTGCACACAGTAGGTATTTGGTATGGGGCGTGTTTGTGTGCTATTAGTTGGAGATTATCTGTCCGCCAGATGGCGCTTTAGAACAAATTGTGTTTTCCTCATATTTCGTTGATAGTCGCAGCAACGCGCGATGGGTATTAGCTAGTTATATATAAAAGAAGGACTCTACCGTAGATTTGGTAGGTATTCTATTTTGTAGGAAATTCATGTCATGTCATATGTTGCAGTCGCTTTGTATCAATGTTGTATGACCTGGGATATCCCAATATCAGTTGCACCATAAGATCGCGGACATGATGACGCAGGACTACTTTCGGAAGTTGTGACACAAGAATGACTTCGGATATTATGACGTGTTCTTGTTTTAGGATCTTACGACATACTCTTGTTGGTCATAATGTTATGACGCAGTACCTATGCGTCATAATATCCGACGCTATGTATGCGTCACGGTGTCCAAGATATCTATTGGGGTATGAAATCCGAAAACGATAGGACGTCATAACGTCCGGGACATTATGACGCACAACGGATGTGTCATAAGATCCGAAAACGGATATGCGTCATAATGTTCCGGACTTTATCGCACACACTTATTTTGACTTTTTTGGATTCTATGACGCTCCCTTTGTGCGTCACAATATCACAGACGTTATGACGCACCCCCTTTTTGCGACCTTATGACCTGGGACGTTATGACGCAGTGCCTCATAATATCCGAAACTATGAGTGTGTCATATAATCCTGGTCTTTATGACGCAATACCCCTGTGTCATAATATCCCAATCTCAGGGCGCGTCATATGATCCCGGATATTATGACGCACCACCTCTTTCGGGCGTTATGACACAAGTATGATTTAAGATCTTTTGACGAATTTTTGGCTTTGGATGTTATACGCACCCTTGTTCGTCATAATGGCCCGGACGTTATGATCTCGGCCGTTATGACACGGTGCCCACGTGACGTTCTAGTTCACTACTTCTCCCCCCTCGCCCCATTTGTCACAACGTGTCACATTTTGTCATAGCCCTTTCCCACTCTAAACTGCCCATGATCGCATATCAGTCCCATAAATATAGGATATCCCATAGAAAACGGGACAACTATGCGATCGTGGGTAGTAAAAGTGTTACGTAATTTATGAATGGTCTTTTGGAGCCAAAACAAACCTAAATTGTCTCGCACAGTCAATTCATTTTCAGTCTTTCGGTTCGTTCCTAGATAACCCAATCCAGTTGGAATTGAACAGGATTTCGGGTAAGATAATTAGCAGTATTCGAATTAAAAATACGGTTCCGATTTCCGGTTCAAATGCAACTACTGATTACGACTAAACTTCACCCTATATCGGTTGCGAATAAATGTAGAATGAACCCAGCAGCAGCCGATCAGTTCACGATGATCGGAAAAAAGGCCGGACAATCGGTGTGTTACTTACGGTGTATACCTAGAGCCACTAAACAAACCGAGAGGTATTTCAAGTGCCTGGCTCATCGAATCGTGATGGCGACGATCAAAGAACCGTCGACACCGGCTCAAATGTATCCGGATAAGCTGCACTTAATCGTGGAGGATCATTTCCCGAAGGACGTCCGTACGACGTGGCCGCCGACACCAGAAGGCGAGGCAGAAGCAGAAATCGCTGGAGATATGCAGAAGGTACTAGCAGTGCCGAAGAGTCTGAAAGTTAAGAAACCATCCGGTCCTGATGGAATCCTCAACGTGGTATGCAATTCTGGCGTTCTAAGACATGTTCAGGACGGTTATGATGATCTTCCTGGAAGAAGGTTATTTCCCAGACAGCGAAGTTTTAGAAGCTAGTGCTGTTGCCCAAACCAGCGAAACCGCCAAGCGGTCCAGCATCATACAGGCCCATATGTCTGCTGGATACCCTCGGGAAGCTCGTGGTAAGAACTATCCTGAACAGGGTGACGAAATGTACGGAACCCAAAAGCGTTCTGTCGAACAGACAGTCCGAATTCCGGAAAGGAAGATCGATGGTGGAAGGAATCCGGGCAGTAATAGAGAGAACAGAGAAGGCGTCCAAACTATTTTCAGAATCGAGTGCTAGTCTACGGAATAAAGTCGGAGCAAAAGTCGACAAGGATAACGGCAAGTGTATCACAAGACTCCAGAGTAGGTCCTAAGCTATCTAAGGAGTCGTGAATTTGTCTATGTTGTTGAACAGAAAGCACGGAGAGATAGACTTTTACCTAACGTAGTTCCTATCAGGTCGCGGCTGCTTCAGTAAGTATCTTTATCGGTTCAGTTACACATTTTCACCCTACTGCCCGGCATACCTAGCTCGGGGAATAAACGCCGAAGTACGTGGTCTTTGACTGTCCTCGATTCGAAGAAATGTGAAGCGAGTGTTCGGCTTTAAGTGCAGAGAATGCCGTACAATGGAAGGACGCATTGAAGCAAGGACGTGGAATACCGTCTGTAGAGTAGTCCGCAGCTACTAGTGAAGCTGCAGACGAAATGAAGAAGAGATCATTAAACTAGTGACCAGAATTGACAGTTCAAACAAGTTTATTCGACCGGTCGCCGTAAATCAAACTGCCGGGAACTAACAGTAGTTGAATAGGACGCCTCGAACGGTTAGCAGCAGATCATTCGGGCGCCAGTGAATCTAAAACCGCGTTCAACGCGGAATCGCCGGTTAGACCTCGGCACCTAACGATTGGTCCGTTGAGTAGGCTAGGTCGACTGCCAGCGACTAGACCGATTAGGTCGCGATGAAGCCAGTAGCTAAATTACTCACGAAAAAATGGCTCTCAGAAACTTGCCGCTGATAGTTGAATGGCTCAAGTACGCATAGGATTTAAACGTCCCAATGGATGGAGAGAATGATAGAAAACAAGAGGAAAGTCGGCAGCTAAATGACTCAAAGGTTAACAACAAATAGGCATAAAAAATCAAATACGATACAAATGGCAAAGTGTACAGAAACAAAGCGCGGCTTATAATAAAAAGTTTCTGGTAGCGAAAGTAAGTGGACTACGATGAAACCAACTCGCCTGTGGTTCGCTATAGTTCGCTGCACTACTTGTTCGCCTTATCTGCTCGGTATGGACTGTCTATTGAGCAACTCGATACAAAAAAAATCCAGTCCTCCGAGATGGACTGTGTAGCATGTTCACCTTTTTCGTAATTTTTGTCATTATTCATTCACTACGCTCACTATGCCAATTTTAGCCTATTTCGGATGAACTTTCAAAAAATATTCCGTCTCACCGAAACCCAAATGCGCATTAGAATGAAAGGGATAGATACGAATGTGTTAAGAGGCAAGAGTATTCTTAAAATTCAAGTGAGAGAAATGGTTGTCGAAAGAGTAGTATTTATAAAAATACGTACTTCCGACTACGAATACTCGAATCACTTGACGCCTATCTGAGGATCTACAGAACTGCAACTCGTCCATTTCGATCCTGATCGTGGAAGAGGCAGCAGTGTGAAGTTCTTTTTTTAGTATCGCGGTGTGTTTTAAAAGGTAGTTTGTTAAAAATGTGAGAAGTTTTTTTAGGATTAAATTTATTAAAAAAAAGTTCCTTTCCGATAGGCATAGCTAGTGCGGTCAGTGAATTGTGCGGTCAGAAATACAAATTTGAATTCGCTACATTTCGTGCGAACTTGTGTGTGAAAAGAAGGTAAGAATTAATAATTGAGTTGTGTGATAAAAAGCTTCAAAGCGTCGAATAGCCGATCGACGGCTTCTTTTCTTTTATTGAAAGTTTGGAGATTTTCCGCCATCCGCGTTCTAGCGACGCATACGCTCAGCGCACCGCCCGTCTCGATTGCCACCCTGCTGACCCCACGTTCCGGCTTCAAAAGTTCCCGACGCTTTTGGTAAAAGGTCGGAAGGAAGCAGCAAAACCATCAACGCGCTTCGTTAGAGCGACGGCCATCTTCATCATTGAAAAGTCGGCCGAATTCAACGCCCAGTAGGCAAAGGCCTAAACAGCGTCATCATTGCGACGCCATTGTAGACGCCGTTCGTCGCCATCGCTGAATAGTGTTGCGATAGGAAGTCGGTGCCGAAGCTGCAATACCAGTCGGCACCCAGCTGAGATGCAGCTCTGCTAGATCGACGCTGTTCCAGAAATAACACATGTGAGTAAAAATAAATCGTTGATACGTGCACGTAGATCCATACACACACAACACTCAAACCTTCGAAAGCTTTCTTTGCCGCTCGAAAGCTAAAGCCGAGCGCGCATTTGTACTGCTCAGCGCAGCTTTATCCGCTAGCAGGAAATTTTGACCGCACATAGGTAGACAGGAAAGGGGAAAGCTAGAAAGGGAAGGAACACGAAAAATGTAAAGCTTAATGAATATATAGGTTAAGAATAAAATACCGTATTTCAATCCGTCCAATAAAATGTTTTCCTGTTAGTTAGTGTTACCTGAAATGTTTGTATTTTTTATGTTGGTTAGCTTTCCCGTGTAGTGAATTTGGTTCGAGAAGATTTCTCACGTTTCGCGTCGTTTCCGTAGATTTGAATTTTCTTTGTGTTTGTTTTACTCCGATGGGCTATCGGGAATTAGTCCCCACTACTACCTACAAAGCGAGAGGGAAAGAGTGTTCGACTGAGTTCTGCCTGTGATGATAACTGATCGTTTTTTTAGTGCATGAGCTTTCGAGTTGGTATAACGATAATTTCTCTTGCATCTTTGCTAAATATAGTAGTGGCTCCATCTATACGCGAAACGGAGTGCATCTTTTCACATTTTGTGTTTACCTACCGTTCCTTTGCGCCATTTCGGGATCAATTTCTATAACCTGCCTTGAGGTTAGGTTTCATGCTGGACAATTCTAACCTGACGAGTGGTCCTCTTCGGGGGTGGCGCTAAAGCTACTCGTTTAAAACGTCCTGAGGAGCGTATTGGTAGACGGAAACCGTAAACGGCCCTTTGGCCCGCTACAACTGACTGATGATGACGGGCTCAAGCAGACCAACCAAGTCTGTAACCTGAAGCTTGGTGCGACACTGCGTAGATTCCGAATGACTTCTTCAAGATACGACCCTTGACTGTATCATCGGATAATATTTTTTTGCGATTTATATTGATATCACGGGATCATCTTTTCCAGCGAATAGTTATAAATAGGGGTTTCCCCCCTATAAACATCTTATGATCCAAGAGCCAAATGACCTGTTCAGAGAATCATCAAAAGTATAAGTGGAATCGTTGGACTATGTGGGTTAAAGTTCGTGTATAATTTTTTTTATTAGGGCCCACATCTTGGGTTTTTATTTTACCTGCCCGGCAGACCCCAGATGTCAGGGCGCCCAAGGAACTTTTATTAGAATTTCGGATTACCGTATACAAACATATATAAACTTTATAAACTTTCATTTCCTCTTTGACCCGTCAGGGTAACAATTTAGCACTGGGTGGAAATATACCGATTTGTGAGTATACACTCCGTACAGTGCATTTGTTGATATGTAAAGTTATGCTCACCGCTGTTCGGTACCATTCACTTTTGCATGTAAATTTTGTTTATTTTCGCGGATGTGGACGGTTTTGTTCGTGCAGCTAGGTTAGATAATTTTTGTTTGACATTTGTGCATAAGTAACATAGGGATAAATAGGCCACAATTCTCCATTGCTGTCGAAAAGTGTGCTAAATTCGCAAAACGGTGTGTGTCAGCGATGGCAGTGATGGAAGGCGGGCGGTTTATTTACATCGTGCGAGAGGCAGCCATCGTACACTAAGGGAAAACTCATAGCGAAGTTCATAAGATTTATCTTATAATGAATAGAAAAGTAACAAAACTATGTTTTCATAAGATTAATATGAAAAACATACGACTTTTATGATTATCTTAACATTTTATTAGTTATTGCATATTCCACTCGTACGAATTTCATTCGAGCATCTTATGATTCTCATAAACGTAAGAGAAATGTATAATATTGTCTTATGATAATTCAAAGATTCCTTATGGAACATGAAATCATAGCAAACCGATTTAACAAAATAAATGCCGTTTCATGTGATAATCTTTTGATTTACACACGTGCTACTTGTGGCTAAAAATTATACGATGTTCCTATTAAATTCGCTGTATTTTTTGCCTGAGTGTAGTTGAGCCAGTTAGTTTCGGACCACATTGGTGCGCAGGTCAGTTTTGGTTTCGCTAGTGACCGATTTGTTCCTGGAAAAATCCAGCCCGCCAAAAACGCATGTGTGCGGAAGTCAATGCCCGCAAACGTACAGGTCGTGGTTCGAGAACTGTTGTCTGGTGTCGGGTAGCCGATTAGGGAAGCTAATCGTTAAGGAGACACTCACTTTTCCGGCTAACCATAAAGGACTCAGAAGACGCCAAACCGCTCTCGCAGTGGAGGATCCGAGGGGCAGGCACTAAATCTTCAATACGACGCAGTGCCAAAAGTCACATTAATTTGTTACTTTAAGAACCATGAAGTATATTAATTACCGCAAAAATTTTAAAAGTGCGTGTTAAATTCATTGTAATTTAATCGCAGAAATTTTTTTAAGTACATCGAATTCGAACTTGAAATACGCAAAACATTTTAATTATTGACAATATGAACTTGAAATACTTTAAGTACTTGCACATCGACATTAATTACATTGAGTATCTTATTAAGTACCACTTAAGTATTTTTAAATACTTTTATTTATTACTTTAATTACATTCAAAATACGTCGGTATTTTCATGACGACGCACTCGAGCCTGCTAATGCTGCCCCCCGGGAGGATCAGCCGAACGAACCTAGCTCTCCTCCACTGCTAATCGCCAAGGAAAGCGAAGCAGGTTGGACAGCTGATTCACCTGAGGTAGGTCACTGCGGTGGCTACCTGGGCCATTCACGGGGAGTGAGTGACCCCGGTGATTATTCGCCCCGTCGCTAGGGAGGTTCCAACAAAAGAGCGAAGTCAAGGACCGCTGTCGGAGCGGTCCACTCAAATCGGATGAACTCGGCCGTTGCTGTCCCGGTCGGTCGGACGAGACCACCCGCCTTTCCGCTCAGCAGCAGTGGAGAGAGCTGGAGGAAATAAACACGGTAAAATTAAATTTATTTATTCGTGTTCCATTAGTTTGTTGTGTTACGAAAATCCGAAATTCCGGTTAAGGCACCTAGGCCGCCCTGAAAAGAAGGGTCCGCCGGGCAATCAGAACCCGAGTAGTGGGCAAACCGCTAGTTACACCTCCAATTCTGTCCTCTGCTGTACCTGTTACTGCTATTGTTGACGGGAGGGTTGGTGGTTTCTTCCGTCCGGTCGGTCCTACATAGGGAGGTGAGCTTGTCTGCTTTGTTGGACCCTCCTGGTGATGCATCACCTGATTCTTCACTCCCCGCAAAGAATCCCGAAAGACACCGCGGTGTTCTTTCCAGGCGAGATCGTTGCCTTATTTACTTACCTTTTCTTAACTTAGCTGTAGAGAAGAAAAAGGCTCGTTAGGCATATCCTCTACAGCGAGAGGGGCGGGTGCTTCGGATCCTTTTGGTTAACCGGGGAAGCAAAAATTCTATTACACTTAGCTTCCCCCGACGGCTATCCTTGACATCCTTTTTTTTGGTTCAGTGTATTCCTACCGATTAGTTGTTTACATAAATCGCTCCATTTTTACTTTTTGACGAGATTTGTGAAGTTTGTATCGTTGTTTGTCGTGTTAATCGACTGAGAATTTTGTTTTTAACATTGTTATTGTGCAGTGTGAAAGTGTCTCCTGTTTGCTTTTGTGTTGCGAAAAAACCAGCGAAGAACGCAATTGAGTGAACTTCTGTGACTTAACCACTAAAACTTTCCACTGAACGCAGCGCCATCTATATTTCATTGTTCGCATTCTCAGATCGGCACGCATTATGGCAAGTGCATGCGATCACTGCGCGAAAACCGTCAAATCGGATGACGACTTTATTGAATGTATGGGTTTTTGCAAAAATGTGGTACATATGCAATGTGGGAAACAACTTAACAAGCCGTTTTTGAAAAAACTTGCGGAAAACCCAAACTTATTGTGGATGTGCAATGAATGTGTCAAGCTGATGAAGTTTGCTCGCTTTCGCGACACCGTTTCTTCACTTGGATGTGTTATCGCTGCTATCGCTGGGAAAACGGATGACGTCTGTGCTGAACTAAAGGCCGAGTTATCCAAAAATAACCAGCAAATTTCGCGCCTGGCTAGAAAGGTTTCAACAGCTACTCCAGTCCGGCCAAACTCCGATACCTCTCGACCACCTCAGAAGCGTCGTCGCGAGGATGGCCCTGATCCGAGCAATATTCTTGTTGGTGGTCGAAAGCTAGTCGATAATAGCACCATTGGTACGGTTCCACCTCCCGCGCCGTTGCTCTGGATGTATCTTTCCCGCTTTCATCCTAGCGTTAGCAAAGAGACTGTCGAAAAAATGTCTAAAGCAGAACTAAATTGTAGCGAGGAGATAAAGGTTACTCCGCTTGTTAAAAAAAAGGCATAAACGTCAGTACTTTGAACTTCATATCCTTCAAAGTTGGAGTTCACCCAAAGTACCGTGATGCAGCTCTTAGCCCTGACACATGGCCGCAAGGCATACTGTTCAGGGAATTTGAAGACAGCCGTACCCAGAACATTTGGAGCCCGCCGACCGATTTTCCACCGCCTCCAGAAGAAGCATGTACCTCTCTAATGCAACCCGGCCCATCAATGGTCCTGCAGAGGACTCCGCAACGATTGGCCATGCCACTATACCAAGCCACACCGCCCTTGTGAAGGAGTATCGATGCCGATCGCATACTGGGATGCAACGCAGTTGGTACTATGGAAGCCCTCGATCCCCCCGTTACAGTCGAGCCCTTGCCGCCAGCGTTCATCAGTCGTCCCGGTCCTGTATGTGTGGGTGGGGAAAGGGTCTTCCAAGCCGCCTTTCTCGGCATGTATTATAAAAATTGTAACGAAACAACGGTTGAACCGATTCACGCTTCTAGCTCATCGTACGACTCTCGCCGCTAGCTGCTACCACCTCGTTCCTGCTCTCCTCATTCCGCCATCGGGTTCCAACGCATACTGGGACGCACCGCAGTTGGCACTATGGAAGCCCTCGATCCCCCCGCCACAGTCGAGCACTTGCTGCCAGCCTTCATCAGTCGTCCCGGTCCTGTGTGTGGGATGGATGAAAGGGTCTTCCAACCTGCCGCAAATGGCAAGTATACATCTGTTCTGAACACTTCAAGCGCTGATGTATACTTCGCTTCCAGTTTTTTGCCTTTTGCTCCGACATCTTGTGGAAAAAAACTGCTTTCTTCCTTTTCGATTTTTGCCCATTCCCTGTTCAACCTTAAATTATGCAACATGCGTCATCTCACCGAGCGTGGGACTAGTGAAGCGGTTTTAACACATAGCCAACCCGAAAAAAAGCAGGAACATTCGTCACTTTTGAATGAATTAGTTCTATACATGAGAAATTAAATACGGCGTCCGCGACTCTGGAAATAAACAAAGATCCGAGCGATCATTCTGATTCTTTGGCGCACGATGAAGAGAAAAAAGGCTGAGGTTCACCATTCGAACACTTAGGGATTTTGTTATTATTTCGAAACTATTACCTATGACCGAACCGAAACGAATCCCCTGACCACAGAAAAGCCCACTACGTCATTTGTTTTTGTTTTTCTTATTGATAGTATCCGTGGTGGAATTCCGAGCTTCGTCGTCTACGCAACATTCTCCGAAAACATCGCAAGCGTTACTTCCGTCATAAGGCCGACGAAAACAAAGCTGTTCTTCGCCGAACCGAACTTCAATACGAAACAGCCCGGAGTCTGGGAAGATAAAAAAAAGTCAGGAAAGCTAGTGTAACCAAAAGCCTTTATATTCAAAAATCTGTAAATATCTGCAACCAAACTAAAAAATCTGCAAATATCTGCGTCATCGAAAAAATCTGCAGCTTAAATTAAAAGTCTGCGAATTTACAGACTTGTCTGCAAATCTGGAATCTATGGTCGAAGTGTCCAACGCAGGAAATGTTCAAAATCATTGAGTTTTCACCTAGGAAAACGCGAAAAATTAAAACATTGGTGGGAATGTGATTGATCTTGATATTAGCAAGAAAATTTTAGGGATTCTGTTTCCGTGATCTTGATCCAATGATGATCTCGATAGAACAGCCGACTCTTTGAAAATAGGCTATATAGCCTTGTAGTTATAAGAAGTAAAAGTAAACTAATGAAGGACAAGAATTTATTTCTTCACACGAATAGAAAAACAATTTTGGCGTTGCTTAATTTCCAATATTAGTGAACTAGCTAAAGGTGCGTTGTGGCTGTGAACAGGACTTTGTATGGTTTGCGTGCCGTAGCCTACAGATGCGCATAAAAATTGCTGATATAACTGACTGATACTCCCTGTTGCTATGTGCGGCCATAAGGCGAGGGCGTTGAAAAAAAACAAACCATCAAAAGCATGCTGTGTTACAGATAAGAATTATGTGATCAATACTCGACAATAAAGTAGAAAATGGAGGATGACGCCGACACATGAAACAAGAGTTGTACCAATTATAGGGGAGACTGAGGAGACTTGATCCCCGGGGAGACTTGATCCCATCATTGTAACTCAAAGGCGGATCAGAATACATTAATAGAATATACTAGAAAGTTGCGCAGCTTTATCAAAACACAAGTTTCTTTAACACAAAAAAATAAATTGGACATGTGTTACCGAATTTTTATCGATTTAAAGAAATAAATCTCAGAAGAACTGAAGAAGATTTATTTTCCAAATTTTCAAACTTTTATACAATTTATAAAGTCTCCTACTGCATACTATACTTTTGCATACAGAAATACAGGAGAATGTCAATTATATGAATACGCTATGATTGAGCTGATTTTTTTGTTCAACTATATTTGTACTAAAGTTTGCTGAAATAGATGCTATGGGTTCACTTGATCCCTTCAAGTGGAGATTTGATCCCCTTCGCCATGCTTCATACACACTACTGATTATAACCAAATTCACACCAGAACAATTGAAGTCAATGTTGCCATAAAATAACAAAAAACTGTCAAAAATGAACGATTCATCATACAAAACTTAGCTGTAAATGTTTACTACAGCATACGTAGCAACCATGCATCCCACATTTGACGTTCCTCAACCATAATAACGACAGCTTTCAAATCATTGCACAGAGATTTGGGGAATTCGTAATAAAAATCAGGTGAGAGATGGATAATATGTAGTAACAAAATAGTAAATCACAACAATTTAATCAATACCACAATACATTTATAACATTGAATGGGGTTAGGTATCTATTTTTGCCCTATTAGGGAGGGTGCCACATTATTTCTTTATTAATTTTATTATTCCAGCTTCTTTGCCTTGTTATTAGGAGCCATTTTTTTTATTTCGATTATGGATTTTTTAACTTTAAGGTCATTCGCCTCTTATTAAGAGCCAATATAATAACAAAATTGTCTTGAGAATGGTAAAAATCTTCTGTTTGAGCACAGCAAAAACTCTAATCGAGTACCCCAATTATCGCAACACCATTTGAGTAAATGCGTTGAGCAAAGATGGCAGACGCTGTTCTAACCAAAGGCTTCAGATGGGTAGGATGATAGTAGAAACAGGGCAAAAATAGGCTTATTACCCTACATGCTCTTTTAAACACGTTTTCATAAAGGAATCAAGTGTCCCCAAATTAGGGATCGAGTCTCCACTAATCAAAGAATTTTACATTTTTTTATTGTTTTCCAAAAATGCTCATAGCTCATGTCCAGTATAATATTTCCATGTATTTTTTTATGATTATCAGTCAACCCTAGAAACAATATAAAACTACAAAAAATACATAGTTTTTTTATCATTCCACGGAGTAGGATTGAAAAATAAAAAAGGGGATCAAGTCTCCTCAGTCTCCCCTACAAACATGCTGATAGGCTGATAAAACACGGTAGACTACTGTGGGCTCAGCAGAGAATCTGATCGTTGACAACTTTAAGGCAGACTCATGCAACGGGTGTCCGAGAAAATTAGGAATGGCGACTCATGATCGAGTAACCTGGAAATTTGAAATACATTCGGAATCACCCGGATTGTTCGGCTATCGACTAAATTACACCAGTGTAATGGAAAGCCAAAAACGAAATTTCACCGCTTTCGCAAACCATTGGTTAGATGTCTGTGTATCGTAGCACATTTTTCCGTCTTGACCATAAACATTTTACACCTGTTTTAAAATGCACTTTTTTAATCAGTTTGATTCGCTACGCCAGCCGAAATTTTCTAACCAACAACAGCGCCACAGCAATGTAGGTATCAATAGTGAAAGCTTTCAAATAGCAACCAGAGCGAATTCAAAACTCTCACCGTTTGAGCATGAGTGTCGCTCATTTCACTCTGGCCTTCTTGCATGCAAGTTTGTTCTCTCGCCAGTCTTCTCTCGCCCAGAGAGGGAAAGCTTTTAATTTGCACTGCCTGCTGTTCGCTTTAACGTTAACTACAATTACCTATCATCACAAAATGTTAAATCTTTTATTAAATGGTTGTATTTTAAATTATATTATTCATGCGCTGTGATTTCGAGTGGGATCTTATTAGTAATTAAAGTAAAAAAGCACCGAAACTTTCAGACAACAATCCATCGATTTGTCCGAAATCGCCAGAAAAAGCCAAACTCGCGTGTCCTTCGTGTCAAGGACCACCCACGCATCCCAATTTATTTACAGTCAGCCTGCGATGAGAGCAGATGCCATCTGACTGAAGAAACGAACCGTACGTACATAGGTACACGCGATCTAATACACATCTTTACAGTATGTGCGACTCACCCGAACCCATGTCACATGGAGCTTTTGGTTGTGGTGTGGAAAAGTGAGAGGTGCTTGGGAAGATTCGTGTTCGTGTGTAATGAAAAACCTACTTAATAGTGGAGAATTGGATTTTTCGTGCGCTTTTAAAAATAATCCATTATTTCATTCATTCGAATTTAAACGACGAAATTATTGATCTGAGAATAAGTTCCCACTAAAATATTAGTAAACTTATACTTTCAATAATAACATTCATTAATTTTAATAATTTTGTTTTAATACCAATGATACGATTATCAAAAGAGAGGAAACGATAATATATTATTGAAACAATAGACGGATTTGATTGAATTCAATAAAAACAAATTAACAATGTTTTTAATTGAACATTTTTTCTGCGTAAACAGTAATTTAGTGAGATTGCAGTAGTTACACTATGATATATTTTTTTTCTAAGTGTAGCAAAATTTGGGTAAAAACTATATTTTCTCCAGTAAGGTTTAAAACAACATCTATCACTAAATTAGTTAGTCTATTACTAAATTAGTTATGGAATTCGCGTTTCGACTTCGTCTCATCAGAATCCGACACTAACTTAGTGACAGAATTAAGCTAGCGCCGGATTGATGCTAGCTCCAAAAACGGAGACACTAATCCTGTCACTACGTTAGTGTCGGATTCTGATGAGACAAAGTCGAAACGCGAATTTATTTGCTAATTTAGTTATAGGTTTTGCACCCTTAACACGCAAATGTTTTTTCATTAATGGAGAAAAATTAGTTTTTACACAAAATTTTTCTCCACTAAGGAGAAATTTAGCACAGTGCATCTTGCATTGGCTTGCTAAGCCCATCCAAATGTTTCGCTTTCACTAGTTCTCATTAGCTTAAAAATTAACTCTTTTTCTTGTGGGACATCAAGCTTGATTAGGGGTTATGAACATAATTGATGTCTCTGTTTTTGGAGCTTGCGTCAATGCGGCGCTAGCTTAATTCTGTCACTAAGTTAGTGTCGGATTCTGATAAGACGTCAAAAGTAAGTCAAAACGCAAATTTCATAACTCAGTAGTTAGTTCGTTGTTACTTGGAAAATATGTCGTTGAAAATAAGTAAGCGAAGCTATTTTTGATCGTTTGGATTCGTCTTCAGTTGTCAAAAATATTTTTCTACTCTAATTCAGTTTGACTGACATGGTACTTAATTCTAATTAATTCTAATTAAAACGCATACTTACTGCCTGGAACAATTCCGTTCATCGGACAAATCGTTACAATCGTTGTCCCCATCGCACACCCACTCCCGTGGAATGCACAGCTCATTCTGGCACTGAAACTTCCCCTCAAAGCACTCGTTCCGCGATCCGCAGTGCGTTTCGTCGGTATAATCCCCGCAATCATCGTCCCCATCGCACAACCATTGCTTCGATATGCACGTATGCGTCGTGGCGCAAATTACGTGCGATCCGCTGGCCTCGCAGCTCTGCTTCATCTGCTTTACCAACTCTTCCTGAACCGCTTCACAGTTCTGTTCGTCCTCCGACAGGATACAGTCTGCCTGCCCATTGCAGTGCAGGTCCATGTGGACACACGCACAGCTCTTATCGCACCGAAACTCTTTCGGTTCGCATCGA
Source organism: Topomyia yanbarensis (assembly GCF_030247195.1). NCBI lineage: Eukaryota > Metazoa > Arthropoda > Insecta > Diptera > Culicidae > Topomyia > Topomyia yanbarensis. Next base: position 179,782,635 of record NC_080670.1, on the reverse strand, counting down.
ATGTCACAGTTGTCCACTCCGGGTGCGCTATCTCCGCCACCGACACCCTCACTCAGCAGGTCCCCTTCGGGGACGAACACCTTATCCAGTGAGTAATCGTACCCATTGTGATGCGGTCGGTAGTCTTCCGTCCGCTCACCACCGGCCGGCCTGTGGATACCGTGATAGATGGTTCCAAAGCCGGGCGGAACATAGATCGGTACCGGGCGGGACCGGTGACTGCGCAGATCCTGGGGCAGCTCTTGCCCCACACCGTACACCGGTGGAAGTGGCCGCGGTGCTAGGACAATCTTCCCCGGCGGTAGCGGCGTTCGGATGTTCGGTCTCGCTTTCGGGTTCGTTTTTGTCTTCACCAGTCGACCCTCGGAGGATTTCACCTTACCGGACGAGGGATACAGCTGGCGGGGACCGGTGAACTGATTGGCACCGGGGTACAGAATCGGCTGCGAGTAGCGTCGATGATCGTCCAGTGGGTGGGGCGTTGTTTCCTCGTCGCATACCACTGTTGGAGGGAAAAGTAAACAAATGTGTTAGAAGATTTGTAAAAGGGTAATATTTCTGTTTCATTGGACGCAGACAATTGGGAATAAAATTCTTCTATTATATTCATCGATAGAGCTTAACTTTCCAAATGTAATAGTTTACCAACTTACAAAACTTCACATCACTTTTTATTAATTTCCAAAAAAATGTAAATACATGGTTGCTTGGCAACATTACTTAACAGCGATTTCTGCCACAAGGGCTTCTTTGACAGTAAACCCTCCGATTAGCCATTAGGTTCTTTACTGGCACAGTTAACCTCACTTTTCTTGACAGTTCGCTTGTACTGTTACATGGACTTAGAAAAATTTGTGGACGACTAGATTCGCTCGAAGAAAATGGTAAAGAATTTTTCTAAGTCCATGTAAACAGTACAAGCAAACTGTCAAAAATAAACAATCAGTTCATTTGTGACGTCAGCGTAAAGTATTCAATTCTATGAGATGTTTCAGCTGATTTTATTACTTTTTGCGTCTATCGGATGGGTTCATCGTTCGAAAAAAACCTTCGATTCGGTCTAGCTTGAACCTGATTTGATTATTGAATGACGATCATTTGAAAGGTTTTTTTCTGTTCACGGGAGAAACGTTCCCGAAACGCTGACTTCAGTTTCTAGACGGTGTTTGGAATCGTTTTAAAAAACTGCTTCGAACCTCATTTGAAAGGGACTGAGAACCATTATTTTGCAAATTAATATTTTCAATTAAATGAGGGTTGGAATCGTAAGAGTCATTGTAAGAGCTTCTTAGTTCATCAGCGACCAAGGGCGTTGAGTGACCCTGGACTAATCTAATATAAATATTCTAATAATAAAAGAGTATACTCAATTTATTAATACATAAAATGGACCCGTTTTCAGTATATAGTTGGAGTACAAAAAATGCTATATTTGAAGTTTCAAGCTGTTGAAACTCGAAACGAAATAGTGAAGGAGCATGTCTTACTGTAATATAAATGTCGTAAGGTCACACACAAAACACGCGATGAAAGGATTCCTGTTGAAGCGGGATGATGTTGAGGAGGCTTCAATGAATGAAAGAATGAATGAAATAACACACCCACGTAAAAATTCGTTCCGTTTTTTTCGAACCGATGGCGTACGTGACAGTTTCGGTCACTCACAAATGGTGGAATTGATTTGGACGTAAAATTGCTCTGTTTATCAATCTAAACTAAATATATTCGATAAATTCGATGATAAATTCGATCAATTTGCCTAACTGAATCCTGATGATCCCAATGAAGGGAATATAAAATCCATGAAAGACCACCGTTCCCGGATTGAATGAAATTGGGACATTTATGCGTTGCGCCTGCGCCCTTTTCCTCCGTAGTAATGGAGCTTTCGCACGATGGAAGCTTAACGGGAGCGAAAGCTTGGCAGTAAGATTTGCAGCATCAACAAAGCATACGAAACAACCATCGAATCGTCGGGATGCTGTACAGATACCCCAGTCAGTAAAAATATTAGAGAGATAGCGAACAAGAATGGGTACAAGGTTATACAGTTTTATGGCGGGGTGTGTTTATTACTTTTTCGCGTTGAAATTGTTATAAAGGAAACGACGAAATTAATATTGATGAAAGCTGGAGCTCCCAAAGAGTATTGTGAATTAGGACCACATTATTTTTACTAGTGCAAAAACGGTAATTTTTAAATATCTGCACGAAGAATTGTTCGGTTAAAAAAGATCTATTTAGTTGTATCAATTGGGCCGTTCTTGTTAGGAAAGCCATTTCCATATGCGCCTACCGATTAGGCAATCGCATTGAAATAATTCAGGTTATTCGTAGAGACATCTTGTGGAGTAAGACACTCAATTAGCCTCGTAATTGAACATGATTCCTGATTCCATTAGACTGTTATTTCATATTTTTTTATGTATCGCAAATGTACCTTGTTGGTCGATTGTCAACACCTCGACCGTACTAGTGTTAAGTCATTCATTCATCTAGTGTTTAACTCTCTCCGAGTAAAGACGTATTTTTCGATAGTTAGCTGTTTTACGTTGCGTAAACACGGTATACTACGTAGATTGCAGACTGATGACTCTCATTTCCACCCAGACTACTTGAGGAGCATTGTTTGGGAATAACAATTGATCCAGTCCAATCCAGAATTTCGCCTGAGTGCCACCATTGCGGGCCACGACCATCTTTACCGTAAATTGGGATACGAAAAAGGAAGTGTTGATGTCGTACTTACTTAACGGAAGACCCCGACTCAGTGACACTCCCATAAGTACCAAGGATTGGGTAGTGGGTGGGTTGTTAGTCAGGATTCGCCTCAAGTAAGCGATGCGACTGAGAATATAGTTTCGTGCATAAAAAGTTTGAATAGTTTATTGACTGTAGGATACGTAAACGTAGATTCTAGATGTGAAGGCGTTTGAACTCTGGGTCAGAGCTGCAAATTTTCAACAGGCTGTGTTGAACTTAAAGGGGGAACAAATCTCAAATCATGCCCTACTAGGGTTGCCACCTCCGGCGAGGCTTTCACACGGAGATTTTTACTGATCTGGGATACAAGCCCAGTGTACGTTTAACCAGACCTACCTGCTGAATTGAAGTGAGACAAGAATACTCTTGCAGTCCTTTAGTAAATCGTCAAGGTATCAATTACCAAAATTGACTCACATTCACCATTTAGTGGTTTGTTATGGCGAAGCATAATGCATACCACTGTTCTGGGCTTTTCCGATTAAGCTATCAATTTTTCGCGTTTGTAAACCATTTTATTGATTTATATATACGTGGGAAATTTCAACTCTTCGGCTAACGCCAAAAAATCCGAAAGCCCCATCCACTCCCGCTGTGGAGGATAAACCGAACAAGGATTGCCCTCTGCCACAGCTAACAGGAGAAGTAGAGTGAAGCAGGCACTAGACTACCCATGATCGCATATTTGTCCCGTTTTCTATGAGATTTCCTATCTTTATGGAACTGATATGCGATCATGGGCAGTGGAGAGAGGCACAAATCCCCGACTATGTACGGGGAACGTGCCATTTGAGCCAATATATTCCGATTCCTGATGTTCAATTCGTAGTTGTGTGAATAGCTCTCTACTGGGGTATTGACTAGGTTTTGCAAGCAAAACTACTCTGAACATACTTCCTACTGTTCATGTAAGCTTGAAAACGCAAAATATGTTAACATTTAACCTAAAGTGGCCTCTACAGAGCAGATGACAACTTTGGTTGGTGAATGAAAAAGCATTAATTTGAAATGAAGAGGTACGGTTTAGCCATGAAAATCCCGCCAACTTGAAAGTGAATGATTAAGGGAGGCTTTGAATTTGAATCATGGTTGGGTTGAGTTGAACTGAAAGTTGGCATTTGAAAATGAAAATTAGCATCACTGCTCTGGGTAACTGCTTTTATCATAGAATGGACCATAAACAATGAGTTTAAAAGTGGTATTGTGGACCATTCATAAATTATGTCACGCAAAGATTGCCCAATACTAAGTTTCTCTCATATTACCATGCTCTTTATCCCCTTGGTCTAATATGAACCAAATGATTTGTTTTTCCTTTTTTTGTAGGAGCACAATACTGCCGCTGCACGCAAAAGTGTCCATGTTCTAGGGAATTTCTTATATACATCGCACAACCGAGCGTAAAACGGCCGATTGCGTCAAAGCATATGGCGTGGGATGGGGACCCATTTAAGTCACTATTAATCATAGCTCTTCTCCCTAATAGATTGGTAGAATTAATAAATGGTCCTTTATAGGTATTATCAGCATTTTTTTGAAATCCCGTAACTTGAAACTTTCCACCTCGTTCAAGTAAACGTTGCGATATTACAATGAAGACGCGAAACAGAAAACATATCGATACTGCGTTCCTAAACGATATTACTATCATGCACGAATCAAACACATCCCGTTTCCAAATAGTACGTACTTATTCTTAGCTCAGTATAATTGACTAACCATTTAATGGACTAAAAGTAAACCATTAAACATGACAATAAAACATTTGTTCCTCATACTGAAATTATTGCCGCAAATTGGTAATTGGTTTTGAATTGTTCTTGCGATTTGTCAAATCTCAATCCACATACATAATTCAAAAGTCATCATTCTCTCAGACAGGACCATGCGTATTCTCCACGCGCATTAAAGACCCAGTGGATTCGTTTCCTAGTTGGTCAAACAAATGCTAAACAAACAAATGAGTTAGTTTGCTCAGTCCAAAGAAATGTCAGCTCGATTGGCATCAATCGGCGGATACGTGTTCCCTTACAATGCCATCAATTCAAAGAACATTTAAAATTACACACGACAAAACATGTGCAATTTAGAATGTAACGAAATGAAAACTGCTTTAAAAAATCGGAAAGAAATAGTTGCATAACCAAGGTGGTTCATTTTCAAATATGGCACTGCAGATGAATCACTTTATAAAAATAGGTGATAAGGCACGCGGACGAAAATAGCTGACCACCGCTTATTTTTTGGTGGTATCCAACGGGTATCCAAACAAATCGAAATGGTGAGTTGAGCGTGAAACGCGAGTTTACGTGATACGTTCCCCCTCCCCGAGGCAGAATTCGAACCAGCAACCCTTGGGACTCCGGCCCAATACACAAACCCTTATGCTATCCATGATTATCGCATTGGCGACAGTGATCGTATCCTGCCTCTAAAGCGAGATCACACACAACCGCAGTTGCCAGCCAACATATTTAATCTGGCCGCCAGATACCATGCCCCGGGTTTTTATTATTGTCTGGTGTCTAATTTCAGCTCATTACCCATCGTACTTCGTTGGGTGACAGAGCTAATGCAGACTGTCGATTTCTGGTCCCTTGCCCAATTAAAAGAGGTATGCGAACCCTCCGTTCGAATTAAACAAATAATTCATTTTTTTGGGTTCTTCACGTTAGTGCCAATCAGCCCCGTGAAAACTGTTTGTTGCCTGAAGCTGCCACCAAATGCCAGTAGCGCTAGCTACGTTTCAAATGTTCAAGGTCTGTTCACATGAAGTGTACAATACTTTTTAAAAGTTGGATTCACAACAAGTAATTAATCATATTATATGAGAAATCATGCTTTCTCTTGCATCGCTTCTTCTTCACAAAATCCGAACGCTTTTATCATCTGAGTATCAGCTAAGCACATCAAAATGAAATTTGTTTGCATTCAATAAGTTTCAGGTCGAGTTAACAACATTGGCTCGTAGCGATGTGAGCGTTGCTTAAAGCGCGATAGCTGTCATTTCATCGTTCAATTTCATTGCTTTCGTTTATCTTAGTCTTAAACTTGCCGAAAAGAGCCAACAAAATCGATACAAAACAATCAGGATTCTCGTTCCAATGTTTATCCAGGGCCCCAAGTGCAATGTAAGTACAAAACCAATACACTCAAAAGTGACAAAGTCCCTGACAAGTGACCTTTAAATCCCTTCATCTTGGTTTTCATAAACATACGAAAACGAAGTGACGATGTGTCAGAATTGCTGCACTAGCGCCACGCTCGGTGAGATGACGCATTTTTCATAATTTAAATTGACCGTTTTTTCTATGGGCGATGGAAATTCATCTCGTGTTACGCCTGTTTGTCTGTGGTTTGTGCATTGAACCGGAGTTGCAGGTTCGAATTCTGCCCCGGAGAAGGGGGGATTTTTTCACACTATTGCTTTCGCATAACTCAGCATTTCGATCTGTTTTCCTCGTTGGATACCACCAAAAAGCTTTAAATAATGTATTAAGTGACAATGAATTATTTAAACCACTGTAGGTGGTGCTGCGCGGTCTATCGGCGATGTTAACCGAAGAGCTCCAGCAGGCACTGGAAGAGTGCAAGCTCAAACCGCTGAAGGTGTACAAAATTAAACGACAGAATCAAAATATCAGATATCAAGACTAGTTGTACCTAATCCTTCTGGATAATGGCTCCATAGCCATGAACGAGCTGAAGAACATCAAAGCGCCCTTTCATATCATCATCGAGTAGGAGCGTACCAAGCCGCAGTGTACAAACTGCCTCAAGTATGGGCATGGGGTTAAAAGCTGCTAGCAAACACCACTCGGATCAGGATCAATACAATGGAACCCGACACGAATGAACTCATAATGAATGAAGTTCATGTTTGACAATTCTCGGTGGTTTGTTTACTCTGTCAGTTGCGTGAGTTCGAGTGCAACGGGTGCTCATCTGTTACATTCGAACTCACGTAACTCCCATGTGAAAAAACCACCGAGAAGTGTCAAACAAAGTTCATCCGGCTCGTTTTGTGGGGTTATGTCGGTTGGTGTAAAACCTAATAGAATACCTTACAGTGACGTCACAAATGAACTCGGTGTTCCTTTTCGCTTGTACTGTTTACTTCTAAGTCCAGAAGAATTATCTGCGCTTTGCTTTGAGCGAATCTAGTCGTCCACAAAGTTTTTCTAAGTCCATGTAAACAATATAAGCGAACTGTCAAGAAAAGTGAGGTTTACTCTAGGGGCAGATCACTCTAAGAATGTATAACAAATTTGCATCAAATTAAAAAAAAAAGCATTTAATTTCCATTTTTGCATCAGCTTTGCCCTCCCTCGCAGAAAAGTTTGTTTAACAAACGTCCTACGCTGATCCACTTTGTTCGACGTTTTGTTAAATGTAGGGTTAGTTTTTCTGTAGGGTTTTGACGTCTTACACGCAACGCAAACAACATTGCACGCAACGCAAAATACATTATGAATTTCTATTTTGATGGAAATAAATGCATTTAATTTCGCTGATTTTTAAAAATGCATTACAAGTGATCTGCCCCTAGGGTTTACTGGTCGGTAAAGAACCTAATTTTCTGTGGTTTGTTTACTTTGCCAGTTGCGAGAGTGTGGGCCTCGTCGAAATATCAACTGACGATAGGTTCATCCGGAGTGTTCATTAGTGTCTACATTTTGCTAGGGTTGCCAATTTTATTTTGTTTCCACCACCCAATGTGGCTACGCCACATCGCTTTTGCGCATGCTGTCCGACTTCGCTACCGCTTTGTCGGACTTACACCAGGGATGGTCCCTATGTTTGAGTAAGACGGTCAAACGATTAGATCACAGGTTCTCTTGCTTCCGACGGTGGGTCGGCGATCACCTTGCCCGGCGGATCCTCAGCGGCTTTGCGCCGCTTCGGTTCCTAGGCCTCGGTTATATGCGGCTAAGCCGCATCGAAATGGTACCCCTTAAACAGAGGTTTCTGAAGGGTATTGGATGGTTACCGGAACCCAGAAAAGTTCAACCAAAAAAGAACCGGAATTCTGGTTGATTCTAAATAGTATTCCAGCTTCAGTGATACAACCGATTTTAACTAGAATCGGTTTTGTCACTGGAGTCGGAATACGAATTAGAACCAGCCAGCTTTCCGGCTGAGCTTAACTGGGAAGTTTCCTAAAATTTAATCCTCAAGTGTAATTGTACTATTCAGTGGGAGTAATAAGAGATTAGCATTCACTGCAAGAGGGGCACATTTGACGGCTTGCTTGAAAGAAACAATTTGCTTGAAAGCGCATACCCGGAAGAATGGGCGACAGAAAAAATAGGTAGTCGGAGAAAAGAGGTCGATAGCGGTGGTGTTTCTCCCAGCTTGAGGAAGTGGAAAAAACCACGAGTGTGAAGAGGATGGGCGCTGAAATTGAGTAATACTTTCATGGAAATATTTAAGAGATGGCACTGCTTCAGTGGTGGCTATGGTGAATTTAAATGTATGGGAAAGATATTAAAACTTGGGATTTTGGAGAAACTATAATATTGTGGTTGTAAAATGAATACACATTTGATGCAGAAAGAATATGGGAACAGTTTGTAGAAGTTTATTTAGATACTTACTTGAAAATTTTCATATAAAATCTAAAAAAACTGTTTGCGTCCATACATTTTACTCATTGGTTTCCACCAAGAAAAGTTGAAACTCTTTCTCTCACAACTCTCTGTTTCACTCGTTTTGACAGCAGATTCCCTGCTCATCGCATTCGGAATGTTTTCTTTTAGAATTTAAGCGCAAATGTAACAACCGATTCGAAAACCGATTCATTCAGGATGGGTTGTTGCCTTCGGTTGGAATTCCATCATAAATCAGCCCATATTCCAAATCTCATTACGAATGTAATTTACTGGGATGAGGATATTTTATGGTACGGACATCTATGTGTCGTCATAAAGAAGCTCTAGTTTCATGTATATTGCCGCAAGATGTTTAAAATATGGAAAAGCGCACCCTATCATATAACGTAAGCAGAAACGACATAAACTAATCAATTAGACGCGAAGCTAGCAGCAAAGTTTTTTCTACCATCGCAACCGTCGTGGAAGTTTGCGAAAAAGCAAACCCGCTGAATTTTTTTGAATATGTTGGATTACGGCCTGGACATGATCGTCATGCAGAGGTGAGCCTGCACATTCTCTTTTCATGTTTACATGAAAATTTGTATTTGTGAGATTTTGCATTCTTTGGTATGGATCAGGCGAGTAATTATTTCTCTAACAGTCTCCTTTATTATTGAAATCTCGACCCAACTGATTGTCGTCAGCTTGGACACCGATAAATCTCTGTAGTTTGAAATTGCTATTTCGTTCTTTTGGCCGTACGTTTAAAGCAGTTTGAATACTGCTTAACCCGTTATTTCGAATCCCCGATCCTCCAGTTTGTTCAGGTACCACTAGCAGAGGCCACATAAGGGGTGACAGCACTCTTTCTTGTGGGCAGTTTCTCATAGTTATGGTCTCGTCCCCCAACGACGCAAACACAGTCCGGCAACACGACATATCAGTAATTGATCCCACTATTCTCTAGCTGACTCCAGCATGGATACCCACGCTTTTATAATATTAGATTACAAAGCTTCTACACTGGGATGACAGTATTCATAGGTAAAGTCATCTTCAATCCGTTGAAAAAAAGTGTGAAGATGGGAGAATATTTCTTTTACACGATTATGTTTTTAGCCAAAACGAATCTGACGACACCGATCAGACGGGTTTCATCTATATCTATTCGTATTTTACGGAATTCAAACAAAAATTCTGCGAATATTTACTATTACATGACGACTAGTTATTTCGTTTAGTACAGCGAAAGTTATTCGCATTTCAAAACTGGGAAACTATTTCGGCAGAAAAATTTGAAACGATGTATAGAAACGTTAGAAGTATTTTTCTTAAAAAACGATGAATAGTTGAATAGTTTTTCGGAAATCATGATCACGACCCAGGGACTTTTAAGGGCAATCATTATGTCGAGATAATCTAGTACGATGGAAGTCATCCATGAGGTAGGCGCGGTGCGATTAGAAACGCTGTAATTTTCGATCTATCACTCGAGTCTATTCGAAATTAAAAAAGAATGTTCCCAATGAGTTTTGTTCTCAGATACAGTAGTTTTTTTCGATATTTTTTTTTTCGAAAATAAAAGAATCCTTAAGGTTGAACAGAGAATGGGGCAAAAATCGGAAACGAAAAAAGCAGCTTTTTCCACACCGTGTGTTAGATCTTCATAAAAAACCAATCAGCAGTACTGTAACAACATTCTACATAAGCTGATTGGTTTTTATGAAGATCTAACACACGGTGTGGAAAAAGCTGCTTTTTTCGTTTCCGATTTTTGCCCCATTCACTGTTCAACCTTAAGGATTCAATCAACCAACCTTATAATGGATTGGTCATTTAAAAAATAAAACAGTTATTTTGTCATCGGGGGCTACCTTACACCAAAATTAGAGAACGATATTTGGATTTATCGTTAAAATTTTAATGACAAAAATAAAACATTGAACCAACGATTATTTTGCTTTCGTTAAACAACGACCTAAAATTTGAACTACAATGTCAAATATTATTATATTAGCTTAAACTAACTCGCCTTTGCAGAGATGAAAATCTGTTCGTATTTCTTGTACTAGAATCCGTCCGTCTTCGACACACTTCCCCTATAATTTACTCCATCACCGATTGCACAACTGCCGGTCCGGCAGAATTTTTGATTGATTAAGTGTGCAATTCTAAAATTAGACAATTGGCTTCTGGGAACACTGAATGTCGCAGTAAGTGCACTGCACACATAAATACGATAGATCCCATCAGTGCCGTGCCGTCATAGGAGCAATTTCGGAGAACGGTACGAAATTTTCGCATGACTTGACTCATTGTTAAGAAGCTCAATGAATGACGCTTTGGAGCTGCCCACCAGCATGTATATCAATTTTGCGAATTCTCAACCGGTAACAGGTTCCTGGATAACCCGGCATCAAATTAAATTAGATAAGCAAATTGCAGGTTTACGTTCTGTTTATTTATTTTTTCTCGTGAACCAACGCCGATGCGGATTTTGCCGCTAAACAGTTCCAGTTTCGTCAGACCGAAGCTGCACGTGACTGACCACTTCAAGCTTATCCAGCGCAATACGCTATGACAGCCGTAAATATAGACATCAGGTTGCGGTTTGTGTGAATTTATAGACGCGCTTGATGTGCAAATTTGAACAGTTCATGATCGCGAGAGAAACCGTCGCACCGGTCGGTCGATCCCGGAGGGTCGGTGCCCTAGCTGGCTTACCTGGAGTGGAGTGGTGATGAGTGCAAGGTCAAATTAAATTTAGAACGAAACTAGTACACATTTGGCTTAGGATAATCTTTGCGGCAGAACCATGTCATTTATGGGTAAGTGTGTCTTTCCGGGGCAAAAGGTTTACCAAGAAAAACATCATTTTATGATCTGGACAATCAATAAAGATGTGTCATTTAAATATGACCTAATTTAATTAGTATTGTATTTAGAAATAAGTTCGATGCATACTATTACGGATCTGGAGAACCTCAAATCATTTTAAGACACTGACAATGGCATAGTTTACTCTTCCTATTGTAGCTTCATTTGCAATGCCGAATCGATAAAACGTCCATTGAAGCATGTTGTTTAAAATAACAACAATGCTATCTCGCATTTTTCACTACCATTCGCTTAAACTGTTTGTTTGCTTCCAAATTCCTCTTGTAAAGTATAAACACTCATAGTAATAGACTCGCGGATGTAAGAACCGCAAAACTGGCAACTAGAAAAACAAGCGCGTTAAACTGGCATCACCCAAAAATGTGCAAGCTCGAACGTGCTCGACTGTATTCGATCACCTTTTTTTATTAAAATAATTTTTCAAGTGGTTCAATATGTGAATCAAAAGAGAAGTTATACGTTTGATACTGAGCAACAAGAAATTAAGAAAAGCAAAAAAAATCCAGTTTCTTTAAAAAAACACAAATTTGATGAAAAAGAGCATAAGTAAAATGTTTTTCATTCTTTTTTATAGAAAACAATAAATATCTTTCTAAATAACATTGTAACATACTAACACGGACATGAAAAGTGAAGCCTACTGTGAATAACAAAATAATTTTTTTTTGTATAAAATCGCAATACTTGTTCTGTTTATTTGCATTGTATGACGTCATGCTCGTTTGGCTCCGAATTTTGACAGTTTGTTTGGCTCGATAAAAGTACCTTCGCTGGTCTATTACTATGAGTGTCTATAGTGTAAAGCACTTGTTTTCCCTCAAACTGAAACGTCAAAACAACAACAAACATTGCTGCTGTATACGTTAATGGAACAGTATATTTCTAGACAAACATATGATTACGGCCTAAAAGCCAACTTTGAATGGGCATTCCAGACAAACTGTTACTAGTCGAACACAGTTCACAACAGTTTATGAAAGAGAAAACTTTTCTCTTTCGTTTACTACCAACATCTGTGATTGGCGTGTAACGGTTTGTCCGGAATTTCCATTCAAAGTGGATTGTGACAGTTGACTTTTAGGCCGTAATCGTTTGTTTGTCGAGATTTGTACATTCAGAAACAAAAATAGGCAAAGTTTGCATATTTTATATTTCCGTCTCTTTTATTCTGCTGTGATTTTTATGCATTTTGTAGCATTCTTCGAATAAGTTCAATGCATAAAATTTGAAGCGGAAGCAATGGGAGGCAGAAAGAAAAAATATACTATTGATGACTACATAAAGTTCTCCGTGTACAGCGTAAAGAACCAAACGTCAAATATGGTGGAGTGGCAGCACTGCCGAATCGCTCAAACGTGTCTTCGTGTTTGCTCAAAATTATTTTCAGTTTTCCAGCATCAAAGAGTGTTTTTATTAAAAAAAAATCTAAACCAATCATTCATTTGGTTGCTTCGCCTATTGAGTGCAGTGTACGTTCGTGAAAACGTCACATGAATAGTGCAATATTGCGTAGTTATTTAATCGCAACTTTTAAATAATAGCGTGTAGCAGGTACGTTCGTACCCACTAAAGGTGGCGAAAGCAGAAGCCTATGAGATACCGAAAGGATGACCGATATTCCCGTTCTGTGAAAAGAGTAAGGGAAACATCAGTAAAGGAGGAAGAACCGAAGAAGCACAAGAAGGTCGGTGAAGGACAGCGAAACTACCGACAACTGGATAGTGGATGGTTACCTCTAGAATAGGAGGATGAAATGGAGAAAGACATTCGGAGCTAGGGGAGAACGTAGTAACAACCAGGCGCATTCTGAACGGTGAAATGCTGTTCGAGTTGAAGAAGGATCTATTGATAAAGAGCTCCACCTATCGGGAACTCGTGGCAGCAGCGGCGGGAGGAGAAGCAAACGTGAGAGCTTTAGTTCAGTAAGCAGTGGTCGTGCGCAGGAATCTGGACGAGATCACAACGGAAGATGACGTGAGCGCACTTATAGAGCAATGTACCCTGGAGAAAGAGCAGATGCCAATCAGGTTGAGGAAGGTATATAGTGCCACAGACAGCAGCGATACGCTTATCGCCAGCTGCAGCCAACCAGCTTACATCGATCGGTTAGATCAAAGTCGGATAGTCGGTGTGCTCGTTACTATTGATCCCTAGAGGCACTGAGAACTGACATACAAGTAAAGTTTTCAACTTGTGTAAGCAATAAAACTGTCGCTTTGACATGACGACAGCAAGCACTGGTCGGCGCTTCGATCGGCCAGCAAACGCTATACGAGACTTGTGTGCAAACTTGGATACAATGGTGACTCACGCATGCAAACCTGTATGTGATGTTGATTTTCAACGTATCTCGAGTGTTTTTTGAAAAGGGCCAATAAGCATGCTGTCAAAATTCACTTTGAGAGGAAATTCTGGACAAACCATTAATCGCCGATTATAAATCACAGCAACAAACGAAAGAGGAAACTTTTCTCTTTCATAAAATGTTAATATCCATTCTCGGCGAGTTACGGTTTGTCCGGAATTTTCTCTCAAAGTTAATTTTGACAGCTTGCTTATTGGCCCTTCTCAAAAAATACGCAAGGTATTTTCATTTAAATGTTTACACAGGTTTTTCGGGAAAGTTTGTTCTAGCTTATATGTCTGTTCTCTGTGCTAGAGGCACTTAACAAACGGAGAGGTGTTTCAGACCCGGACATATCTGCTCTGTGCAGAAAATGATACAGACTACACAGAGAAACCGAAATGCTTGCTCTGCACAAAGGATGGCGGAAAGGACCACATAATGGGAGGTTTCTTATACCCAGAGATAATCCAGCTTGATCTTAATCATTGCGATATTGCACAGCAACTTTTGTAACAGTTGGCAGTCAACAATGGAAACAAAGTGCGACGTTGCAATTATTGCAGAGCCGTATCGTGTTCCTCCCGATAACGGTAACTGGATGGTGGATAGTGCAGAGGTGACGGCAATCCAGGTGATGGGCAGTTTCCCTGGCCAAAAAGTGGTAGAAAGCACACACGAAGGCTTCGTGATCGCCAATATCAACGGTATATCCGTATGTAGCTGTTACGCTTTCCCACGGTGAACACCAGAGCAGTACAATCGGATGCTGGACGCACTAACCAACTCGTTAGTTGGACGAATGCCGGTTGTTATAGGAGGAGATTTTAACTCTTGAGCCGTGAAGTGGGGTAGAAGGCTGACAAACGCAAGAGGTTACTGCCTGTTGGAAACCCTGGCGAAGTTGGATGTAAGGCTGTGTAACGAAGGTTCCGCAAGCACATTCCGTGAAAACGATCGAGAATCCATCATCGACGTAAAATTCTGCAGGATAACATGGCGAATTGGCGAGTTAGTGAGCAGTACAACACATAGTGACTACCAGGCGATCCACTACACCAGTGGTTGGCGGAATTGCATTGAAACGCGGAGACTGAGGACTGGCGAGCAGAAGTGGAAAATAAAAGACTCCAATGAGGACCTGTGAAAGAACAGCATACTGACAGTCTCTCTCTCTCTCTCTCTCTCTCTCTCTCTCTCTCTCTCCAATTTCGAATGCCGATGAGCTGTCGGAAGCAGTAGCGAGAGCATGTGATGTAACAATGCCGAGGAAAATGGAGCCGAGGAACAGCCGGTTTCCGACGTATTGGTGGAACGAAATGCTCAGCATCTTCCATGCTGCCTGCCTAAGGTACGTCCAGAGAGCATGATCTGAGGCAGTCAGAGAATAGTGTAAGGTGACATTCCGGGCGGCCAGAGTCGCTCTTAAATGTGAGATCGTGCTTAGTAAGTCCACCGGCTACAAAGAGCTATGCAGAGAAGTAGACGCTAACCCCTGGGGCAACGCTTACCGTGTCATGATGGCCAAGATCAAGATCAACGATACCAGCTGAAATGTGCGCTAACAAACTAAAAATTATCATGGAGTCTTCCTGAAGCACGACCCAACCGCATGGGCGTCTACACCGTACATTGATGCACACGAAGGAAATACCGGTGACGATGAAGTCTCCAACGACGAGCTCCTCATAGTGGCGAATGGGCTGAAAGCGAAGAAAGCTCACGGTCCGCACGGTATCCCCAAGGTGGCACTGAAGACCACGATTCTGGCATTTCCGGACATGTTCAGGATAGTTCTACAGAGATGCCTGGACGAAGGCTACTTCCCGGATACATGGAAGATCCAGAAGCTGCGTTTGGTGTCAAAACTAGGGAAGACACCAGGACATATAGTATCGTACCGACCTATATGCCTGCTGGATACTTTTGGACGAACTACGCTGAGAGTGAGAACGGACCATCGCTGAGACTGCTCGGATTCCATAACGGGATCTCGACGGCTAACGCCATCCCCACTTTCATCGCGAGCGCGGAGAAAACAATGAAGCAAAGGAGAAGGGATAGTGGCTACTGCGCCGTGGTTACGATCGACGTGTTCAATAGCGCCACAGTGTTGTACAGAATGCAGGTCCCGGACAATTTGTGTAAGGTTCTGATAAGTTATTGGAGTACTGGTCTACGAGACGAACATGGAGCAAAAGTCGAATAGGGTCACGGCGCGAGTACCTCATGGCTCTATACTCCGCTTAACGCTCTGAAATATTATGTACAACGGAGTATTAACATTAGAACTGATACAGATGACATTGTCCTGACGATAATCGGAGAGACTCTCGAAGAAGTGGAGATATTGAGGCAATAGGCATCGTGGTTCACCACAAGACGGAGGTAGTGCTGGTCAGCAACCGATTAAAATCCAGTGTGTCGTGATCAGCGTCAGCGGACACTCAATTCCATCGATGCGTGCGTTGAAGCACCTTGGTGTGGTGATGGTCGACGAGCGGTTATATTGCAACATCCATGTCGACTATGTATGCGAGAAAAACTAACGTATTGGCAAGGATCATGCCGAACATTGGAGGAGCAAGAAGATGCCACACGAGACGTCTCCTGGCGGGTACGGGTAGGGCTGCTGCCCCCTGAACTCAAAGCAGAACCGGACAACGTTGACAAGCACGTTTCGCCTAATGGTTGTTCTTGTCACGAGCACGTACAAAACGATATCGTCAGAGACGGTATAGGTCATCGCCTGGATGGTTCACATCTGCAGCACTCTGGCTGAGGACGTGGAATGCTCGTTGGCTAAGTAGCAGCAAGAAGGTGGACCCACCGACTTATCCCAAATGTGTTGGCGCGGGTGCATAGGAAGCATGCAGAGGTGAACTTCCATTTGACGCACTTTTTGTCCGGGCACGGATGCTTCCCGAAGTCCTTGCATCGGTTTGGACATGCTTCGACACCCCTTTTCCCGGAGTGCGTGAACGCAAGAGACACTGGAATACTTGGTCTTGTCGAAGAGATGTGCCACTACGAGTATATGTGGGACGCTGTCAATAGAATAGTAACGAGCTGCAGATAAAGTGGCGAAGGGCCAGCAAAGTAGCTTCATCCGCTAGAAAGCCGTCGTGGAACCACAAATCAGGTCTCGGGAGAAATTCCACCTGTGTAGATTAGGTCCACCGCCAGAGACTAGTTGAGTAGTATGCGACTTGGCCCGGGTTCGGGTCGTCGAAGCGCCAGTGAACCGGACGTCAAGCTTCACCGGAATCACCGGACCGACCTCGACACCCTACCGAGTAGATCTCGATAAAGCTGTAAGCTACATGGCTCCAGAAAGCGGCTATCGGTGTCGGGAGAAATTCTTCCGTAGGAAAACTCTCAGTCGGAGTAGGGTTAATTCACCCCCGGGGACTATCCGATTAGATTGTGGTAAGGCTGAGAGCTGAATGCCTCATGGAATCAGCATCGAAACGGCTTACGGGGGCTAGAGCTAAAATAGTGAAGTAAAAGACGGAGGCAAGAAACAAGAGGAGAGTTAAGTGTTAAATCAAAGTTCAAAGGTCGAGCCATTTCATGAATCAAGTGAGGCTCCGAAATAGAGCAGAAGAAGCAGGTTCGACGAAAGAACAACGAGCTCCCCCTATGAAGTAATACCTTGTTGTAGTTTCATGAAACGTGAGTCGTGAGTCCCATACAGTGCCAATACACCGCAGGCCAGGTTTTCGAAGCTTTTTAAATCTGTAAACACACACAGTCGAAGAGGAACACATCTCGGCTGGACAGCACGTTCAGGTTGATGGCCATGCGGGCGTCTAGCGCGTATCGAACTATCTCATCAGAGGCAGCCTACGTGATGGCTGGAAAGATTCCCGTAAATCTTCTACTGGAAGAAGATAGCGAGTGTTATAGGACTAGAGGCACGAGCGAAGTTCGTAAACGAGCCCGAGCTGACACCTTAATCAAGTGACAGCATCAGTTGGATAACGCTGTAAAAGGTAGAAGAACCCATCGACTAATTCCATGCCTGTTGGTGTGGGTGACGCAGTTCTTGTCTGGTCATGGCTGTTTCAAAAAGTATCTGAACAGGTTTGGCCACGCGAGTTTGCCGTTCTGCATCGCGTGCCATGATGCAGAGGAAAATCCTGAGCACGTGGCAAAACTAAATGAGAACCGTTGTCGGTGAGGATGTTAACATGCCCAATATTGTCCAAAGCATGTGCGCGGACAAAGAAAAATGGGACGCGGTGAACAGAACAGTTGTTCAGATCATGTCAGCGTTACACCGAAGCTGGCGAGAGGAGCAACGACCAGCAACGTAGCAGTACACGGTCTCGGGTCGTCAAGGCACCGATGAACCGGAAGTTACACTTCAACTGGAATCGCCGAACCGACCATGGCACTTGACAAATCAGTCTGAGGAAGAGAGATAAAGTAGACCACTGGGCGCGACCGGAGTAGGCTAGATCCACCACTGGGGACTAGACTGAGCGCACGATGCGTCGACGGTAGGTCGTCAGGGTACCTGAGAACCGGAAGTCATCCTCCCCCCGGAATCGCAGGACCGACCACGGCACTTAACCGACCAGCATCGAGATAACGGTTTCCAGAGACATTTCAACGTCGGCAAATTTCTTCTTCGGAGTAGGCTAGGTCCACCGCAAGGGACTAGTTCCAGTAGATCGGGAAGTAGCACCGACAAAGGGGCGCCTGTGAACTAGAAGTCACCCTCCACCCAGTGTCGCATGACCGAGCTCCGCATCTGCTTGGGTAGCATCGGTTTCAGAAGATCTGCCGGGGAACTCCTCGTCGGAGTAGGAAATATCTACCGTCGAGGACTATTCCGAGTAGTCCGTAGCGAATCGCCGACTTGAATCGTCGGGGCACTAGTGGTCCGTACGCAATCCTCATCCCAGAATCGCAGGACTGACCTCGGCATTCTGCTGGACTGCATCGAAGGATGAATAACGGAACCGTCAATGGTTGCGGGAGACATTCTTTCGTCGGGGAACTCTCCGCCGAGATAGGCTATCTCCATCGTCGGGGGCTATGCCGAGTAGCACCGAACGCAACAAACCACCAGTATAGGGTCGTCGGGGTACCAGTGAGCCGGAAGCCCCCCTTCAACCGGAATCGCTGGATCCACAAATCTTGAACAGTTTTCGTTCGAAGCTCCATCTCTTTGATGGTGGAAGTAAGCTGTTTTCGTTCGATGCCCGGCGCCTTTTGCGATGATTAATTCTGCATAGGTGATTCACGGAGAACTTATCATGAGCCATTATCGCAAAGTGTTTAAAGTTAGCGATACACGAAATAATGAAAAAGTTGAGAAAAACCTCTATTCTTCTCCCGAAGAAAAAAAGGCCTCATACAGTCGTATTCCTCCTGAGAGCAAACAAGACGCTTTCTATTCGTGATATTGCTAACCAATTGGAGACCATTCATAAATTACGTAACTCAAAAATGCCCATATTGACTCCCCCGTGTAACAAATTGTCACAAGTTTCTCTATCCCCCCATCTCCTATCACGGAACAGATCCCTTGAAAAAAAATTGTTCTTTAGCAAAAACATGTTACATAACGATTTAGCTTACAATTCCAGGAATTAACTGAAAGCAGAAAATTGGTCGAACAGAAATCGTGCACATTTGCTGAAGTTTTGAAAAAAGGAAGTGTTGCTGGCGAAAAAGATGCCACCCCAGCTGGTCCGAGCAGGAATCTCAGGCCTAGAAAACGGCCCAGAGTTGAAAAAGAACAAACATTTGGTGAAAGCTCTAGTTCGTTGAAACCATACTCGCAAGTTAGTGAAAAGTGTACCAGTGAAACCCCGAAACAGCCTCGTAAGAATGAACCCGTTATTTTAGTCCGCCCTAAAGAATTGAATCAAAGTGCTAGGAACAAAGAATGAATTGAGTAGCCAAATTGACCGTGCATCGAATAAAATTCAAATTGTTCGAGAAGGCAATGGTGGCTCAATCATCCTCGGTGTGAAAAGTGCGGAGGCAATAGAATCAGTTGTGGCAGTGGTGAGAGAGAAGTTTGGGGAGAATTATGAAATCTCAGTTCCGAAACCGGCAAAACCAAGGTTGAAGATTGTGGGAATTGCGGAACAGTTGTCAGAGAGTGAACTTAAAAATAGCCTGGAAGAACAAAATGAATCAGTGAACTTAACAGAGTTAAAACTCATAACGTTATTTAAAACTAAGCGGAATGATTACACAGCATTTAATTATGTGATTGAAGTGAATGCTGATTCGTTTGAGACCATGCTCAAGTTAGGGCGTGTAAACATTGGCTGGGAAAGATGTAGAGTGGTTGAGTGTTTTTGAATAGTACGTTGCTTTAAATGCTGTGCGTATGGGCATAAGAGTACTGAATGCAAAGTCTCTCAGGTCTGCTCTAAACGCGCAGGGGACCACATTACAGCAGAATGTGCATCAGAATTACTTTGCTGTGCTAATTGCGCTCAGATGAATAGGGACCGGAAGCTGAATCTGGAGACAAAACATGCAGCCTACAGTTTCGAATGCGCTGTGTATAGGAAGCTTGTTGAAAGAAAGCGTCAGCAAATTAGTCGTGACGAATAGCAATTACCGTTGACCAGCATACCAGGATATCTGAACGGATTACTTTCTGTTACTCCAGGTAAAGCCAAAGAGGGTATATGCCCTCTCGAAGCTACCTGTGATACTGCACCCCCTCAAAGTAATTTTCGGTTCCAGTCTACCGTTGGACAACATACTTCCGACTCCGTAGCTGACTTCCACCTAGCTATCCGTGACTCAAATTATGAAGACACCACGACTGTTTCTCCAGGTAAATGCCAGGAATGTATATGTTCCTTCGAAGCTAGACATGCAGATACTGCCTCCCTTCAAATGAATTCCCGTTCCCAGCTCAGAATATACTACCAGAACGTGAGAGGACTACGCCCAAAGATCGATGAGCTGTTCGTAGCTGTATCGGACGCAGAGCACGATGTCATTATCCTGACAGAAACATGGCTGAACGACGAAATCAATTCGCTGCAGCTGTTTAGACCTAGATATACGGTCTATCGTAACGATCGTGACCCAGTCGTTTCTGGTAAAACAAAGGGGCGGGGGTGTACTTATAGCTGTTTCTAATCGGTTAGCGTCTAAACAAAAAAGTTTTAACAGTAACGGCGTAGAACAACTCTGGGTAAACCTTAATAGCCATGGTAATAACACATGCGTGGGCATCGTATACCTCCCTTCGGACTCCGCAGATAACATAAACGTTATTCAGAACCATATTCAATCCGCACTTGACATTGCTAATTCGCTAGAACCCCAAGCTTTTCATTTGTTATTTGGAGATTACAACCAGCCTGGTCTTGTATGGAAAACGACTTCTTTCGGTTATGCTTACGCCGACCATTCCGACTCATCCCTTTCGAGATCTAGCGTTGCTTTACTGACGGGATGTCATTACTCAACATGCTGCAAATGTGTACGATCACGAACAGACTAAATCGCACGTTAGATCTTCTGTTTGTAAATGAAGATGCATACAAGAACTGCCATGTCTATCGTGCAGATGAGCCACTCGTTGAAATAGATTCGCATCACCCTCCCCTCTTAGTTGAGCAGACCTGTCCTGGACAGGTTATTTT
The DNA here is from genome assembly GCF_030247195.1 of Topomyia yanbarensis. Lineage (NCBI taxonomy): Eukaryota > Metazoa > Arthropoda > Insecta > Diptera > Culicidae > Topomyia > Topomyia yanbarensis. The sequence continues at coordinate 179,761,402 of NC_080670.1, read as the reverse complement.
TTGACGAGATTCTTGACGATTTGAAGTATAACTTTTCAAAAACCGATTTTCCTGGACTCAACAACTCACTGCAAACGGTTGATTGGGTGACTTTGCTCAGTAACGCAACCGATGTAAATGACGCAGTAGAAAAGTTCTCATCGATCCTGACCCAACTGTTTGAAATATATGTCCCAGCCCCGCGTCCTAAACCAAAACCACTTTGGTCCAATCGACGTCTCCGAGAACTTAAACGACTGAGGGCAGCCGCGCTTCGGCACTACACCAACCGACGAAATCCCAATACAACGCGGAAATTCATATATGCTAGCAACAATTACAAAGCTTATAACCGCTTCCTATACTCTCGGCATGTATTACAAACGCAATCTGACCTTGAGCGAAATCCCAAACGTTTCTGGTCTTTTGTAAATGAGAAGCGTAAAGAGAGTGGACTTCCTTCTAGTATGACTTTGGCAAATGAAACTTCTAGCACGACTCGCGGTATCTGTAACCTGTTTGCAAAACATTTTTCGAGTGCATTTGAAACAGTTCCGACTACTCCAGAACAGGTCGAAATCGGACTACGAGATGTTCCCAGGGGTGTGATGGACCTAGGTAACATCCATTTTACGGAGGAAGACATTGTTGCTGCTATTGATAAATTGAAATCTTCGACTTCGGCTGGTCCTGATGGGATTCCTGTCATTAATTTAAAAAGATGTGCGAGTGCTCTTTCCGCTCCCCTAAAGATGATTTTTAATCTATCTTTGTCGCAAGGGACGTTTCCTCTTTGTTGGAAAAAATCGGTTATGTTTCCTGTTTTTTTTTTTAAAAAAAAGGTGATAAGCAGGACATAGCAAATTATCGGGGCATAACCTCTCTCTGTGCGGGGTCCAAGTTATTTGAAATTCTAGTAAGCAATGTATTGTTCCGGGAAGCCAAAACATATATATCAACAGATCAACACGGGTTCTTCCCAGGTAGATCAAGATCCACGAATTTAGCACAATTCACTTCACATTGTATTAAAAGTATTGAATGCGGAGCACAAGTGGATACTATTTATACAGATCCCAAAGCAGCGTTCGATCGTGTTAATCACTCGCTCCTACTGGCGAAGATTGAAAGATTGGGTGCCTCACTCAACTTCACCAAGTGGCTTAAATCATACCTTGTAGGCCGTACCTTATCTGTCAAAGTAGGAAATGTTGAGTCACATAACTTTATAAATTTATCAGGTGTGCCCCAGGGTAGTAAGCTTGGACCCTTGCTGTTCTCCTTGTTCTTCAATGACGTTTGTAATGTCCTTCCACCAGGATGCAAACTTATCTATGCAGATGATCTTAAACTGTTTCTTATTGTACGATCTGAATTGGACTGCATTGAACTACAGCGACAACTAGATGAATTTTGTAACTGGTGTACTCGAAATCGGTTGACTATCAGTGTATCCAAATGCTCAGTAATTTCTTTCACGCGCAGAAAAAATCTAATTTTGTGGTGTTATACTATCTCAGGGAAACTACTGGATAGAGTGTCAGTTGTCAGGGACCTTGGTGTACAGCTGGATTTTAAATTGACGTTTAGAGATCACTATTCCCACATCATTGCGAAAGCCAACCGGAACCTTGGTTTTATCATTAGAATAGCCAAAGAGTTTACTGACCCATACTTTCTGAGAGCACTGTACTTCTCTCTTGTACGCTCCATCCTGGAAGCTTCAGCTGTCATTTGGTGTCCGTACACAAATGTCTGGATTACCAGAATTGAATCTATACAAGCTAGGTTTCTCCGATATGCCCTTAAAACCCTGCCATGGCGCAACCCGATAGAGTTGCCACCTTACATTGAACGCTGTCGCCTGCTCGACATGGACCCTCTTTCAAAAAGGCGAAATATATCCAGAGCCGTGTTTGTAGGGAAAGTTCTAACTGGTGAAATAGATGCCCCAAATATACTTTCTCAGATTAATGTAAATGTGCCCGCTAGAAGTATAAGATCGTGGAATTTTTTTAAGACTTGACTATCAAAGTACTGATTATGGACAGAATTAACCCATAAGGGCGATGTGTTGCGTATTTAATAATGTTTATGAATGTTTTGACTTCTCTGTATCAAGTGACGTTTTTAAAAATAGGCTTAAATGGCTAACTTAGTGCATAAGATGTGATTTAGATAGGGATTTTGATTTGTTAGATGTATTATTAGTAACACATTGTAATGTAATGTAATGTTATGTAATGTAATGTGTAATATTGTTTAATATGTATATGTGAAAAGATAATGAGGTTTTTACGCGCATTTGGAGGTTGTTTGATGGACTCCAACTGGGCTTTTCCTCATTCTATATTTCATGTAGACCATGTAGGTCAGATGAAAATAAAATAAATAAATAAATTTACGGAATGTTATTGAAATGATACATTATACATTACTGTATTATGTACTAATTAAACGGCATTTGAGAAAAGATGGGCGAGAAGTCTATTTGATCGAAGACATCTCGAAAATGTGGTTTAAACTACAGAACTTTTTATACACAGACTAACGAAGTGTCAAGAAGTGCAGCTATACGAGCATGATGGTTTTGTGGGGGGAAGTAGAGGAGGAAGCCCATGCAAAGCTTATGGGATATTCTGTGATGCCAGTTTAAAGGGCGAACACGAAATTATTGCGACACATTCAACAGGGCATAACTTTACCATTGGGTAAAAATCAACCATATTTTGCACACTTTCTCATTGATGTGTATTGTTTACATGCTGTCAAATTCGAAGTCGTGTTTTTCGATTCAACGAAAATGGACGTGAACCAACGCGAGTCGAGAGAACAAATTCTTTCCAAACACCTGGAATTCCTGACCTGTTGTTGAACATTCACCATTCAACCGTCTCCAGAGTGTTGAAGCGGTTGACGTTGGACTACGGCAAAGGAGCTGGAAGAAAACCGGTACCGGAGAACAACGTCTCAAGCCGTGATTCGGCTAAAAAGATCGGCATGTCGCAGGGCTACGTCCAGAATGCAAAGAAGAGAGCTGGACTACATACATACAAGGTACAGAACTTCCCAAACCGCGATGAGCGGCAACAATCGACGGCTAAAACTCGGGCACGGAAGCTCTACGAGAAGATGCTGACAAAATATGGCTGCTGTGTGATGGACGAGGAAACGTATATAAAAGCCGATTTTAAGCAAATTCCGGGGTTGGAGTTTTTCACCGGCAAGAGCAAGTTCTATGTGGACGACAAATTTAAGACGAAGAAAATGTCGAAGTTCGCCTCCAAATATATCATTTGGCAGGCCATTTGCTCTTGCGGACTGAGGAGTGAGCCTTTTGTGACAAAGGGCACAGTAAATGGCGAGATCAACAAATCTGAGTGCCTCGAAAAGCGCTTTTTGCCGTTCTTGCAGCAGCACGACGAAGCTCCGCTATTTTGGCCAGATTTGGCATCAGGCCACTATTCTAAAGGTGTCCTGGAGTAGTATGAGGCCAATTCTGTCCATTTTGTTCCAAAGGACATGAATCCGCCAAACTGTCCGGAGCTGCTTTCGGTGGAGCAGTACTGGGTAATGATGAAGCGGGAACTTCGGAAGAGCAAGAAGACAGTCAAAGGAGAGAAGGACATGTTAAGAAAATGGAAAAAAAACTAAGAAGCTAGTACCGGATGACACTGTAAAGACTTTGATGGAGGGCATCAAGCGAAAATGCGTTCAATTTTACACTCAAGGCTCCATCGATTAACTTTTCTTCTGATTTTCGAAGTAAATATATGTATAAAACTACCCAAAAATTTTGGTTTGATTTTAAACATTATAAGAAAATTGGCATGATATTTTCGGTGTCGCAATAATTTCGTGTCTGTGTGTCAAGTGTAGTTTAAAACTGATTGAAGAGTAACCGTTAATTTTGTGCAAAATCTTATGACTGGCATGAAGAGAAAAGTTCGAGAGTTTTTCAGGAACAAAATATAAATGATTTACTATGAACGTAGTCATCAAAGAATATTGTTTTCTAAGATTATCAAACATAAACTACTGATTTTTTTCAAAGGGGAGAATCTGTTCACATTTTCGTTGAAAAATAAAATTATTGTTACATGTTACATTCTGGAAGTTGAGCCCTATCGATGTGCGTATGACCGGAAGATTTTTTTTTCATTCAATGACCCAATTGGATAGAGTTGTTAGCGATAGAACAGCAGCTTACAAATTTAAAAGCCTATATCTACCAACCGTCAGTTCACATTCCACGTTAGTGCGAGCAGCACTTGGTACCAAAATAACACAAAATCTGAAAAGCAACCGCTCTCGTGAGAGAATTCTATCATTAGTCCTTATGCGAACGCGTAGGTAGATAGCCACTACACCAGCATCCCAGCTTTTCCTCAGTGGGATATTTTACCGATAGGATGCTGTATGAGAAAAGCTTTCCGGAGTGTTTCTCCTATGATTTTCTCTGCACACATTTGACGAGCGGACAAACGCCCATCATCTTTCCAGAACTGAAAATCGGGAACTGAGAGAAAGACCTCCTACCTACATATAGGAACAACCTTGTTCAAATACGACACTAAAATAGTTCCATTGATGAAAATAATATTTAAATCTCGATTTATCGAGAAAAAAAATTGGCTCACTTACCGACTCCGATGACCAGCAGCAGTGCCGAAAAGGTGGCAACCATACCGAACAGCCGTCCCGAGACATTCCGTAAAAATCCACTCCGACTTCGATCGATCAGCCCGTTCCAAATGTTGCTGCTCATGATCACTCTGACTCGTGTCTGACACCGGAGCGGGGGAGGGCGCAAATTGGTTCCCGTCGTTTCCGTTTCACGTCCGCGTCGATGTGTTTGTATGGGTGCTATTGGTGTTTGTGAGTGAGCGTGTGTGTGTTTGAATGTGTGCGTGCGTGTTTGTGTGGAGGTGCTGTAAGGAATAATCCGGGGGTGGTCACAATCCAGTGGCAGTAATCCTTTGCCTGACTTTGATTGATTGGATGGCGTTTTGCTTCACTTTTTCGCTTAGCACAGCACAGAACAACAAAAAAAACTGGACACAGTTGCTGACGTTTTGTGGCGGCACCCCAGTGAAAACGCCAATTTTAGTTAGTTTTTCATTTTCATTTTTGTTAAAATCCTTGATTCACAAAACACTTCACACACCGATTTCCGCACTGTCACTCTAGGAACCTTTTATTTTTTTTTTCAACCACTATTGAGTGTTGAACAACTTTTTCATCTTGTTTCAAATTTTCAAAAAGTTGAAATCGGTGATTGCTGCCAGTCCAAGTAGGAATCTTCTCTTATATCCTTGCTTCATAGTTCTTGCCGTTGAGATGCTGCTTGTTTGTGAAAAGATCCACCGTAATCGATTGAGGAAAACCATCGATCATCTTTCGCGAGGACGCAGTTGAACACACATTTGCCTGCCCGTCTCAGATGGATGGATGGATGGGAAAATTTTCCGACACACCAAAAATTCGATGAATGAAAGCACACAGCTTTCGGAGCGGGAGATCGGAAGAGATTGCCGAGAGAATGAGAAAGAATCTTTGCTCGCAGATGCGCCTCATCGCTACAGGGAATGAGATAGATTATAGGCGGATGCTGTGTGGCGAATCGTGTGAGTGGCTTTTCAGGTAAATCGCAAATGTTTCGGTGAGTGGCTAGAAGCAATTGCGAAATGAGCTTTGATATGGTTTGTTGGGTTGAAAATATGATTTTTAATGCAAAGGTTATTGATTTCTGTTTGGATTCAATCGATTAGAGAGATATAAATCGATCAAAACCGATTCCAGAAGCGATGCAAGAATAATAACACGTAAGGGAGAGTTAGGACACTTGATTCTTATGGATACTTGATTCCGCACTCGTATCACATAATTTAACCACAAAAAGTTTTCACAATATAAAAGGAAAACGGACATATTTGGACGCTTATGTTGTTTAAAATACAAATCAAATGTATTTGATATGTTTTCGGAAAGTTCTATTATTTTTTAAAATGTGGGTTTAAATTTAAAGATCTTTTAACATATTATCTATGAATCTTTTCAACTACAACTACTCTACTAGGGCTTCTGTCCACAAAAACCTTTTTTTTTTCGAACGAAAAATTACACAGCCTATAAAATATTTTTTAGACTACAGGATGTTCGCTTCGGCTTAGTGTCAGCGTTATCTCGAATATTTGATGGTCTCTCAAGAGGAAAATATTAGCTTTTACAAGAATCACATCTGACTATTGTTTTTAGGAGCAGTAACAGATGTTGATACAAGGGGGTCGTCAGTGTCGTACTCTTCTTGAACCAAGAAACTATACTGATTTCTTGAGCGTTTTTTCAAAACGTCATATCTGCAATGAGTTACTCTCTTTGTGTACTTTCTCTTCTGTTAATAATTCGGTCATTTTAACATTTATCCCTCAACTCTTTGCTTTATATTCCAGTTAAAACCAGTAAAATAAGTGAAGTGTTATAGTGACGCCGTAAAAATCGAAAGAGAAAGTAAACAAAGAGAGTGACTCATTGCAGATATGACGTTTTGAAAAAACGCTCAAGATTTATCGTGGTGAGTGGCGTAACTCTCTTTAGTATTTCTTGAGCGTTTTTTCAAAACGTCATATCTGCAATGAGTTACTCTCTGTTTATACTTTCTCTTTCGATTTTTACGGTGTCACTATAACACTTTTCACTTATTTTACAGTACAGATCGAAAGACGGTGGTTTTAACTAGCATATTATGCAAAGAGCTGAGGGATAAATGTCAAAGTGACCGAATTATTAACAGAAGAGAAAGTAAACAAAGAGAGTAACTCATTGCAGATATGACGTTTTGAAAAAACGCTCAAGATTTCTGCCAAATAGAGTTTAGGGCGTCTTCTAAAAAAACGCTTGAGATTCTCTGGGTGTTGTTTGTATGCGGAGCATGATAATAGATCATGTGGACTCTCCCCATAATAGGCAAACTTTTAAGCATTTCCAATGCAAAAGTCATCCTAATCATTTTCTGCCCACTTGCCACATAGGTCGTCATTGCTACAATGGCCAATTTGCTTGTATTTAGTGCAATGCATGACACGCGGTCCCACCAAAAGTAACCCGATACATGTTTGCAGGGACAGAATTCTATCCTGTTCTGTGCGATTCCAATTTAAAATCTTCGCTCACTGGAGCGAGGGATCTTATAAAAAGCGAACTCAATTCGGTGAACACACCGTCGATCTCAACTTTGCTAGTGGGTGTGTGGATGCGGCAGTCCTTTTCGTAAATGACTTGCCACCAATAACGTCATTTACTTGCTTTAGACGGTGAGCTTAGCTTATCAGAGCGAATTTTCGAGATTTCTGTCGCGGCTGAATATTTCTGCGTCAGTTCTTTCGAAAACTTTAGAATACTTAGCGGTTTAGGAATCAGAATATATTGGCTTAAATGGCACGTTCCCAGTATGTATTCGGGGATTTGTGCCTTGCCGTGTTTTTTCATCATTTCAGAAGGTGCTGGGAAGTAGAATTGGAAGGGTGGGAAAAATAATACCACAAAAACAAAAATAAACAACAGGCAAGTTAAACTCACAAGTAGTTCAACTCGCCTGCGAGTAAGCCTAAATCTCTTTAACACATGGGAAAAGAAACTGTAGTATGTCTCTGAATTTCAGTCGTCCAAACATGGTGTCGAAAACTCGAAATCGCAATTGCGCTACCGCTGGACAGTTGCATATCAGTTGATAAGAGGTCACGTAGTCGGGTTCACAAAGATCAGATGAAAAAGACCGGTTAAAGCCCTGGTTAGCATGCTGAAGTGGAGCTTCGAAAAATGTAGGACATTTTTCGAGATCACTGGTTTGTTCCAGAAACGCCTTTGTTTGGCGACACGTTTGTAGCTTTCTCCAATAATTGCTGTGCTCGTACGAAGCCCAGGACCGTATTTTTCCCTTATCCAACTTGTCAAAATTGGCAGCGCACGCTCAGGACCAACGAAGTCAGTTGCTGAACCTGCCCTGGCCAATTCGTCAGCCAATTCATTTCCACTAATACCGGAATGTTCGGGCACCAAGACAAGGTAGATAGTGTTGACAATGCTTAGTTCTTCGATTTGGGTTCGGCATGCGATCACTAGCTTGGAGCGTGATTTGTCTGAGCTAAGGGCCTTGATTGCAGCCTGACTATCGGAGCAGAAGTTTATAACTCTACCGGACAAACTCAATTGAAGGGCCGATTGTATCCCGCACATAATCGCAAAAATTTCTGCTTGAAATTCAGTACAGTACCTACCTAGTGAGTGAGATTGTTCCTATCTCATTTCACGACAGTAGATACCAGCACCAGTACGTCCCTCCATCAGAGAACCGTCATGTCATACATGTTTGAAAGAATATAGAATTCTATCCCGTTCTGTGCGATTCCCGTTTAAAATCTTCGCTCACTGGAGCGAGGGATCTTATTCGGTGAACACACCGTCGATCTCAACTTTGTGAGTGGGTATGTAGATGCGGCAGACTCTCGTAAAGACTTGCCACCAATAACGTCATTTGCTTGCATTAGACGGAGAACCTAGCTTATCAGAGCGATTTTTTAAGATTTCTGTCACAGCTGAATATTTCTGCGTCAGTTCTTTCGAAAACTTTAGAATACTTAGCGGTTTAGCTTTGATCCTAAAGGAGGTATAGTCCGACTGAGTTAAATGCGTTTGATTTTAAAACGGAGAGTCGGAGTCTTTGAGGACGCATCTCGTTTTACCATCAACTGGCTTTTATCAGAAGAGGGTTATTTGTGCACGAAGGAAGAGACAGAAATTACAGGTGATATAAAAATTAAAAGACATACCAGAAGATCGAAGAGAAATAATGTGGTCACCTATCTTTACTTGATGTATGGCTGGAAGATACCGATTTTCTTAACAATTAACACGAATAATGTGAAAACAACAATAGACAAAAAAAAGCTTCAACTCGCATGTGCAAAAAGGTGCGTTATTATTATCTGAGAACTGGAATGTCCAATCAGGCCACAACTCCTAAAAATTGTCTTATCAGTATATTGGTCTAGATATTGCGGCTGGAACTTCCATGAAACAGTCAACCACAAACGAACTTCGGTTGAATCTTTTGGATATCAGGTTTTTCAGTATTTTTCAAGTTTCCATCCCTCATAAATAGATTTAACGGTTTGTTAAGAAACAAGTATTTAAATGAATTCTTCGGATTGTTGTAAGATAGAGACGGGTTGAGTACCCTAAAAATCATCTGCTTAGTATACCGATCTACTCGTACGGTCTCTCAGTACAATTCTTCGTCCGTCGCCTTTAAATACATAGCGTCAATCGATTTTACAATCTCCGAAAGAATATTTCGTCCGTCAGCGTCGAACATCGGACTTTGAATAATATTACAGACAGATCTGCACATATATTTGAAATTTCGCAAAACTTTAGTGTTTTATTGATAGTAAGACCCGAAATAAGTTGTAAAATATCGGTTTTCCACGTGGCTTTCGAAACATTTTCAAAAAACAGAAAAGCAGACAAGCTGAAACGAAAGCCCAAGTAAACATCAAAGGAGCGCAAAAATAAGACTCCACCAAAGGCGCCAGACAATGGTCGACAATGACTGGGCAGTGCGTAAGCCTCTTGTACCTGAAGGCATAAAATAGACCCCACTTGCGGTCCTTAGCTTCCTGCCCAGTAACTCCTAGCCCTGGCCTCCTTGTGGCTTCGACTGGGATACGAGTAACCTTAGTGAAGATCGGGTAACCAACCCCGGTGGGAACTTTGGTCGTATGCTGGCTGGGAAGGGGGGGTTACCCTTCTTCGGAAGGTGTAAACCTGTCCTGGTGTCCAGGTGGGACCTTAAGCAGTCCTGGCACGATGGCCCACCGGCGAGACAGGTGGTTGGCGTAGGCCCTATAAGCCGCCCCTTAAAAAACCCACATAACGAACAATACAGAAGAGAATACGACCCAGAACAATCGGCAACGACCCAGGCGACGAATAAAGGATCACGATTGGAAACTCGGAACATGGAACTGCAGATCGCTCGGCTTCGCAGGATGTGACAGGATAATCTACGACGAGCTACACCCCCGCAACTTCGATATCGTGGCGCTGCAGGAACTTTGCTGGACGGGACAGAAGGTGTGGAAAAGCGGGCATCGAGCGGTTACCTTCTACCAGAGCTGTGGTACAACCAACGAGCTGGGAACCGGCTTCATAGTGCTGGGCAAGATGCGCCAACGTGTGATCGGGTGGCAGCCGATCAACGCAAGGATGTGCAAGTTGAGGATCAAAGGCCGTTTCTTCAACTACAGCATCATCAACGTGCACTGCCCACACGAAGGGAGACCCGACGACGAGAAAGAAGCGTTCTACATGCAGCTGGAGCAGACATACGACGGTTGCCCTCTGCGAGACGTGAAAATTGTCATCGGCGACATGAACGCACAGGTAGGAAGGGAGGCAATGTACAGACCGGTGATCGGGCCTAACAGCCTGCATCCCGTATGTGTGAACTTCGCAGCCTCCCGTGGAATGGTAATTCGAAGCACCTTCTTCCCTCGCAAAGATATCCACAAAGTCACCTGGAGATCACCGGACCAAGTAACAAAAAATCAAATCGACCACGTTCTAATCGACGGTAGATTCTTCTCGGACATCACAAACGTCCGCACTTATCGCAGTGCGAATATAGATTCGGACCACCACCTGGTTGCAGTATGCTTGCGCTCAAAACTTTCGACAGTGCATAGCTCTCGTCGAAGCCGAACGCCGCGGCTAAACATCGAGCGGCTACAAGATGGCAGAGTGGCTCAAGAATACGCGCAGCAGTTGGAAGTGGCAATACCAACGGAAGAGCAGCTAGGCGCAGTTGCCCTTGAAGATGGCTGGAGAGATATCCGATCCGCCATAGGTAGCACCGCAGCCACTGCACTAGGTACGGTGGGCCCGGACCGAAGAAGCGACTGGTACGACGGCGAATGCGAGCAGTTAGTCGAAGAGAAGAATGCAGCATGGGCGAGAATGCTGCAACACCGCACGAGGGCGAACGAGGCGCGATATAAACAGGCACGGAACAGGCAGAACTCGGTTTTCCGGACCAAAAAGCGCCAGCAGGAAGACCGAGATCGCTAAGCGATGGAGCAGCTGTACCGCGCTAAAGACACACGGAAATTCTACGAGAAGTTGAACCGCTCGCGCAGGGGCCACCTACCACAGGCCGACATGTGCAGAGATACAAACGGGAATCTTCTCACGGACCAGTGTGAGGTGATCCAGAGGTGGCGGCAGCACTACGAAGAACACCTGAACGGCGACGCAGCAGACGACGAGGATGGCACGGTAACGCACCTGGGAGCACGCGCGGAAGACATTACACTACCGGCTCCGGATCTCCAAGAAATCCAGGAGGAGATCAGCCGGCTCAAAAATAATAAAGCCGCTGGGGTTGACCAAATACCAAGCGAGCTACTAAAACACGATGGCGAGCCACTGGCTAAAGGCTGGGAGGAGGAGATTTTACCGGAGGAGTGGATGGAAGGTGTCGTGTGTCCTATCTACAAAAAGGGCGACAAGCTGGATTGCTGTAATTACCGAGCAATCACCCTGCAGAACGCCGCCTACAAGGTACTCTCCCAAATACTATGCCGTCGACTACCACCAATTGCAAGAGAGTTCGTGGGGCAGTACCAGGCGGGTTTCATGAGCGAACGATCTACCACGGACCAGGTGTTCGCTCTTCGTCAAGTACTGCAGAAATGCCGCGAGTACAATGTGCCCACACATCATTTGTTCATCGACTTCAAAGCCGCATACGACACTATCGATCGAGATCAGCTATGGCAGATTATGCACGAGTACGGATTCCCGGACAAACTGACGCGATTAGTGAAGGCGACGATGGATCGGGTGATGTGCGTAGTACGTGTCTCAGGGACGCTCTCGAGTCCCTTCGAATAACGCAGAGGGTTACGGCAAGGTGATGGTTTCTCGTGTCTGTTATTCAACATCGCGCTGGAAGGTATAATAAGAAGAGCAGGGATCGACACGAGTGGTACGATTTTCACAAAGTCCGTTGAGCTACTTGGCTTCGCCGATGACGTTGATATTATTGCACGAAACCTTGAGAAGATGGAGGAAGCCTACATCAGACTGAAAAGAGAAGCCAAGCGCGTCGGCCTTGCCATCAACACGTCGAAGACAAAGTACATGATAGGAAGAGGTTCACGAGAAGAGAATGAGAACCGCCCGCTTCGAGTTTGCATCGGTGGCGACGAAATCGAGGTGGTTGAAGAGTTCGTGTACTTGGGCTCACTGGTGACCGCCGACAATGATACCGGCAGAGAGATTCGTAGACGCATCGTGGCAGGAAATCGTGCTTACTTTGGCCTCCGCAAGACACTTCGGTCGAACAGAGTTCGCCGTCGTACGAAGTTGACCATCTACAAGACGCTGATTAGACCGGTAGTTCTCTACGGGCACGAGACCTGGATCATGCTCGTGGAGGACCAACGCGCACTTGGTGTCTTCGAACGGAAAGTGCTGCGTACCATCTACGGTGGAGTGCAGATGGAAGACGGCACATGGAGACGGCGAATGAACCATGAGTTGCATCAGCTGTTGGGGGAGCCGCCCATCTGTCATACCGCGAAAATCGGACGACTACGGTGAAAACGGTTCTCAATTGCAATCCGACCGGTACAAGAAGACGTGGCGCGCAGCGAGCACGATAGATCGACCAGGTGGAAAACGATTTGCGGACCCTTCGCAGACTGCGTGGCTGGCGACGCGCGGCCATGGACTAGAGATGCACCGAATAGTACTATTCGGCTTTTAGCCGAATACCGAATGTTTAATGTTTAATTATTCGGCGTACCGTATATTCGGCTTTAATCAAAATCGGCTGGTATTCGGCCCGAATATTCGGTCGACCGAATATTCGGTGCATCTCTACCATGGACCGAGTGGAATGGAGGAATCTTTTGTATACGGCACAGGCCACTTCGGCCTTAATCTGTTAATAAATAAAAAAAAAGGGCGCCAGAGGACCACGCGACGGCCCTGATGATACTGCACCCACCTGCTGATGTGCCATTGAACCAATCTATATGATCGATATTGCCCGAGAGATAGCTTCTTCGTCGACAGTTTCTTCTGTGGCAGAGACATCAACCCATAATGAAACTCGATTAGAACAACGAGTCAGCGATGACAGCGACCTCATCTGGTTAGATAAGGCTAAGGAAGGTATATGTCCTCCTGAAGCTACTATAGATTCTGCGCACCCTGAATTCGATCCACAATTGCAGTTTACCACCGTACATAATCAACTTGATTCCATCCCTGACGCCTGTATGTTGACAACGAAACCTGAAAGCAATCGTAGTCTGTTCTGGTCAGATAACAGCAGTCTAAAACAATCAGACCAATTTGGCATTCCCGCATCTGTGCACGCAGGTAAATGCAATGAATGTATATGCTATTTCGAGGTAGAAAGTACAGACGCAGCCCTCGCTGAAAACCCACCTCCATTACAGGCGAACGCCACCACTATCGCCACTCGTTTTTCTACCGCTTTTCCGTCAGATTATTAATTGCAGGAACATCTTAGTATCTACTATCAGAACGTGGGAGAACTAAGTACAAAAATTGACGAGTTGTTCGCAACTGTTTCAAATGCCGAATATGATCTTATTGTTCTGACCGAAATGTGGCTGAATGATCAAATCAGTTCATTACACGGTTTACCGCAACGATCGCGACACAGAGAATACAGAGAAAAATGTGGTGGCGGTGTGTTTATCGCAGTTTCCAACCGACTCTCGTCCACAACCATAAAACTCATAGTAGCGATCTCCATCAACTGTGTGTAGCAAATTCCAATTCCGCAAGTGATGTAGATATTATTCAGAAGCACATAGACTCGGCACTTGACATCGCAGCTTCCATTCAACCCAGCACGACTCATCTACTATTTGGTGATTATGGTGATTATAATCAACTTTGGAAGAGTACCCCCTCCAGGTATGCCAACCCAGATCCCTTACTGGATGCCTAACTCGACGGAGTGTATGTATGGAACATGCTACAAATGTGTACAGTAAATAACAGACGAAATTGTACCCTGGACCTCCTAATTGTAAATGAAGAATCTTTAATAAACCCCGTTGTTCTAAAAGTTCTTGAGTCGTTAGCTGCTTGTGACGCACATCCACCCGCTCTTCTAGTAACGCAAATTAGTCGCCAGTTCGTCCTTTATGACGAAATGCTGGATGTCAGGGAGTTCAATTTCTCGGAGGTGAATTTCATTAGGCTTCAAAACTCACTAGGTGGTAATTGACTGGGAGTTTTGTCGAATCATTCAATCGATGTGTATGTGACCGTAGAACAACTTTCACTAGTCCTGAAACAGCTTTTCAGAATACATGTTCTCGCACTCCGTCCATGACCAATAACCAGCATTCTCTAGCGCTTCGGTAGTTACAGTTACAGAACATATAATCGCTTCCTCTATTCCAGACACGTAGCACATACTCAATCGAGCCCGAAAACAAATCCAAAACAGTTTTGGATTTTCGTTAAGGGGAAACGTAAGAAAATGTGCTTCCTTCCAATATTTTTCTCGCAAATGAAACAAGCTGCATCTGTGACCTATTTGCGAAACATTTCTCGAGTGTGTTTAAAAAAGTTTCGGCTAATTCAACCTAGATGTAATATGGCCTTCAGAATGTGTAATCAATTTTGGAAATATTCAACGAAGACATTCTAGCCGCCATAAAACAGCTAAAGTCTTCAACATCTACGTCTTCGAGCCTAATTTTCAACCTATCACTGTAGCAATCAGCATTTCCGTGTTGGAAAAAATCAGTTATGTTTCCAGTTTTAAACAAAGTGGTAAGCAAACTGTAGCGAACTATCGTGACATAACCTCACTCTGCACTGGACCAAAGTTATTAAAGAACTTAGTAGGAAACGTGCTGTTTCGTTAGACCAAAGCATATACATTAGAGGGACACAAAAGTGACCCCTATCGGCCCACCCCTGTATCGATCCCTAGTCTCGCCAGGAGTACTTGATCCAAATTTGAAGCAAATCGGACAAGTATAGCTACCGGACCAACGTTCCTGAAGTTTGTATGGGATTTTTCGACAATTTATATAGCGAAAACCCACCAGCTCGCATTTTCACCGTTAGATGGCACTGTATGCATCGTATTATCACTGTAAGTGAAAATAAGAAAGATAATTTAATTGTCTACAATTTTGTCAAAGACTGCTAGTCAATCCGGCTTTCTTAAAAAAAGTTATTAAACTTTTAACGAAGTGATGTCTGAGTCAGTTTTGCATGGGGCCTGGCAGTGCATGGTTGTGTACCAGTACTCGATTCCCACGAACTATACATTTTTGTGAAATAATCGTTAGGTTTAGCTCAATAATATGTTCAGAAGAATTATATTACATAATAAGAGTTACGTTTCAGTTAAAAATTTTTAGTTCCACCTGTGACCGCATAGAGGGCGCCAACACTAACTTTTTATAGAAGAGAGATAATATATCGAGATGTTCAGAAGAATTATTGAAAAATGCCTGTTCTACAACTTTGTGGAAGACACCTAATTTCTATCTCTTTCCGTTTAAAAGTTAGTATTGGCGCCCTCTATGCGGTCACAGGTAGAACTAAAATTTTCTAATCAAAACATAACTCGAAATATTTACTATAATTCTTCTGAACATATTATTGAGCTAAACCTAACGATTATTGCACAAAAATGTTTAGTTCATACGAATCGAGTACTGATACACAAACATGCGCTGTTAGGCCCCATGCAAAACTGACTCAGACATCACTTCGTTAAAAGTTTAATAACTTCTTTTATCGAAGCCGGATTGACATGCAGTTTTCGACAAAATTGTAGACAATTAAATTATCTTTCTTATTTTCACTTACAGTGATAATACGATGCATACAGTGCCACCTAGCGGCGAAAATTCCAGCTAGTGGGTTTTCTCCTTGTAAATTGTTGAAAAAACCCCTACAAACTTCAGGAACGTTGGTCCGGTAGCTAGAGTTGTCCGATTTGCTTAAAATTTGGGGCAAGTACTCCTGGTGGGACTAGGAATCGACTCAGGGGTGGGCCGATAGGGATAATTTTTTCCCTGTCACTCTAGTGTACAACGTTTGGACTGGCTTGTTTTTCTACACTGCGATTAAAGGTCTGACTAAACAAATACCCAGCGCGAACAACCGTGGACGGTTTCCCACTCCTTTGTGGGCAGAGAGTTCTCAGAATTGTATGCGAAAAGGTCCTTTGAGGACTTTTTGAACATCGGATCGCCCAAATTTTGCCGAATATACGCGACGTTAGAAACGCAAATGAAAACCTTGATGAAAACTGAAAAACGCGGTTATTGGCACCGGTTTGTCAACGGATTAACAAGAGAAACAATATTTTATCTGGTAGCTGCGCTCTACGTTGTGTACACGATTCAATCTTTGATCGGAATACACGGAACTAAGAATCCTTTATCGGCGACAACTGAATTCCACGTAGATTCACATTCAAATGATAGACGTTTCGCGATGAAATTATAATAATGTATATAAACGTAATAATTGTTCTTCAAACACACAAATTTATCTGACAGCAAAGATACTCGCGCTAAGAATTCTTTCCACAAAACGTATGGTTTTACATTTACCTACGACCATATCCACATCGTTACAGTTCCAAGTGGGCGCTTCGATCGATGGAGCACGGAAAGCACCCCTTGTTTTTCCTGGAAAAAATATGGGAGTTCACAGATTCTTTATGTTAAATTCGTTCTCGATTACCTGATACAAATATTAGTTTGAGTTCTTTCGCATTTAGTCATTTAGTCCAGGTAATGAGAAAAGTTGCACTTAGATTAGAATGGTAATGAGAAGACGGACACATTAAGACATTGGAAGGCATTAATGAAAAAGTTTAAGAATCCCAAATGCATCTTGGTTAAAAAGGAAGGAGGAAGGTCGTGACTTCCTTCGGGTGGTATCTCGTATAATGTACAATCATTATACGTTGAATGCGAACGTATTGGGGTCATAGAGAGCATTCTCTTCGCTTGTGCTGACGGCTATCGCGACATTAAACATGTTGTCTGGTCATGCGCCTAGTGTTCTAGCGACAGATCTCCATCCCTTCGGTCTGGTTCTAATCAGAGATGTGCTGGCTATTCTCCAAATTTATTATATCTTCTCTATTGGATGACTTGCTAATAGCTACCTACAAGTGTGATCCCAACAGTTCCCAGCCGAACCAAGGAGGCCAGTCGGGTTCATGATGTCCTGATAATAATCTTCCGTTTGCCACAAAGCTACAAGTTTAATTACTTTTTTCGCTGTCATTTTTGTCCGCCCTCTCCTTACTTTCTCCGATACGGTCTCTGCTTCTGATGTTGGAATCAATAATCTTTTGCCTTCCTTACAAAAAGTCTACTAATGTTTCTCCTTGTTTCAATTTTTAATCAAATGATGGTTCATGTTAAAAAATTACAAATTGTATATCTTGTCCTTAAAATATTTCTAACTTCCTCCCATAGTCTGGATAAAATTGTATTAATATTTTTTTTCTACCGATCTGAGCTATTTTTTATAAGATGTAGATGTGTCAAAATATATTCCCATGAGTATAATAAAAAAATCCAAATCTCAAAGAAATCCTAATTATTGTCCCATATTTTCAAGAAATTTAAATTGTAAAGCAAAGAAATTTCTGTAACTGAATAATAATATGAAAGTGTTTTATATCGAGAATTTAAGACGCAAGTTTTGTGAAGAAAGACACATACACGTGGTTAATCTCAGGTTTTGGTTTGTTCCAGACTTTCGAGTGGGTAATTCCCTTCTCGGTAATTTTCGAGTGGGTAGTACTACCCATACTACCCACGCTTTTCGCCGGCTCTAGTCCACACCCCAATTACTGTCAAAATGTGATTACACGACTAAAACCTTTGAAACAGCAGTGAAGTAACCAAAAGTGATCTTCTGGTGCCCTTGGCGGAGTAAAACTCGTTTATTTTGTTTTTTTTTTCAGTTTATCTTTCGAACAACAATTTATTGTCTATAAAGTTTATAAAGCAGATCAAGATTTCAGCGCACTACTATGGCTGGCGTCCTTGGCGGACTCCAACACGGCCATCAGTGCACTATGCGCCTGATCGTAAAGTTGCGGCATTTGTCAACGCTAGCAGCGTATTCAAAAAATATGAAGTTAAGTATTTGTAAGGCAATCCAGCCGGTAAGTAATGTATATCCCTGAAGAAAGACATCAGGTTTAAAGAATGAACAATTTTTTGAGAATGACGTTCCTTGAAGATGAAGCAAATACATTGATATTCCATCTGAAACAAGCAAATGACGTTACTGGTGGCAAGTATTTTACGAACGACTACCGCGTCTACATTCATGCTCACAAAGTTGAGATCGACGGTGTATTCACCGATTCAAGTTCGCTGTTTAAAGAAGCCCTTGCTTCAGTGAGCGAAGGTTTTAAATGGCAATCGCACAGGCCGGGACAAAATTGTATATCCCTTCAAACCTGTATCGGGTGATCTTTGGCTGGACTGCTATGCCTATTTGCGTATTGTTCGACAACGTTCTCCTGCCTATTCCACTATTTGTACCGCGCGTCGTGTATTGCACTAAATACAAGCTAATGTGTGATTGTAGCAATAAGGTAGGGTGTGGCAAGTGGACAGAAGCTGATTAAAATGGCTTTTGAATTGGGAATGCTGAAAAGTAAACATATTATGGGGAGAGTCCGCATGATCTATTTCCATGTTCCGCGTTCAAACAGTACCTGGAGAATGTGAAGCGTTCTCTTAAAAGACGCTTTAAGCACTGTCATCAAAAATCGATGATGTAGAACTTTACGGCAATTGAAACATAGCAACAATTTCTGTACATCCATCCACCCACATAAATAAACTGTCAAATCGCGGCCATTAGTCAATGAGAGAAATTTCGTGCACGTAGTTCGTAAATGATAAAACTGAAAGTCTTCTCAAAGTGCTAATCGAATTGTTTGAAACGCAGTATAATCGATATATTCAAATTATTTGCCGATTTGTTCCATGTTTTGCGATAACAATGATTATTTTAACTCTTTCTTGATTCAAATTCGATAAATGCAATAACTTGAAATATGTTTAAAAATTTCCGAGATAACATGATAAAATACGAACATTTTAAACTAGAACTATTGGAAAACATTCGATTTTTTATCAATTTCCTTCCTTTGTATTCTGTTCGGTATTTTTTGAAACAACCCAACCTTTAAAAATTACCGAACATTTTGAATTTAATTTAACTGCTTACTGTACGTCCAACTGTCTAAATTTCGGTAAAACTTACTGTATTATGCGAAATTTTATTTTTTTCTCATTTATCAAGCAAATCAATAATATATTTTGTTGGACAAGGGATTCGTCGTCAAACCAATTTTTCAGTTCCTAAATACATTTTGGTGCTGCACTTTCTGATGCCACAAACTTTAAAAAAGTCCATCAAACAGAACTACTCTAATTTTACGATTCTTTTCAAACCTTCCCCACATGATGATACCTTCGAGGCAGATTCGCACATCATCCGCTTTGCATCGATTGGAAGCTGCTGTGCCGAGCGACCGAGGTGCTAAAATGGCTGACTCTATTTGGAAGAATTTTTCTCAATGAACGAACGGAAAAACCCTGCAAGCACGCAGTGTTTATGTGTGTTTTCTATATGTATGTGTGTATGTGTGAGTGAATGTGTGATTAACGAGTCCGACCGAATGAGTGCTGTGCTGCTGGAACTGGCTATATTGGGACGAGACAGGATGGAACCTCTCCGAAGTGGCGATCTATAATTGCAAATGTGTACCAGTGTAGCCAGCCAGCTTACAACAAGCACACATTCACAGCTCGCGCTTGGCACCAGGCTGCACTACGCTACGAAGGACGACCTAGCATGCAACCTACGGGAAAAGCTTCATCAGCCTGCTTCGATCATCATCAGTGAGATGAGCGTCGTCAGCCTTGGGAGTAATTGAGAGAGCACTATCCCGCACGAGGGCGACACAGATCAAAAGAGCGAGAGAGAGAGAAAGAGAGATGAAAAACTGCAACAACAAAAAAAAACCTAATGGGTGTGTTTTTCCCAACCAGATATTAGATCGGAAAATTTGGTTGGAAAATTCCCAAACATCCATCTGACACGAAACAATGATCCGGAAGAATTGCATCCCGCAAATGGGTACAAATTGACGGAAGCCTACACTTTATCCGTTCCGCAGAGTCATTTTCGCACGTGGGCGTGATGTTGGCTCCTCTTCACTTTTTTCATCCATTTTTAAAATCCACTGAACGACCACTGCTGCTGATGGCGTGGTAGGGTGGAAAATTTTCAACACTGGGCTGGGCCATTTTGGGACCACATAATCCCTCCACCTTGGCCACGGCCAGCAGGTTTTTCACGTTTCCCGAACACTATTCACTACGGGTCGTCGATTTCACTTGATTTTTTAAGCATTCAACACGCGAGAAAAGATGGAGGAACTCCCTTTTTTTGCACTTGCACTGTAGTCTCTTTCAATCCCAGTTGAATTTTGGGTGGTGGGGTGAAATTGCGTTTCGCCCTCTACCGTGGATGCTGCGATGCTGTGGAAGGTTTTGCTTTTGCTTGTGCTTTTGAACGTGGCCGACTCCAGACTGACTGACTCTGGCTGGCTGAGATTCTGGTTAGAGCGTTTGGCAGGCAAGACGGTGAGTCGAGCTTTCGCCTCCCTTATGTGGTGCGTTGGAGCGGTTTTATCGCAGCATCCCCGTTTGGAGAGATGTGTGTTTCGCCCAACCAGCAGCGGGGAGAGTTGGCGAAATGGTTTTGAAATTGTTTTACAGGGTTGCTATGATTGGTAATAAAATCCATTCGTTTTGAAGTCATGCTGTTTCTTTAGTTAATAACTTTTCTCAGCAAATTTTCACAAACTTACAATGCTCCACGAATGTGTTCAGTAGAAGAATACCTTTAGAAATATATAGTGTTCTCATGTATTGATGGCTGAGGTGATTTTTTAAGAATTTATTTTCAATTTTAACCGATTTTCCATACGAATTTCCATATAAACTTTGGAATTTTTGGAGGGTCTGTAGACACAACCTATCGGTAAAAAAATTTGCACAATTACTAAGGGCCATAAAAGAAATCAGTAGAGCCTGGTGGAGCTAAAAATCAAAAATTGAACCAGTCTACTATCCAGTCTGGTTAACTAATTGTCTGAAATTTTATTTAGACAATAGATACACTTATGTGACATTTGCGAACCTTAACTCGACTGCTTTCGAATTTTCGACTGGGGT
Source organism: Topomyia yanbarensis (assembly GCF_030247195.1). Classification (NCBI taxonomy): domain Eukaryota; kingdom Metazoa; phylum Arthropoda; class Insecta; order Diptera; family Culicidae; genus Topomyia; species Topomyia yanbarensis. Next base: position 179,740,058 of record NC_080670.1, on the reverse strand, counting down.
CCCGCAAGGCAGTCATCTAGGGCCTTTTATATTAGTTATATTCATTAACGACCTCTGCGAGCGAAACCAGTCTGGAAATCTGTTGTATGCCGACAACCTGAAGATCTCTCGAAAAATAAAATCTGCTGTAGACTGTGTAGTTCTCCACGTTGATATCGACTTAGTTCAACATTGGTGTAAGCTCAAGTTGGGCACAAATAAGTGCAAAGTAAACAGTTTTAGTCGGTATCACTCGATTTGTCATTTCGACTATAAAGTGGATGGCTACTGTCTGTAAATTGTGTGTTGTTAATTCAAGATCTTGGCCTTTCATTTGACAGCAAATTGAGGTTCAGTGACCATATCTCCACAGCAACTGCCAACACGTTTCCGGCTCTCGGTTTCTTACGTACGTCCAGACGTTTCAGACTTCAATGATCTGTATGCACTCAATACATTGTACTGTTCTCTGATACGAAGCACCCTAGAAGATTCTTTCCAAATTTGGAAACCACACTACGCAACTCAACGTGATCGAATCGAGAGAAGGCAAAGCTTTTTTACGTTTTGCCCTTAGAAATCTACAATGGCGTGACCCAGTACGTTTGCTCTCGTACTCCGATCGATTCAAGCTGTTAAACTTACAGATTCTTGAACAGCGATGGGTTTTACTATAGAGGCTTTTAGTGTTTGACGTCATCACTGGAAATATCGATTGTTCTTATCTACTCCGGAAAGTATCGCCAATCGTAGCAACGCTGTTATGAACAGATATAATTTGCTCTCGTTATCTGTTGATTTGAAGCAGCCGTGGTCTAGCAAATACACTTCATGATTTGTTCATACTTGCATTTATATTCATGAGAAAGGCGGGGAAGTCGGACGGAGCAACCCAAGACGAATACAGATGGGCACATTTTTTTCTATGTATGAGTGAGGTTGCCGTTTTTGCCTTTCTCATATAGAAAGGTTATGCAATCACTCTGAAAAACGTCAACCTAATCCCGGCCCAGAGGGCCGAGTGTCATATCCCATTCGACTCAGTTCGTCGAGATCGGAAAAAGTCTGTATGTGTGTGTATGTATGTATGTGTGCATGTGTGTGTGTGTGTATGTGTGTGTATGTGTGTGTATGTGTGTGTGTATGTATGTGTCAAATAATGTCACTCATTTTTCTCAGAGATGGCTGGACCGATTTGCCCAAACTTAGTCTCAAATGAAAGGTGCAACCTTCCCATCGGCTGCTATTGAATTTTGGATCGATCGGAATTCTGGTTCCGGAATTACGGGTTTCAGAGTGCGGCCACACAGAAATTTCTCATATAAACTATAGGAAAAATTAAAAATAGAATTTTTATTTTTGATGCTAAATGTGTTCAAGGTGCAAACGTCGAGATTTGATGCAAACTCGAAAAAAAATTTGACGACGATTCACTTTTTTGGATTTTGGCACATTTTTGCCTTTCTCATATAGAAAGGTTATGCAATCACTCTGAAAAACGTCAACCTAATCCCGGCCAATTTTTTTTTTTCGACTCGCGTAAGGTTTCTGGATTTTAATAGAGGCATAGTTGATGGTTTACGGAGAGGGGTTACACCCCCCCCCCCTCTACTGTTCACTCCCCTTCTTTAAAAATCTCTTTAAATCACCCCTCAGACCACCACCCCTTCCAGCCCTCATACCCCTCCCTTTCAACCCCATCATCTTTAAACCACCACTATATCACAAAGCATACCAATTTAAGCTGGGGAGTCGTTCGTTCATGGGACTTTCGCCCTCCTCACATACCCACCCCCGCATGACAAAATGAGTTAGCAAGCAGATAACATTGAACTAATGCTGATTAGGCTAATGGAGTATGATATTTTTTTGTTTCAAGTGTTCCACCGTCGACACGTAGCTCATCAAGTTCGTGGCTGGCATGCCATTGTGTATAAGTGCAAAGTGTACTAAGAATGTACTGGACATTTCCACAATTATGTTGAACATAAAAAGCTTCCGTGCCATAGTTTAGAGAAATGAGAAAGGCACAATTGCACCGCTAGGTGGATTAAAACAGGTTTTTCTTAGATGAAGCCGATAAAACAGGAGTATATGAAAAAGAAAAGCATAAACAAATGACGTAGTGTTGATATAGGTTTTGTTTCGGTTCGGTCATAATTATTTTTATCAGTAGTTTCGAAACAAAAAGTATCCATAAGTGTTCAAATCAGAAGAACCGAGATGGAGCTCGGCCTTTTCTCTCTTTCCATCATGCGCCAAAGAATCAGGATATTCGTCCGGATGTTTATGTTTACTTCCAGAGGCCCGGCGGCCATGCCTTATTTTGCAAGTATAAAACTAATACACATACGGAGTTCCACAGGGGAGTCATCTCGGACCTTTTATTTTCCTTCTTTATCTAAACGATGTTCACACTAGTATTGAGGTCCCTAAACTTTCTTATTTGTATTTGTATAAAAAAGTCCAACTGCCAATTTGTCTTAATGAACTATACTAAACTAAGGTAAACTAAACATAATTAAAATAGTGACAATACACGACGACGAAACTGCGAAAAGTTCATGACGAAGTCAAAAATTTCAGCAAACAGCGACGACTCATTGCTAAAATTGGACTATTGGTAGCGTAGTTAGTGCTGCGCATTTCAGAATGCAGCAGGGTTCGAGGGCGAAGAGAACGGGTAGGCGCGTAGAGGTTGATTTGCGCTAGTAGCTCCGGATCATCATATTCAGCCAGTAAAATCTTTGACACGAAGGTAGCTTGCGCTGCATGTCTCCGGCGTGTTAAAGTATTAAGCATAAGCATAAGCATAAGCATAAGAGATCGCCCGTAGTTGCTACTCCGTTATTGACCAGAACCAAATTAGGTTGCAAAATGTTCATTGGAACAACATGTTTGGGAATAACATGATGAGCCACATTGTACAAACTATTCTGATCCCTGCATGCTGATCAATACCGACGCCGGCCACGTCCGAATGCAGATCTTCTGGGAAAGGAAGGAATGTTAGTCCGATACATGTTGCTACTAGAGACCGAGGAATCCTCTGCATCTCCACATGTATCACGGGAATGGGAGAGTTGTTAGTAAGTGTGCCAATAGCGTTATCATGTAATAATTGCTCTGGGCAGCCGGCTGCCGAGAATTTGGGAAATTTATCATTTGTTGTATTAATACGATTAGCAAAATAAGCAACTTGAACTCCTAAAGCCGGCTATAAGGAGCACTGCTTATATTTCTTAATAATATTCAATCACTCGACGAATTTTTTCGTGGTTTCTATCGTGTCGGTGCTGATTTTACCCGGCGATCGTGTGAATAAAATGAGGAATCTTATACAGAAGGTTCATCAGACTCTTCCATAGGTGTCGCGAAGTTGGTGTTCTAGGATTCGCTTCATGCAAGCGATGCGACCTGTACATAGTTTATTAGGTAGTAGTTTAGTAAGTTTTCGAGAACACGATCGCTCGAAAAAGATCTTGTTTAGTTTTTGGTTCTTTTTAAACTCTGGGTAGCCGGCTACCGAGAGTATCCTGTTTTCTGAACAAAAGCAATTTCAACTCCACACAGCCGATCGTGGGGGTATTGCCTAGAAAAGCTAATCTTATCTGCATAATAGGCCGGATCACTATTTATTGCGACATTATTTAGACTAATTTCGCTATACTTTCTCCACAATATATTTTTTGGGTTGCAAACTACCGAGTGATAACACGTTATACACACAAAGAGTTATGATAGCTCGAGATGTTATAAATCAACGAAAGTATTTCCTATTTCTAATATCGGATTGTTTGCGAAATACACGTATACGAACAATTATATCGAACATTAAAGGGAAATACAGAGGATCGTTAACCTGATGCACGGGCTTGCCACCAATAACGGAACATGAAATTAGATTCATTACAACAGACGCGGCGAATTTTCAGTACGTATTGACTCGCGATCATCGATACTAGTCAAATTAAAGTCTTATTGGAGCTGATTTCCCAACAACTATTCATTTTTACGGTGTTGTTTTCTCCGCTAGATCTGTTCGCACCCTCTCATTCTGCTACTATTGGCAGAAGGCTGATAGCTCCCAGTCGTCGCCGGTCTAAGGACCAAATGCCATTAATAAACTTAGACTCGCCTGGAGGCATGAGATAGAATTGAAATCTAACCAATGAACATGACAGCAAAACACTTATTCTTCGTGCTGACATAACTGAAGATAATTGCTTACCGGTCCCCGATTCCTCTCGCGAATTGTCAATTCTCAAACCTCATACATGATTGAAGTCGTCATTCCACTCAAACAAGGCCATGTGTTTTCCCTAAGCACATTGAATGCTCTTTGGATCAGTTTCCCCGTTGGTAAAACAAACCCTAAAGAAACATAGAAATTAGTTTGCTCAGTCCAAAGAAAAGTTTGCTGACCGGCAGATACGTGTTACCTTACAGTGCCATCACATCAACGAACACTCAAAATTTACATGCGACAAAATATCTGCAATCCCGAATATTAAAGAATCAAAACCTCTACTCATTCGCAAAAAAATAAGAAAGTAAAAAAAACAGTTGAATATCCAAGGCGGCTCCAAAGATGAATGACGCCTATGAAACATCCAATAAAAATAGGTGACAAGGAACACGGACGAAATTAGCTGAGCACCGACTGGCTGGTTTGCCACCTATTTTTCGGGCGAAGAATTTTGGGGCGATACCTGGTAGTCGCTAGTCGCTGGTGAAACGCCAATTATTTGAATATGCTAATTTTTCTTATTGCCGTATCTTTTTTCACTTTTCGGATTGAATTTTTTTCTCTGAAAAACCATTTTTCACTATTTTTAGAATATACACTGTGTTTCTAGATGTTTTCTGTGCACTTTTATTGTCCTTGCATCGGGAATCGACGGCCCGTAATGCGAGGAAAAGATATTTTTTCATTTGCCGGAATTCGATTTTCGCAGACTGTCACCACTCGCGTCACTCAAAAATATGCCGAAAATGCTTTTATAAGCCACTTCACCTTGTATAATCGTTAAATTGCACCCTTATTACTCTTTCGATATCCGGGAGGCAGTAAACTGCGCCGAAAATAATGAAAATTAACCGACTCGTAGGGAGCTCTACATGAGTCAACCGCTCGCGACGAAGATACACACTCGAATCTCTCCGGCGTGTTAAAGTATTAAGTCCTAAAAGACGACAACGGTCCTCGTACGGTGGCAGGTTTAATGGATCGTTCCACGGCAATTCACGTAACGCATATCGTATGAATTTACGCTGGACTGCTTCGATCCTCAGGCTCCACGTAGCTTGATACGGGCACCAAACGACGTTTGCAAATTCCAACTGCGGGCGCACCAATGAGCAATAAAGAGCCTTGAAGCATACAGGATCCCGAAATTCGTTGGATATTTTGAAAATAAATCCCAGCAAACGATTGGCTCTGTCGATGGTCGCTGAGACGTGATGAGTATACGTTAGCTTATCATCAAGAATGACTCCTAGATCCTTCACGTGGTCAACGCGTTGTAGTAGAGTTCCTGCAATGTTATAGTTGAAGGTAACCATATTTTTCGTTCGATAATAGCTGATGATAAAACATTTTGCAACGCTAAGGACCATCATGTTTCTTACACACCAGCTATAAAAGGTGTCAATAAGATGCTGTAGCTCACGGCAATCGGCTTCATTCCGTATAACAAGAAAAAATTTTAAGTCGTCGGCAAAAAACAGCTTTCCTCCACGGCTTAGAACGAAAACCGCATCGTTCACGAACAGTGAAAAAAGTAGTGGACCTAGCGTACTACCTTGAGGAACTCCGGAAGTGTTGAAAAAGGATTCTGACACAATATCGCCAATTTGAACAACGATTTCACGGTGCACAAGGTAGGATCGAAGCCAATGGCAGAATCTAGTAGAAAACCCTAGCTTATCAAGCTTTGTTATCAGTATCTCATGATTAACTCTATCAAAAGCTGCCTTTAGATCAGTGTAAATAGTATCCACCTGCAATTTCTTAGACATTTGTTCCGTGCAAAATGACGTAAAGCAGACGAGATTCGTCTCGACTGAACGTCCTGGGAAAAATCCGTGCTGAGATGTACTAATGTAGTTTCGACAAGCAGAAAATAACGCCTCGTTGATAATTGATTCAAAAACTTTAGATTCGACTCCTAGCGAAGTGATTCCGCGATAGTTCGCTATGTTGCGTTTGTCACCTTTCTTGAATACCGGGAACATAACTGAGCATTTCCAATCCTCAGGAACCGTTTGCTGCTGAAGCGATAGGTTAAAAATATATGCAAATGGCCGACGACTTCAAATTATCCCACATCATTATAAGTAGAACTGACCAGGAATTTCTCCAATCGCAGCTTGATAATTTTGCTACCTGGTGTATAGCAAATCGAATGGTTCTTAACGCCTCGAAATGTTCAGTAATATCTTTCTCAAGGAAACGTTCACTTCTATCGTATGATTATACTTTGTCCGGGATAGTTTTACAAGGAGAAACCGTGGTGAAGGATCTTGAGGTTATGCTGGATTCAAACCTATCGTTCAAAGAACATACCTGAACAAAATGCACATTAGGTTCTTTACTGACACAGTTAACCTCACTTTTCTTGACAGTACTGTTTACATGAACTTGGAAACATTTTATGGACGTCTAGATTCGCTAGTAGCAAATCGCAAAGTCCCGTTAAGTATACCAGTCTTCCCATATGCACATCGTACACAATGTTCGCTCTGGTTCTGTGCTCATATTAAACCCACACTTCGTGTACGAACTCAAACATGCTATTTCGTACCTAAACACGTGCACATGTTCGCCTGCACAACTGAACCCCATGCACGTACACGGTGTGCGTACACATCGGTTCAGGGCACCAGTTTTCTCTTTCTCAATCTCATCGTCACTAGCGCAGACTCTTTTTGCCATGAGCGAATCGTTCTCGTGTACGCACCCGGTGTACGTACACGGCTGTTTGAACTAGAGTTTGCACATCGTTCGCTTGAATTCAATGTTCGAGGCGAACTTGTACATCGAGACGAAGCATGTTTGAAGTTGAACGCGTGCGCGAAATTTTGTACACAGGTACAAAATTGTACATGTTCATGGGAAGTCTGAAAGTATACAATTGCTATGTGGCAGTTCCAGTTAATGTCGGTCGTGTCAAGGCAGCAAGCAATCACCCAGAAGGAGCGGCTGAAGGCGCTGGCACAAAGTATCTTTCCGGCGAAGCATGACTTCGCGGTCATAATGATTGGTCAACCCTTCCAATAATTCCACGGTCAAAGCACAGGAGCGGCTGATCACCAACACCACAAAGAGCTGAAGAACATGCCGTTATGTTTTATATTATTTGTTTTACGGCTCTAACACGGTAACTAAACAGAGCCTTGGGTCTTTTATATATTTTCAATATGTAAAAAATAAATAAAAAAGAAACAAAAAATACTGAATAAATTTTTCGCGCATGAAACTTTTTATTGCGCGTGGAGACCTTCTTTCGTGACTGGGAAACATTTATCTACGATCCTACCGTATTTTTTATTAGCGGGTACTTTGCTTTTCTCTTATCATTGTTAATACTTTTATTATTATTATTTATTTCTAATCTTCGGTGTACACCATACAGACACCTTTTTGAAATTATATATTTCTTATTAATAACTCATATCTTTGCGTTTATATGTTAAAATCAAACTTTAAAGAAGTTCCGTTAAATCTGCGGCAACATCCTTCCAGTGGATCATTTTGTCCATATGCAGCACGGTGTCCACAACAGAGTGGAGTTACGAAGAACACGGTGATGCGCATACAAATTAATGCCCGAGAAAAGATCTAGACTCGATATTGCCTGACAGCAAGTCGAAAACAAAAACTCTTTACAGGAAGAGTCTGAACATTTTTGATCAGGGCACAGTAAAGTAATTCTAGTGCGTAGAAATCAACGAAGTCCGCGGTTTGCCGCTTTTTACAGTAAAATGTGCAATAGGAGTAGTCAGAGATTATCGTTCACGGCAAGAGGTGCACATTTGACGGCCCGCTTGAAAACAAATCCCACGAAGAACGGGAATACGATACGATACGGACTAAGTTGAAGCACGAGAATGCGCGAGTGACATTAAACGTGTTTTCGCACTGCTCGCGTCGTTCAGTGACATGATTGTGCTACCGCTAGTCAGTGGGGCCACTTGTGATAAATCGAGGCCCTGCACATTGAGCAGCAGCTGGTTGAAATAAAAGGTGGAACTCTGCGCTTTAATTTTGCGTGTGAACCGGCCTACGAGTGAACGAAGAATCTACAGGGTATCCGAGTCGCCAGAACCGCACAAGTGATAGAGGAACCCTCAAGGCTCGTGAGGTACCGGGCGGACGATGACCCTTAGATCCAGCAGCGATTGTAGGTGAGTGCACTCTGCTTTTTCTTGCTTACATTGGATATAAGCTTGGTTTAGGGGATTTCCTTCTTGAGATTTGGGTGAGCTAGACATAATTATAACACGCTTTAAGAAGCCCAGCATTCTGAAAGCCTTAGCAGTCGTTGCGGTGATATAGTCGGAAAAGCTATCGATGTGCACTCCCAAATCACGGATCGAGTCGACGCTTTTAATTATTCTTCCTTGTAAGCCGTTACCCCAACGCCCTGGAGTAAGTACTTTTCTTTTTTAACGATGACTTCCATTCCGTTAATCGTGCATTATTCTTGAATTATACAGATATCTGCTTGAAGCACTACGGCGTCAAGTGCCGAAGCGATAGTTCGGAAGATTTTGAGATCGTCCGCATATAGCGATTGCCCAGACTTGATACGACTACAGATATCTTTAGTAAATAAAATAAAAATAAGCGGACCCAGATGCCTGCCTTACGGGACACCTGTGACGCTACTCGATGGCAGGAAACAGCATAGAAGTATAAGCTATTAGGTTAGAAGTTGTTGATCGTTTTAGGACAAACCTGTTGTTCTGCTTCTAACGTAGTTCGAAAATGATTACGAAGACTATTTTGCACACGATTCAAATACTGAGGAAAGGCGGAATTCAGGGCAGTTTCGCATTGCAGTTCTGTCTGTCATCTTGTTTTCGTCAGATTTTTGTCGAAAATAACGCTTGTAGCTGAAGGTCCGTTTGGGACAGGTATGCAACACCTCGTGAGGCGTTATAAGATGCCTTCCGAAGAATCGCTCCCTTTGAAGAAATTGTGCTGCACAATGGTAGAGCATAGTCATCTTGACGTCTGTCATTTTTTTAAAGTGATACTTGCCAGGACAATGCCCTGTAAATAAACCTGTAATTATACGTAAGTCTATTCGTTTTAAATCCATTAGATTTTTGGCTCTCGTTGTACCAGAATGTATAATGGACATCATGGTGGAACCAGTTTATAGAAGAATTTACTTTGTGACCGCACTCTTCAATCCATAACTCCGGAATCCGAATTTTGATAATTAAAAAATGAATATCAGTTTATACCATTCGTTTGAAACTAAGTTTGTGCGAATCGATTGAGCCATCTCTAAGAAAATTGAGTGACATTTTTTGAAACACACATAGTCACGAACCGACATACACATACCCAAATACACACAAACGGGCAGCAGAATGCGGGTTCCGGACTATCTGTGCAAGGTTCTGAAAAGTTACTTCCAGAACCGAGTACTGGTCTACAAATCGAACATGGGGCAGTGGTCGATTAGAGTCACGGAGGGAGTACCTCAGGGCTCCATACTTGGCCCAACGCTCTGGAATATAATGTACAACGGAGTGTTAACACTGGAACTATCCAGGGCAGTTGAGATCGTCGGCTTTGCAGATGACGTTGTCCTGACGATAACCGGCGAAACCACGGGGGAGGTGGAGATGTTGACGGCAGAGATAGTAGGCATCGTGGAAACCTGGATGGCTGACGTCAAGTTACAGCTGGCTCACCACAAGAAATCCAGCGTTGGGGACAATCCATCATTGAAGCGTTCGCTGAAGCACCTGTATGTGAGAATGCTGCGAGGACAACTAAAGCATTAGCAGGGATCGTGCCGAATCATGGAAAAGCAAGATGCAACACGAGACGTCTCCTGGCGGGTGTCTCATCCTCAATACTGAGATATGGCGTACCGGCCTAGGCTGCTGCGCGGAACCGGACGAATTTGACAAGCGCATTACTCTGGTTGAGGACGTGGAATGCTACCAGCGGAGAAATGCACAAAATACAAGAAGACTGGTCCGAGTGGACTCGGTGGCTAAGTGGCTGCAAGAGTGAGAAAACGCGGAGAAAGGAAGGTGGACCCACCGGACTCATCAGCTTGTGTTCATAGGAAGTATGGAGAAGTGTCTTTTTCATTTGATGCATTGTTTGTCCGGGCACGGATGCTTCCGGAAGTACCTGCATCGGATTGGAAACACTTCGTCACCCCGGAGTGTGTGAACGTGCACATGGTCTTCGAATGCCCTTGGTTCGAAGAAATTTCTAGGGGCATGCCTGGTGTGACAGTTGACAATATCGTTGAAGAGATGTGCCACGACCAGCATATCTGGGACGCTGCAACAGTGTAATTACACGTATACTCTCCGGGCTGCAGAGAAAGAGGCGAAGGGACCAAAAAAGTAGCAACATTGGCTAGAAAGTAGCCGTGAAACCACAAATCGGGTTTCGGGAGCCATTCAGCCACCGGGGAACTATCCGACGGTATAGACTAGGTTCACCGCCGGGGACCAGTTGAGTAGTACGCGACGTAGCTAGACGAACAGAGTCGAATGGTACATAACACTCGGCCCTCCGGGCCGGGATTAGGTTATCCATGTTCAGAGGGATTGCATAAGCTTTCTATTTGAGAAAGGCAAAAAGTTGGCATTAAGGACTTTTCGAAGACTTGATAAACACAATTTATTAAAATTCAATCACTTCATTTATTGTAATCCACAATACGATTAAAACTATTACTTCATTTATATACCGTTTTGTCTCTATCGCAATTAGTTTAGTTGACATGGTTGTGTATTCATTCATTGTGGTTTGTGTTTTTTCGTCTCTTTAATATTTATGTTTTAGCTACTAAGAATTATTAACTTTATTTTGTCTATTTGTTTGCTCTTTCATCCCTTATTTCGACCAGTTTGAAGGACTCCCGTTCACTGACTCTTAATTATTTATTCTACTACTTTGTTATAGTATCTCTTGTTTTTCTTTCTAAATGATGCATGATCGATTTTTTCGAATTTGGTGCGTTTGTTTTTATGAAAAGTATTCTTCTACATTTATTAATCTCGTACACGTCCTTTTGCTACACCATTTACAATCAACACTTTTGTACGTGTTTAAAATTTTGGCCTGTTCGTTTCCCCCAATGATAATGTTATTTAATCGGTTCTAGATTAATCTGACGTTCGTGTTCGGTTAACAGTGGTAACAAAAATGCAATTCCGTACTGGTTTAATTTGTGTTTTTATTTTGTGAAATGATTTAAATAACATTGCTAGTTTTTTGGCAGAGTAGACAGTATTTCTCGCCTCATTAATATAATGGGGTTTGTTTAGTTCTATGATCTGTCGACTTATTATGACCAGGGACGGAACTCGTGGATAGACCATTAATTCTGTTTATTTTAGCTTCCTTTTTCCCATATACCTATATCTCATCCATGTTTTGCAATTCTCTCATATTGTAAATGATTGACTATATTAGACAATCAATATCTGGCTACATTTAAAGTTTGATTTGTTTGCATCCAAGAGTTCCTTCCCAGTTTATGACTAAATGAGGGATTAAACTGGTTTCGTTTCTACACACAAATGTGATGCTAGACAGCTAATGATTATTCTATATGTAAAATAAGTCTCGGCATGAATGTCAACCCGCGATAAAAGTAAAAATAAACTTGAACAGCGAAACATTTTCTTCCTTTTGTTTGTTTAAAATCTGCTACTATTCAACGATAGATAGGTATCTGGCGTTCCAATGGAGTTTGATTTTGGCCGATTGTGGTTTTACATTCAGCTTCTATTATACAATGAGATAAAACTATATGTCCAGCAACTATCAATAAAATAACGTAATACATAAATGTTTTGTATGCTTTCTGCGCGGTCAGTTTCAAGCTGTCTAGGAGTACTGCATATTCCATCTCATCTCACTTATTGATCACATTTGCTTGACAGATTTCTATATCTCGAAAGTTATATTCCACTTTTTGTTTTTGTTATTTTACGCCTGTTTCTGGTAGATTTGGTTGATTTTGACTACTTGAATGGAGGATCGCATGATTATTTACTGAGAACCTAGATTGGTTCCTCAAAAAAAAAATGGATAGTTCTCGTCAAACAGAGGTGGGGTAAGCGAACCTGAAAATATTTCAGGTTAGAACAAACCCCGATTTCCAGTTCAAACCTGGCTTCAAATAAACGTCAAATTTCAAATAGTTAGTTTCAGACCTCGTAAAAAGATATTATCAGCCAGATTCTGCATTAAGATGGCTTGACGATCAAAAAATCAGCAAGCGCTATCAACTGCCAGATTAGCGAGAAGAGAAGAAAAGACAATCGCGTAGCTAATTTGATCCAGTCCTAACCTCAATATGTAATTCTAATTCTAATTTGTTGTTTTGCCAGTGAAGAATCTTCATAATATTTTCAAACGGTATGAAAAACAGTGCGGCTACTTTTCATACACATCAACATTTCATGCATATTGAATCAATATCTTGAATAACGATATAATTACGTGTATTGTTAAGAGAGATACGAATAAAAATAAAATTCAATTTTTAAACTAAAGTAAATTGTAGTTGATAAAGAACCAGGTCGTCAGCAGGGTGTTGATTCCGAGATAGAAATTGACGTGGTAAGATGTTGTCGACAAGTTCATATACCTTAGAAGACCAGTGACATTAATGACATGCAGGGCCGCAGAGAGAAAATACGGGCCCGGGGGATCCAACGTACGGGCCCCCACCAATGTGTATTGCCTGAGTACAAAAAAGTCAATGTTTGAAATCCATTGGAGTTCACTGATATTATGTATAGTAGTGAAATTTTATATTTATGTACCATTTTTTTGCTCTAGTTGTTTGTAGTGCCAATGAAGGAAAAAACGTAGAGTTTTTTATACTTTGGGAGTTTTTAATACCTCTTCGACAGTTTTGGTGACTTTTAAAAGCGCCATTTTTGTTAATAGTATTTATAAAAGTAAGGAAATGGCAAGATTAAAGATGTAGTTATCACAAAAATTAAAAATATCTAAACGGCGATCAACGGCAAAAGGTAAAAAACAATAGGAAAACTAAATATTAAAAGAATGTACAAAAGAGCTAAAAACAACAAAATCAACCAAATAAACAAATTAATGTCAATTGTTAAGAAATGTTTAATCGAGAAAAACCAAAACAAACTATAAAATTTCACCATTTGTTCAATAATGTTCGACTTTTTTAATCTTCGCCATTTGTTTTTCTAGTTTCCTGCTTTCCTTTATCAATTGAAAGCAGGAAACTAGAAAAACAAATGGCGAAGATTAAAAAAGTCGAACATTATTGAACAAATGGTGAAAATAGTAAAAAATCCATAAGAATGTTGGAAATTTTTTTAGAATCAATGAAAATAAGCATAAGCATAGCATAAGCATAAGCATAAGAGATCGCCCGTAGTTGCTACTCCGTTATTGACCAGAACCAAATGAGGTTGTAAAATGTTAATTGGAACAACATGCTTGGGAATAACACGATGAGCCACATTGTACAATCTATATTGATCCATGCATGCTGATCAATACCGACGCCGGCCACGTCCGAATGCAGATCTTCTGGGAAAGGAAGGAATGTTAGTCCGATACATGTTGCTACTAGAGACCGAGGAATCCTCTGCATCTCCACATCTATCACGGGAAGGGGAGAGTTGTTAGTAAGTGTGCCAATAGCGTTATCATGTAATAATTGCTCTGGGCAGCTGGCTGCCGAGAATTTGGGGAATTTATCATTTGTTGTATTAATACGATTAGCAAAATAAGCAACTTGAACTCCGGATAGCCGGCTATAAGGAACACTGCTTATATTTTAATAATATTCAATCACGCGACGATTTTTTCGAGGTTTCTAGCGTGTCGGTGCTGATTTTACCCGGCGATCGTTTGAATAAAATGCGGAATCTTATACAGAGGATATTTGAGTGCGTCTTTATTTTTTTTTCTTGCGTCGAGTACTATTTTTTAGATAGTTGGAATTGCACATGTATAATGATTTAGTAGTAAGAGGGGCTTTTATTAATATTAAACTGTATTAACCCTCCGGAAGTCGCGCAAATGGCCCACTGTACGAGCAGCCGCTGGCGCACTAAAACGATTTCGCTAGATTTTCAGAGCAGCGTGTACTCAGTGCACTAGCGCGACTTCCGGAAGGTTAAGGATGGGTAAGGGTTTCAGCGAGAAAAAAGAACACTTTTCTGCGATCCCCTCTAAAACCCCGCGTGAAGCGAACAGATCGAAACCCCTGTACACCACAGCACACCACCCCAACAACACGCTGCAATCCCTCCATGTAAAAACATCGACAAACGACTCGGTGACGAAACCTTCTGTACAACGTCTTCGGAAAAACACGACTTGTGTTGCCACCTGTCATTCCAAAACCACCCAACCGATCCCTTTCAAACCCTGCACACACATTCCATACCAAAAACACCCAACCCCCATGTTGAGTTCCTGAGACAAATCTTCAATTAAAGGGGTTCCTAACTCATTTTAAATAAATGCTACTATTTTTCATGAAAAATTCCGCATTTTTATGAGTAAACACCCCCTCGCAAATACAACACTGCTCGAGCACGGTACCGCATCGGGTCGGATCGATCTATAACGCTGTATGCGAAATCTACCAAAGGAGATGGCAAGACAGTGAGAGCCAACTGAGGGTGTGTTGGTACTCACTGATGCGCTGCTGTTACAAAGTGTCATTCTGTAGAATGCCCTTGACAAGATATACAATCGACGAGAGCCCCGCATCGACCTCCTCTTTCATTCACTAGTGCGAAAGAGAAATAAAACGGTTCCCATCAGCCCACTACGCTGGGTCAACCACGAACGCACGCACACTCTCGTCCGAGTATGCAATGAGAGAAAGCACGAATCACCCATCCTCGCACCAGACCCATCTGAGTACCTACGCGGCACGCACCAGTGCTGGTGAACAAAGATAGGACGCGACGGCGAGGTCCAAGTGTGCGTGGAGTATTGGCATTGGTTCCACTCACACTATGCGCAACGTATAGACGACAGACCGATGCACTACCGCTGGAAGCATAACTGTCCCATGTGCTATGGGAATCCCTATACACATGGGACAATCACGCCTCCAGCGGCAGTGCAGTGCATCCCTATATTGTTTCGATGCCCCTGGCTATATCCATTCATCACCATTCTTCTTTACGATATATTTATTTGGTGGAAAACTACCGAGTGATAACACGTTATACAGACAAAGAGCCATGATAGCGCGAGATGTTATAAATCAAGGTATTTTCCATCTTACGCATCGGATGATTTGTAAAATACACGTATACCAGTAATAATAACAACCATTGAAAAGGAATACGAGAAATTGTTAACCTGATACACGGGCTGGTCAGCAACAACGGAACTTGAAATTAGATCAATAAAAACAGACGCGGCGCATTTTCAGTTGTATTGACAGGTGATCATCGACACTAGTCAGATCAAAGTCTTGTTGCGTCTGATTTCCGATCAGATACGTTTACGGTAGTGCTTCCTTGATTAGATCTGTTCGCTCCCTACCATTCTACTACCGTCGGCAGAATGCCGACAGCACCCAGTCGTCGCCGGTCTAAGGACCAAATGTCATCAACAGTCCCAGACTCGCGTGGAGACATGAGACAGGAGACATGTGAGAGCTAAATATAAGAAACGGAAAACAAATGTAGCCCAAAAAAAAAGAGTAACTCGTCTCATGTCTTGGATGGTCCCGTTTCTATTAAGAATGTCGAGAGGTAAGAAAGTACACATTCTGCCACATAGCAGTTTGCATTAAAACAACTACTTCCGGTATAACAAGACTGTAGATACAGATACAGTTTTGAAACTACTATTAAGATAGATGAATGCGAGATTTTTCTGTAAAAGGAACAGATCGGCAACAGAGTGAAACTTGTTCATCGGTTTATTGTAAAGGTTTACATCCGATTACACTGTTGTGAAAGAACAATGACACTGTATACCCCACACGAGAACTTCCAGCAGAAAGTGAAAACTTATATCCACCCATAAGGGACCCTCCACGCGCAATAAAAGTATCATTACTAAGTAGTGTCATTACTGGAATTGCATGGGAATTCCATCATTACTCGCCTTACACGTTCATTAAAAGTGACATTACTGCTCAGCAATGACACTACCAACGCCTCGTGTACGGGGCCCTTATGGTATGGTACATGCTCGAAGCAGAGCGGGCTCTGGGAAAACGCCTTACATAAGCCGAAACATCATGTACATACACCTACCCTACGTGGAAAAATGGTACAAAAATCATACAGAACTCGAAAAGTGTTCACTGCAAGCCCGAACACGCACTCAATATTGTCACACTCGGTAAGAGTTCGGTTTATGGGAGAAACCACTCAATAAACAAGCACACTCCGATATCTTGAGCGTTCCCTCAAAACGCCACACCTGCAATGAGCTACTCTCCGTTTATACTTTCTCTTTCGATTTTTACGGCGTCACTATAACACTTTTCACTTATTTTACAGTACAGATCGAAAGACGGTGGTTTTAGCTAGCATATTATGCAAAGAGCTGAGGGATAAATGTTAAAGTGACCGAATTATTAACAGAAGAGAAAGCAAACAAAGAGAGCAACTCATTGCAGATACGACGCCCTGAAAAAACGCTCAAGATATGATCTAACCACGAGCTACATCCATACATAGACATACTCTCTCTATCATCTCTTCCACGTTACGCACACGAATACACCTGATTGATTTCTCGCATCCGTGGACTGAACACTGTTGCAGTAACTGGGCACGCATGCACACGAAATGAGAGAGCGTCAGTCCATTCCATCAACCCCTCTCCAATTTTCCTTCGATCCAATCACAGTTGCACCAACACCATCACACGTGTACTAGACCACAGCAATCCGAAAGACCAAGCAAAAAATACGATTCATTCCACGCTGTTAGCAACACTCAAAGTACGCTTCACACGACACATACACTTCCATCAACGGGCATGCAACTACTTTTGGCGTGGTGTGCCGGTGGCAGAAGACCAACGAATCGTGTAAATGGTATGTAAAGCAGAAACAAAAGACTGAAGCTCTTGCGTACCGTATGTCCAACGCCGCTCTTTTCTTAGAAAAAAAAACTTCCACGACACCACATATTCATGTCATCATCTTACATCAGATCGAGCTAAGAAATAGTTAACATATACAATATAGAAAACATAGAAAAATACTCCCTTTTGCACTCCATATCACTCAATATTCACAGTTGGTTTATTTTCTTCATGCATAGCGCCACTGGACACACAACCGAAACCGGCAAACACAACACTTGGCAACAATATTTGCCATATTTCTACACTTAACAATCTCAGTGCTCAAAAACCGAAAGATGACATCGTTTTTCAATTTTTTTTTTTTAGAATCAATGAAAATGAATAAAAACTACTAAAAAGAATAATAATATAGAGAACATTAATATAAAAAATGCATAAAACTGAAAAACTCGATAAATCAAGAATAATAAAATTTATTTAACATTAAAAACAAAACATATTTAAAGCAAAAGAAAAAATAAATAAAACGCTAAGAATGCATAAAACTAGAGGAGTAGGGGAACCCGGGGCTATTCGGACCTACTTAAGCAAATCGCCCTTTTAGGTGGATAGATGTGAAAAAAGTTACCGGTCAAAAGTTCTAATTGTTAGTTTGAAACCTCAGCTACATTTTGGTGCCATAAAAGGTTCATTTTCACCACTCAATGGCAGCGCTAGTCGACAATTTGCAAACCTCTACGTTTTTTCATCCTTTTACAATGTAGGGGTAATTCGGACCTCCCTACGGGGCAATTCAGACCATCATTTTTCTTTATTTTTTTTTACAATGGAATTAAGTTTACCTGTGAATTAGATACAAGAGACAGTCCTTAAGAAACAAAAAAAAACTTGCTTTACAAAAACTTAATCTGGTGTGTCACAACTGTCTATTGGCAGCCCATGTGTTTCTTTGCTGTGGCGTGTGCAATGGTATGCGCAGCCGCAAGCCGCTGAACGGTGATTGACGGAATAGGGGGTCCGAATAGCCCCGTACGTTCATATCGCACAAAAGTGGTGAGCGTCTCGAAAATATCACCCAAACAAAAATTATTCCATAAAATAGGAACCTCAAGCTTTCCAAAACACTTATTTTTATTTTTTATTTTTTCACTTTTATTTGTAGCTTTAATCACGGTTTTTTCCATTATAATGATTTTTGTTTTGAGAATGACAAAACAACGAAACACGTTGCATCTCCTTTCTACAACGTACAGAGAATCAACTTCAACTGTCAAAATTAATGTTTCAGAACAGCGGTGCCACGAATATATACGATAGTCTGATAGTCTTGCTATTTTCTGAGAAATCGAGGGGGTCCGAATTACCCCCACTGTCTTAATAACCCCGGGTCCCCCTATAAATAAAAGACAAGAATAAAATAACTATAGAGAAATTAAAAAAAATGGACGAACTAGAAAATTTTGAAAAGCTGGAAAATTGAAATGATAAAAAGACGAAAAAGTAAAGGAAATTGGAAGTATTGAACAAAAACGGACCAAACAGACAAAATGGAAAACAAAAAATAGTAGAAAAAAGCCAACGTGCTATACTATAGAAACACAAAAATGAAGATATTAACACGAAAAAAATTAATAAAATGGATATTATTTAAAGAATAGAAAAACCACTAGAAATGAAATTTGAAATAAATTCAAACAACGAACTAAATGTAAAATTAAGAAAAAGTGAGCATAGTGATAAGAAAATAAATCAAATGGTTTTTTAGGAAAATAAAGAAAAATACAATGTTAACGTAAAGGAAGATGTCAATAGAAGAAGTACTTTGTAAGTAGGTTAAATGGAAAACATGAAGAAATAACAATAACGAATTAAATCTTAAGAAAAAGGTATAAAAAATAAATAAAATTATATTAAATTAACAATGGGAAAAAATAAAACTACGATAAACGGAAAGCTAAAAATTAGAAAATGAGAAGGAAAATAGGAGAAATGTAAAAAATTAAACAATAAGACAAATTGGAATAAATTTGAATAAGTAAAATTGCTTTTGGAAATGCAAAAAATATGAGAAAATAGGAAATAGAAAAAGGCTATGGCAAGAATAGATATGGTAAATAGACAAATTCTAAAAATTAGATGAAGTGACAAGAGAAATAATTAAAAAAGCAGGGTATTAAAATATGAAACAATAAGAAAAAAATAAAAAATGCAGAATTTTCGCGAAAAATTGCGAATGAAGTTAAATAACAGAGAAAAAACTATAAATTAAAGTAAGTGATAGTGATAGCAATAGAAAAAAAAGCAAAAGTAAGGAACGTTAAAAGATGGATAAAATAAAAGTATGCAAATAGATAAAAAAGGCAGAATCTTACAATTGTAGAAATACAAATACAATCCACAACTTGAAAAAATAGATCAATGAAATTTTAACAAAATAAAAATGTAAATGTAGGAAAAAAATGAAAAAAAATCAGTAACATGGATCAAATTTCAAATAAGGGTTGTGGTTGGATTTTACGCTATGCTGGTTTCGAAAACATTCATAATCCTACAAAAACATGAATTATTCTTTTATTTGTGTTGGTGTGTTAGCACTCCTTAAAATATTTTACAAGAATGTTTTCTAGAAATAGTTCAAAAATAAAAATAAAATCGTTACATTCAGGAAGCGACGTTCAAAATCTCACGCTCACTCCTCCAAAACGAAAAGATTTTGTATGCGGATTTAACTTGCTACAGTAGTTAGCTAATCCTGCTAACTAGTAGATTTAGTTTAATAACAGAGTTAAATTATCTCTTCGAAATCAATCAAACACAATTTAGCAATTTAGTTGAACGTATGCTTCTTAGAATCATTGGCAGCTGCAGGATTGTGAACTGAGAGATCTTCTCTTCATGCTCCATGACATATAAAATTCCCAACAAAACTATTAACACTATACTCGTCACGAAAGGGGCTTGTTGTGTACGCAATTTGCTGTTATAATGAAAATGTCGATAAAAGGCCGTATTTGAAAGAATTGCAAAACGTATTTATTTTTTCCATCCCTGGCCTCTTTGCTAGGGGGAATTGGTGCTGGAAACACTCACAATGTTGAAAACTACATATGAAAGTCGCTAGTAAACTGCCTGGCTAAAGTTCTGGAAAGGTTTGTACGTTGCTTCTTCCAACATAATTGACGTATGTCAGCAGGGATTTGTCAAAGAAACGTTTCTCCACTTCGAACATGATGACGTGCATAAGTCTTCTAATTCCAACTGTCGAGAAGCATCAACATGTGGCGGTAATATATTTTACTTTCATTCTCCCACGACATTACTGTTTTGAAACTGCAGGGACTAGGTTTTCCTGGATGGATATCCATCTCTCTGCATTCTTACAACGATCCGCTTTCTTTAGAATTGGTACCACATACTCAAGCGCCTTCGAAACGCCAACCGGTGTACCTCAAGGAAGTCACTTAGGGCAACTTATCTTTCTCTTGTTTATCAATGATCTCTGCATCCGCAAAAGATCCGGAAAACTACTCTACGCTGATGATCTGAATATCTTTCGTTCAATTTCCTCAGGACTCGATTTTACTGTGCTCCAACATGATATAGCCAATATAGAGGAATGGTGCTTGATGAACGGCACACGCCGAAAAAAGCTACGTCATTTGAGTATGACCCTTTTACAAAAATGTTTCGGTATAATCTCGTATCGGAATATGATTTTTAGAGATTGTGTATCAATGAATGGCAAACCAAATATATTAAATTTTAAATTTAAATTTTTGGATTAATTTCGAATTCTTTTGGTATATCAAGAGTTTTCGACGACTCATTTGACCAATTGAGCTCTCAAATAGAGGTAGGGTTACCGCCTCTAGTGATACTTTGACCAGCGGAATTTTACTGAGCAGGGGATAGACTTCAAGAGACACATGGGTATGCGTTGAAATCAATTAGAATTTCGAATTAAAGTGATCACTCGACAGAATTTTGGAGCGCTTCTATTGCTTTTTATTGTATGAAACGCTTAAAAACAAATAAATATGCACTGTTTTATTTATTATGTACCTCGTAGCGCTAGGAGCAAAAATATCTTATTTTCTTCACATTCACCGTAGAGTGTAATGTTTTGGTAAAGCACTCCCTCTTTCTGTGCCGTTCACATTTAGTTGCATGTTTTTGCATTTGTTTATAGTTTTGTTGATTTAGTTGGACTCGATTTTACTCGGTTTTCTCGGATATTCACAAAGAATCCAAGAGCACCAGCCACTCTCGCTGTGAAGGATAACCCGAGCTTTGCTCTGTTCCTCAATAAACAAACACGGGGTGTGAAATCACACTTCAGTTTCTTTCGAGAATCTTTGTGAGGAACATTAATCCATTGAAGCGAAAGTTCAATGGGGTAAAGTAAACCCAAATGGCTCTTTTAAAATATTTGTCAACGCCAAGAGGGGCCCTCCTTAACAATTAGGGCCTGCACGCAAAATTGCAAAATAATCCAATGGATTCTTCCGGGCGAATTCGGATTTACCTGAACGAAGGAATTCGCCTCCGAAAACCGGCGTGGCAACCCTAAGCAGGGTTTTTTTCTTTCAATAATTACTTTCGATACTAATCCAGCGCTTTCGAAGATTGGAAATTTAATAAATCAAAAAAATCGATTTCAGATTGGCGAAATTTGAAGACAACCTCATGACTTCTAATCAAACCATTTAATTGTTTAACCCTTACAAGTCTGATCATATTTTTGTTTCGATTATAGACATTTTAAGCTTAAGGTCATTCGCTTCTTCATTCAGGTTAAGAATTTTCCTATAACAAATCTCTATTCCTGTGTGCGGGGTTGGGATTCGAACCCAGGTGAGCTGCGTACATGACATTCAATGTACAAATTCCGCTACGCCCGCTCGAGTCTGATCTTGTTTCGATACGAGAATTAGGTTTGTATAAACATAGTTGATATCAAATATGCAGTAGTTTAGAATTTTCGCTATTCTAGTTATCTCATACACAAGATATTGAATTTTTAATTGTATTCTCAAATAAATTTTTGTCGAAAAAGTATTTGTCAAAATTTTAGTTTCTATTAAAAATCCGGGCCCCCTTCAAAACTCCGGGCCCGGGGGAAACACCCCGGTCCCCCCCCCCCTCTCGGCGGCCCTGAGGACATGTGATAACGAAATCAACGGTGAGATAAAAAGCGGTTTGCGGCTGCAAATAGGTTAGTTCCAGTACACGGAAGTTACTCCGGATCAAACAGGAGCGAAAAATACTTTCTCCGGTTTGCTACCAGATGAAGAAAAAAGAGAAGAGAGTACAGGAACGTTTTTCTACCTGTTTGCTCCGGAGTAGTTCCAGTTTCTCCTGGTACTGGAACAAACCCAATGGCATCTTCTACGATTTGCGTATTCAGCTGAAGTCTCGCAGCCTATGGACACGCCCAACACTTTCTCCATGCATATCGCTGGTACTCCCTGTTGCTCTGTTCGAATGTGAGGAGTGATCGTTGAAGGAAATAGATTATCAACTTATATGCAAATATGCTGATATCACAAGGCTTACGAAGTACGGCAGACTACAGCAGGCCGGGCATTTAGCTAGTTGGCAGGAAGAGAAAATAACTAAAGTTCAGTTCAGTTGTGAACCTGTATGCCGTTGGTTCAGAACCCGCACTCGAGTAATAGGGGCGGGTGAGTCTTTTTCGCTCACAATTGAAACATAACCTTAGGCAGAAACTGTTATGCCAACGAAACGATGATTAGATTTTTTCGAACAAGTTTTTTTCGAACACACGAGGTAATTCGATGCGATAAACTTTAGACTTTAGGCCTCCGAGGAACTACATAATTTACTCACAATTAACGATGAATTCCCAGATGTACTAGTGTCATGCCAACATAATACTCTTGGGTCATACAGAATCAAACTCAATTTTTGAAGAATCGTCTGATCCGGCAACGAGTCGATAATTGAATTCATATAACTGATTTCTGAGCATTGATCCACGGGACTGGGGACAAGTAACATTGATTGTTATTCATATACAACCAGCTTTCGACCACAATTCGTATCGGCCGATTGAATTCTACTACACCCATACTATTTGGTGAAGGTTAACGGCTTGTTATCAAAATTTAATTTACCTTTCGCAAAGTAAAGGTTACGAATGATTTTCCTACGCCGGTTTCCGCGAAAATTCAACTAGCATAGCGAAAATTTACTGTAGTCGTGGTCAAAAAATTTCTGTAGTCGTGGTCAAACGAGTCTTTAGCAATTGTTATCTCGAATAAACTTCACAGTTCATTGTCAGTAACTATTCATATAAATTCGTGTGATTTTCAATAACTATTCGTATAATTTGTTGTTTCGCACATTAATTTGATTTTGGCATGGTATTTACCAAGTAAACTTACAAAGGTTAAATCAAAAAACTATACTCTCTGTAACTGAGTATGGGAGCTACTGTTTCGGTTCAGCTGCAAACACTCATATTATCAACGTGGAACGAATACAGTAGCGTTGTTGCGTATTGCCCGAAAACGATATCTGTTCAGTGTACTCGTTCTGTATAAAATACAAGTCCATGAAATTCTTGAAGAATCATTTACGTTCGCTGGCTATACACACAATGCACATCTCTTTCATATTGGGATCACCGACAGTAAACTATGCGTGTGTGGTAATGGTTACCAAGACATCGAGCATGTTGTTTGGTCAGAAGATTCCTTAAAAGTCCGAGCTAGACCACTCAACGTTCATATTCGTAATATGTTGGCTAGCCAGGATCTGCCGTTCATGTTGTTGATCTATTATTTTTTAAAGATCGTAAATTTCTAAAGTCAATTAATTCCCACAAATGGAACATTCATATTTACGGTTTCTCGCATATATAAGCTATCGAATTTCGACATCACAGCTCGTCGCTGTTGTGCTATCTTATGATAAGCGCCATTTAGCACATTTCTAGAAAAAAAAACTATTTTTAAAGTTTGAGATTGAATATCTTGAAACTTATAAATGATTCAAACAATTCAAAAAAGACAATTGATGCTTCTATCTGTTCTGTATTAATCTTTCAAATATTAGTTCGGTTCACTATATTGCGAGTTTTTACTAAAAATGTAAACAAAAGTCTCAATTACACTTGTCATAGCTGTGTATTGATGATAAAATTTGTATGGCGTGTCATAATCGTGCATGGAAAATTTTCCATAGAAAAAAACGCATCAATTATAAACTTTTATTCATATCTTTGGCTTCATTTGGTATATAAACAATCGGTGAAATGCATTTTGAAGAAAATTAGTCAGGGAATCTAGAAAAAATAATATTTTTGGTTACAGTGCTGCCAAATATGCCAAATTCCCATTTTAAAACTAAAACTGCATTTTTTTACAATTCGTGTATTTTTGTTTTGAAAATGATTATGCCATTGTTTTTCTAAGATAGTTTTACACATAGAAACGTCTTATGCATCACGATAATTTGAGCCAATCCTCAGACATAGTCATTTGAAGCAAAAAATTAAAAAAATTTCAGCACGTTTCTCGCTATATCTCAGTAACCAAGCAGAATGTCACAATTCTGAAAACGCCACTTTGTAGAGATTTTTTTGACAAGTGATGTGGCATATCTAACTCAGTTTACCCCAAAATGGCGTTTGTCATAAGATAGCACAACAGCGACGATATGTTCTTTTCGCATTCAGTGTTAAAAATGCTTGCATGATTCTTGTACGCTCCAGGGCTCCAAACCAGCTCTAAAAAAGTTAAAAGTTAAAAACTAATTTCAAGATGGCAAAACGCTTAATCAATTGGGATCAAAAATTTAAAAAAAATCTAAATTCACGTGTAATAATTCCTCAAAAAATGGATTCTCAGGGGTGAACTCAAAATCTACGGACCTGCCCTCATTCAAAAGTGGCCATACTGCTAAGGTGCCTTCTAAAATCGTAATTTTTAAGTCACCTCACCGAAAATATAAAATGACTCACCCGGATATTTTAAAAGTTCATAGTTATTTATTATAATTATGTGATATTGAAATCCAAAATGATAGCTTCTGGTTATCACAACACAATAAAAAAAGATCAATATGGGTATCGTTAGAAAGCGGGGTAGTCAGTAGATGACGATAATAGATGATTGACGCCATTTTGAACTCTAGGATGGTAGCTTCCGGTTGCCACAAAACAGTAAAACCATTATCAATATGGGTGTCTTTTGCAGGGGAGATACCCATATTGATGATGGTTTTTCAGTGTCTTGTAGTCAGAGCTCAAATACATTGACATCCCCGTGTAAGCTTGAAAGAGGAACGAAAATCAATTCATGTCAGCCGCGCTGAATGGAATTTTTCGTTCGTGTGCCCCGTCGTTAATTCGTTCGCTACAGTGCAGTCACTCAGATTGTTTCGATTTCAATAGCAAAGTGAATTTTGTAAACTACGTAGTTCAATTATGCTTGACAATGGAAAATATGCCACCTTCTGCCTTTAATTTGTCCGCATGTAGCAAATGAATGCTTTGGTGGATGAAATTAGAAAAACTCTGGAAAGAGAACTGCGGCGACTCCATTTTGGGTAGATTTACCTGGAGAAAACCTACTAACTCGCATTTTTGTCGCTAGGCGGCACTGCATGTATCGCATTATCACTGTAAGTGAAAATAAGAAAGATAATTTAATTGTCTACAACTTTGTCGAAGACTGCTAGACAATCCGGCTTTGCTGAAAGAAGTTATTAAACTTTTAACGAAGTGATGTCTGAGTCAGTTTTGCATGGGGCCTAGCAGTGCATGGTTGTGTATCAGTACTCAATTCCCACGAACTATGAATTTTTGTGAAATAATCGATAGGTTTAGCCCAATAGTATGTTGAGAAGAATAATAAGACATAATACGAGTTATATTTTGGTTGGAAAATGTTAGTTCCAAATGTGACCGCGTAGAGGGCGCCAACACTAACTTTTCATAGAAGAGAGATAGAATATCACGATGTTCGGAAGAATTATTGCAAAATGCCTCTTCTACAACTTTGTAGAAGACACCTAATTTCTATCTCTTTCCGTTGAAAAGTTAGTGTTAGCGCCCTCTATGTGGTAAAATGTGGAACTAAAATAATCTAACCAAAACATGGCCCGTATTATTTACTATAATTCTTCTGAACATACCATAGAGCTAAATCTTATGATTATTTCACAAAAATGTTTAGTTCGCGCGAATCGAGTACTGGTACACAACCATGTACTGCTAGGCCCCATGCAAAACTGACTCAAACATTACTTACTAAAAGTTTAATAACTTCGTTTAACAAAGCCGAATTCACTAGCAGTCTTCGGCAAAGTTGTAGACAATTAAATTATCTTTCTTATTTTTACTTACAGTGATAATAAGATATATACAATGCCACCTAGCGGCAAAAATGCGAGTGAGTGGGTTTTCCCAATGTAAATCGTTGAAAATTCCCATACAAACTTCAGGCACGCTGGTCAGGTAGCTAGACTTGTTCGATTTGCTTCAAATTTGGTGCAAGTACTCCTGGTGGGACTAGGAATTGAATCAGGGGTGGGTCGATAGGGGTCATTTTTTTCCTATCACTCTACTGTACAGTCGTTGTAGATTTCCGAGATTGCAATTTTGGACCGTCTATAAGAGCGTTTGATAAGACATGAAATCTGTATAGATGAAGCTGAAGTTCATACAGCCGGACGCAGCTACTCATGAAGATGGCTGGAGGAAGATCCGTTCCGCCATAGGAAGTACTGCTATAGTGGCACTAGGTACAGCGATTCCGAATCGAGGAAACGACTGGTTCGATGATGAATGTAAGCAGTTAATGGAGGAGAAGAATGCAGCACGGAACGAGACAGAATGTGGAGCGATAAAAACAAGTACGGAACAGGCAAACCTCGGTCCTCCGGAGAAAGAAGCGCCAACAGGAGGAACGAGGTCGCAAAGCGATGGAACAACTGTACCGCGTAAACAACACACGGAAGTTCTACGAGAAGCTGAACAATTCGCGCAAAGGCTACGTTTCGCAAGCCGTCATGTGCAGGGACTTAGACGGCCACCTTCTTACGAACGAGTGTGAGGTGATTGAGAGGTGGAAGCAGTACTATGACGAGCACCTCAACGGTGAAGTAGCAGAGGACGAAGGCGGTAATGCAACGGATCTTGGAACACGCGCAGAAGGCGACATGCTACCGGCCCCTGATCTCTAAGAAGTCAAGGAGGAGATCGGTCGGCTGAAAAACAACAAAGCTGCAGGTGTAGATCAACTACCCAGCGAGCTATTAAAATACGGTGGTGAAACACTGGCTAGAGCGCTGCACTGGGTAATCGCCAAAATTTGGGAGGAGAAGATTCTTCCGGAGGAGTGGATGTAGGGTGTCGTTTGACCAATCTACAAAAAGGGTGACAAGTTGGATTGCTGCAACTATCGCGCGATCACACTACTTAACGCCGCCTACAATATGTCCTCTCCCAAATTCTTTGCCGCCGATTGCCACCATTTGCAAGTTCGTGGGGCACTACCAAGCGGGATTCATGGGTTATCGCGCTAAGCTAACACGATTTGTCAAAGCGTCGATGGATCGGGTGCTGTGCGATGTTCGAGTATCAGGGACACTCTCGAGTCCCTTTGAATTTCGAAGAGGGTTACGGCAAGATGATGGTCTATCGTGCCTGCTGTTCAACGTTGCGTTAAAAGGTGTAATAAGGAGAGCTCTATCCCCGACACGAGTAGTACGATCTTCAGGAAATCCGTCCATCTTCTTGGCTTCGCCGACGACATTGACATAATGGCACGGAACTTTGAGGCGATGTCGGAAACGTACATCAGACTGAAAGCTGAAGCCAGCAGGATTGGACTTGCCATCAACGTTTCGAAGACAAAATACATGAGAGGAATAGGTTCTGCCGACGACAATATGAACATCCCATCCCGAGTTCGGATTGACGGTGACGAAATCGAGATGATCGACGAATTCGTGTATTTGGGCTCACTGGTAACCACCGACAATGATACCAGCAGAAAAATTCAGAGACGTCTCTTATTTGGACTCCGGAGGACGCTCGGGTCGCCGCCGCACGAAGTTGATTATCTACAAGACGCTGAGTAGATCGGTGGTCCTCTACGGCTACGAGACCTGGACAATGCTCGTGGAGGACCAACGCGCCCTTGTAGTTTTCGAACGAAAGGTGTCGCTTACCATCTATAGTGGCGTGCAGATGGAAGACGGAACGTGGCACAGGCGAATGAACCATGAGTTGCAACAGCTGCTGGAAGAACCATCCGTCGCGTAAGCCGCAAAAGTAGGACGTTTGCGGTTGGTTGGACGCGTCGTAAGAAAGTCGGACGACAACCCGGTGAAGATGGTTCTTGAGTGCGACCTTAAAGGAACAAGAAAAGGGGGCGCACAGTGAGCACGGTAGATCGACCAGATAGAGGACGACCTGCGGACCCTTCGAAGACTGCGAGGCTGACGACAAGCAGCAATGGACCGAGTGGAGTGGAGACGGCTTCTGCATACAGCAAGAGACAACAAGGCTCCAGCCTTAAACGTAATGTAAGTAAGAAGTTATTCGGTTCCACCATCAGACCCGTAGCATGTGGTTGGCCCCCGCCAAGGGCGCTGAAACCTTGACACAAATTAATTAGAAATAAATAAGCCATTTCCAGATACTCACTAAATTATTGTTCGAAAAACGAACTGAAAAAATAGCCAATGTAAAAACCAAAGTGGTGCAAAACTGAGACTCCATCACCAGAAAACCACGCTACGGCCCAGTCAGTTCCATTCAAATTTATTCACAATGTGTTGTTCTCAAATGTGGATCGGATAAAAAAATAAATATCGAACGTGTTTGAATTGCACTACACGAAAACTTCAAATTGAAAAAAGCAAGTGGTCCTTGCAACAGTAAACCCCTTGCTTCAGTAGATCTACGCCAGACGAACTCGAAATGATGACCGCACCGTCGATCTCAACTTTGTGGGCGGGCATCTAGACGCCAGTAATGTTTGCTTTGCAGCCCGGGCCCCGTGGTGGTGGAGGAACGCTACGTGGGAAGCTGAGCTGCAAGCAACCGGGCGGGTCATAGGTGGTGGATAATGCTTAATCGCGATAGCAACTAGTTGTGATTCGCGACCCGAACCAGCAGCGGGGGCTGACTGCAGGTGTGGTAGGACGAGGTAGTGGGCCCTATACGTCCTAGGCCTAAATACCACATGCCCTAAAGCAGCCCTGACAAGGCGAGCCAGCGCCGCCTTTAAATAAGCGCTTAGCCCAAATCCCTCTCCTCCCGTTATCCTTCCTTCCTTCCTTCCTTCTGCGGCTGTTCGCCCATCTAAATATGGAAGCTGTTCTTCAATGTCAGCTTCTTTCACCGAACAGCCTAGATAAGCCGTGTAGTGTCGGTAGTGGTTGTTTTAACCGGCTAAGAATTACACTACGGACTACCTGTTTCAGTGGTAAAAATCTACCAAACAGGGAACCCCAATTCCATAGTGTCATGCGACCCGTGCTATGGGTAAAATTGTTGAGGGGGTTTAAAACATTCTCAATGGCGAACGGAGCCTGGGAAGAGTTGGGCGAACTCCCCAGTATGCTGCATTACGCAGCGGAACGTTCACTCTACACACCGATTTTTTTCACCGATGATCCACTTAATTTTGCCGAATTTTTGTTGGCTGGGGGTTTGCAGAGACTCTCGGCTGATGGTACTTCGGTGAAGTTTTGTTGAGTTTCGATTATCAAATTTCGATGTGTACAGATGAACCTGCCCAGAGGCCGTGTGGTATCCGGCCTAGAATTGAGCCACTGGAGTCCTGCTCCCATGTAGTAGGAGGCGACTGAAAGTAGGAGACTCTAAGTCAAGGTGTAGTTCCGTGCCGAGGACTTAATGACTGGAGGGTCTAAAATATGCCAGTCGCGCACGGAGCATTTTGGGTTTTGCCCTTGCTGTGTTATGCGAATCTCTGACACAGTGGACCATTATTTTCTTCGCAAATCGTGGGAATCAAATGATCATGTCCCATTTAAACCTGATATGGCTCGCTAAATGCGTTAACATCCCAACTCGCTTGGTGTCCTCTAGTTGTTGTGCAATTTGTGTTGGAGATGAAATGTACAGTTCTCTAATCAAAAATGGTTAGAATAGCACAAGTCAATCTCCAACATAAACGTACAGCAACTATGAATTTATCTCGACTCATGCAGGAAGGTAAAGCCTCCATAGCATTGGTTCAAGAACCGTATTTCCATAAAGGAAACTTCTATTTTGGAAAGTTACTTAACACTGCCTTCATTGCTTACAACAAGACAGGCATGACTAACCCACGTGAAATGCCTCGTGCTTGCATTCTTGCAAATAAGGCTATTGACGCGTGTCTCATATCGGAGCTCACAACTCGCGATATCTGTGTTGTCACAGTTACATTGACTGTCGAAAACGTAGACAAAAAATATATATATTGTTCAGCATACCTACCGCATAACGAATCATCTCCTTCTGATGATTTCAAAAGCGTTGTATCATATTGTAGCAGAAATGGGCTTCCGCTCATTATCGGCAGTGATGCGAATGCTCATCACATCATTTGGGGCAGCTCAGACATCAATCTGAGAGGCTCTGAACTGATGGAGTACATAAGTAGTACAAATCTCCATATTCTGAATGTGGGAAACCGACCAACTTTTGCGAGGTCTGGGAGGGAGGAGGTGTTAGACATAACACTTTGCTCTGATAGAATTTTGCATGAACTGGGAAATTGGCAGGTTCCAAATGAAACTGAACCGTCTCTATCCGATCATAAATATATATTTTTAGAGCATTTCGATGTCACCTTCAATGTGGTGACATATCGTAATCCTAAGTCTACAAACTGGGACCTCTTTTTGG
The DNA here is from genome assembly GCF_030247195.1 of Topomyia yanbarensis. Lineage (NCBI taxonomy): Eukaryota > Metazoa > Arthropoda > Insecta > Diptera > Culicidae > Topomyia > Topomyia yanbarensis. The sequence continues at coordinate 179,708,901 of NC_080670.1, read as the reverse complement.
AAAACTTAGCGACTAAATTTCATGGATATTTTCCAACAATTAGTCAACTAGACGACTTAGATGACGTCGTGGATACGACAAACTCATTCATATTAGCATCCTACGAAGAAGCTTGTCCACTTCGTACTGTTAAATCGACTAGGGGAACCCCTTGGTGGAGGGCTGAGCTTGAAAGAATGAAGAAAGTTATAAGAAGAGCTTGGAACCGGCGTCAGCGTGATGACTCCAGGGCTTTCAGGTCAGCTCGTAGTGCATATAAGAAATGTCTTAGATCTGCAGAACGGGCTGGCTGGCAAAGCCTATGCACTAATGTCTCTAGTCTGAACGAGGCTAGCAGATTAAATAAAATTCTCTCCAAATCGAATGATTTTCAGATGAACTCCTTGAAAACCAGAGATGGTGTTTATGTGACGGACGAAAAAGATGTTCTTAATTGTCTCTTCGACACACACTTTCCAGGCTGTATCGATCCGGAGTTGATCAACGTTCACAGATCTCATTCTGGTGATTCGGACTCGTGGGCGTTAGCACGCACATTGGTTTCCACTGAATCGGTCAAGTGGGCAGTTGACAGCTTTGCTCCATACAAATCACCCGGAAAAGATGGGATACTTCCCGTGCTACTGCAAAAGGGATTTGATATTCTTAAACATGTCTTGAAAAAGATTTTGCTTTCCAGTCTTGCTACCGGGTATATCCCGAAAGCATGGCGAGAAATAACTGTTAGATTTATTCCCAAAGGGGGGCGCTCAAGCTATGAAGAAGCCAAGAGTTTTAGGCCTATCAGCTTAAGTTCTTTTCTTCTGAAAGCTTTGGAACGGATAATCGATCATCACATCAGGAACGTTAGTTTAGTTGAATATCCTCTGCACAAAATGCAACATGCATATCAGTGTGGGAAATCCACGATCACTCTGCTTCACGATGTTGTTTACAACATTGAGAAAGCCTTCTCGCTCAAGCAATCTAGCTTGGGTGTATTCCTAGATATTGAGGGTGCTTTTGACAATGTGTCCTTCCAGTCTATTCTGGAAGCGACGCGCGGTCATGGGATACCTGCATGTATCTCAGGTTGGATAAACGCAATGCTTAGTAACCGCATGCTTTGCTCGTCACTGCGACAGGCTGAGATACGGAAGTTGAGTATTTGCGGTTGTCCTCAGGGCGGCGTTCTGTCACCTTTGTTATGGAACTTAGTAGCTGACGGCTTGTTGAAGAAACTCAATGAGCTTGGATTTCCAACCTACGGGTTTGCTGACGATTACCAAATACTAATTACTGGATTTTGCATCGGAACAATCTTTGACTTAATGCAACAGGCATTAAGAGCTGTCGAACAGTGGTGTCGACAAGTTAAATTATCAGTTAACCCAAGCAAAACTTCAATGGTTCTTTTCACGAAGAAGCGAATTACAACCGGGGTTCGTCCCTTGCAGTTCTTTGATTCTGAGCTACTGTGTGCAGATCAAGTCAAATACGTTGGAGTCATATTGGATTCCAAACTGAATTGGTCTGCTCACATTGAGTTCAGAGTCAAAAAAGCGTGCATGGCCTTCGGGCAGTGCAGACGAACTTTTGGAAAGACCTGGGGTCTCAAACCTAAATACATCTATTGGATTTACACGACAATTGAACGTCTAATACTGTCATACGGATGCCTTGTGTGGTGGCAGAGGGGAGAGGTGATGACAGTCCAGTCAAAGCTAAACCATCTGCAAAGAATGGCGCTCATGGCGTTGACTGGTGCTTTCACCACGACTCCGACTGCTGCTCTTGAGGCACTTCTAAATATCAAACCATTACACATACACTTAAAACAAGAAGCACTATCATGTGCATACAGACTGCAGGTTACTGGGCTTTGGAACAGTAATCATGTTGATCTTGCTACCAGTCATACACGATTGTGGTCACAAATGGTTACATGGGGTGAAGATATTCTTGCTCCCAGCGATATTACACTCACTTGTAGTTTTCCTTACAGGACATTCCATGTTAAGATTCCCTCTCGAGAGGAGTGGTTGTCTGGCTTTATGGAAAGACAACAACAAACGCAAGTGGTTTGTTACACTGACGGTTCTCTGATGGAGGGACGTGCTGGTGGTGGTGTCTACTGTCGTGAAATGAGACTGGAACAATCTCACTCACTAGGTAGATACTGTACTGTATTCCAAGCAGAAATCTTTGCGATTATGTGCGGGGTGCAATCGGCCCTTAAACTGAGTTTGTCCGGCAGAGTTATAAACTTCTGCTCCGATAGTCAGGCTGCAATCAAGGCCCTTAGCTCAGACAAATCCCGGTCCAAGCTAGTGATCGCGTGCCGAACCCAAATCGAAGAACTAAGCATTGTCAACACTATCTACCTTGTCTGGGTGCCCGGACATTGCGGTATTACTGGAAATGAATGGGCTGACGAATTGGCCAGGGCAGGTTCAGCGATTGACTTCGTTGGTCCTGAGCCCGCCCTGCCAATTTCGACAAGTTGGATAAGGGAAAAAATACGGTCCTGGGCTTTGTCCGAGCACCGCAATTATTGGAGAAATCTACAAACGTGTCGCCAAACAAAGGCGTTTCTAGAACAACCATGCCCAGTGGTTTCGAAAAATCTCTTACATTTTTCGAAGCTCCACTGCGGCATGCTGACCAGGGCTTTAACCGGCCACTGCAAACTCAATTATCACATGGCAACTATTCAGCGCGCTGAGTCTTTTTCATGTGATCTTTGTGAATCCGACTACGGAACCTCATATCATCTGATATGCAACTGTCCAGCGCTAGCGCAATTGCGATTTCGAGTCTTCAGCCGTCCTTATATAGACGAAACCATGTTTGGTCGACTGAAGCTCAGAGACATACTAAAGTTTCTTATCCAATGTGGTAAAGAGCTTTAGGCTTATTCGCAGGCAAGTTGAACTACTTGTGAGTTTAACTTTCCTGTTGTTTATTTTTGTTTTGTGCTGTTATTTTTCCCACCCTTCCAATTCTACTTCCCCACACCTCCTTGTCCTTTCCTTCCACTCAGGAAATGATGAAAACACACGGCAAGGCACAAATCCCCGACTATGTACGGGGAACGTGCCATTTGAGCCAATATATTCTGATTCCTGATTGATAGGATATTACAATTCTGAGCTTATCTTCAAATGCCGCCACTTTCCGCAATTTCATTTCACCTGTACAGAGCCGTAGCTTGCAGCTGGCCGGGCTGGCAATGGCTAAGGACGCCGGGCTGAGGAGAGCACTAAAATCGTGATTTTTTTTATAAACTTATTGAGGATAACTCATAAAATAAGTCATGCTAAGTGTGACATTTCCATTCACACAAATTTTCATTGAAAGTCGAACTGAAAAGGTGCCAAAGTCAACAGCAAAGATGTGCAAAACTGAGATTCCGCCAAGGGCGCCAATAGACCACTACTACGGCTCTGCCCACCATAAACGTAATGTGGCATTGGAAGGATTTAACTATTACGGCTACACAGAACAATTTGTTTTACGTAATAACATGAAACACTTTGTTGAGTATAACAACGTTAGAGTCAAGATCTTTTTATATCTTTTTATATTAATAAGTTAACGCAATCATGGTTCGATTGCCTGGTCTCCGCATATACAGGATAACACTTCGAAAATTCATGTCGCAGTACGGAACTTCTTTCCAGGAATTAGCCACGGTATTTGTGTGGCGAGAAAGTAGTTGAAGCACCCTATTTCTTCCTTCGTAACACTGCGACTTGGGTCTACCTGTGCTCAGACCACACTTTATACTTAGGACAATCAGTCTCCTACGTGTCCGTACTGTAAACAATCTGCACACACTACGGATAACCCTGCGTGGGATTGGCTAACAGAAAAAAAAACAAAATTACAACAACAAAATGGATACAGTGGCCTCATCATCTTCCGTTAATTCTCTGTTAAACCATCTTCGACCTGGGACGGGACCTGTGGATGGATGGTATCTTTTTCTTTTTTTTCTGTTTCATTTTATCGTTCGTCTCGCAAAGTCTCTCTTTCTGCCTCACATATTTTAAATGTACTGAATTTGAGGTTAGATTTTTTCGTATCCACATGTGCTGTCTCCGCCTTCGACTACTTCCAGTGTGTAGGTATAATTTTTATATCGGGAATAGTTACAATCAAGAATTGCAAAATGAAGCTTGACAAACGTGAAAACTCCTACGACGAAGAAGAGTGTAGCGGGTGCTACAAATTTTATTTTCATTTTCATGAAAATTACTCATTTGCTTTTAAAAACTGGCTTCTTAATAAATTTTGAAACGTCTTCGTAGCTGATATTTTATTGGTCCAGCACATATCCAAAATTACTTTTAACTTGACAGAAATAATATCCTCACATACGAGTTTCTACTGAATCTGGGGCCACATCATGCAACCAATTCGAATCGACTTTTTCATACAAGCTTGTATACAAAAAACCTTTTGTTTCGAGATGCTCAATGTCACCCCTAAGATGAATGCTGTCAACCACTGTACGACCCCCTATTCACCATAAATTTGAGCTACTGAGTGACTTCCATTGTTACTTATATCTAAAGCTAAGGATTTTGATGAAAGAGTTGCTTCGAACGTATCGAATTTTACTTTCGCATTTCACGATCATTCCACGATCACTCCTAAGTTTTCTAATAATTTTAATGAGTATCTAATGGTTGTTTTTGTTTCACCTTTTTGCGGTGTTTCTGTTTCTAACTCTGAACTAACCGGATGCCAAATATCCATGATTTGAGTGACTCGCTAGAACTCAGCTGCGACGGGCGGGGGGGCCTAATATCGACTATGTGCGGTGCAACGGGCAACTCTAAACGCTGAGTTCGACTATTTCGCTAGAGAGCTATGTTGTTTGCTTTCCGGGATGCACACATCACATACACACGCACACCATTACTTATTTCAGTGGCTACTAGATCTCCTCTGCTTTCGCTGCTACTGTTGCTACTGGCGACGCCTTACGAATCCGGTTAGTTCACAGAAGGTCACTCCAGAACGTAGAAGATCCAGTAGCCTGCGTTGAACGCAGCGAAGCTCACCGGGAAGATGACCCGCGAGTACTTGTCGATCACGTTAACGTCCTTGATCTTCGGGATGGACGCCTTGATGACGGACGCACCGCGCTTGATTGCGTGCAGCATCTTTGGTCGGTTGTTGCCTGTTGAAATAAGAAATCTAATATTATGAACGAAAGCTAAATGAATACCTTACCTCTATTGCCTCGGTACCGTAGTCCACTGGAGCGGGTACTGGCTCCGTAAGGTCGTGCAATTCGAAAACTAGGTGGAAATTTGGCTAGATCTACGGTATCTCCTCCGGTCGAGGAGGTCGTATTAGAATAGTGTCGATTTCTGAGCGATGCTATCGGACTCATTCGAACATCCTGCAGTTCTATAATATCTTCGGAAGAGCAACCACCACTGTTTTCCTGTTTCCCTGTAAAATTTACAAAAAATAAATATCCTATTTCAATGCCGACTACCGAAAGAACCGTTCAACGTACGGGAAACTTTCTTCTCCGCCTCTTTATTCTTTTTACTTTTCTTTTTAGCTCGCGCTCCCCAGTACGTATAGTTGACGGCGGCATACTCCAGCAGTGCCGCGAACACAAACACGAAGCACATCACCAGATAGATGTCGATGGCTTTGACGTAACTGATCCGGGGCAGTGAACTCCGCACTCCGGTACTGATGGTGGTCATCGTAAGCACAGTCGTGATGCCCAACGCTACCCTAGCCGAGGTAGCCTCGTGGTTAATCCAAAACGACACCCAGGAAAGCATCACGATCAGGATGCTGGGCAGGTACGTTTGGAACACGAAGTAACCTATATTGCGCTGCAATTTGAAGGACAACGACAGTCGCTGGTACACACCGGTGGCTAATTTTTCCTGCAATCGAGCGTAGGTTTTATTTGGCTTGCCTCTGAATTACTACTGAATTACTGCGATACTTACTTTTCTATCGTTAGTTTCGTAACCTATTATGGTGAACTGTGGCAGTTCGGCTTCCTCCACGCCGCGAATCGGTGTCGAGCGCCAGTACATCACCACGTCCGATACGGTGTAGCCGTCTGGGGAAAATAATAACAGGAAATGGTTTAGTTAAATAATGCAAAACACAGTAGGGATCGGTATTTATGCCACAAAAAGTAACCTGAATAGTAGCAAGGTTCCACTAACAGGAAAAAAGAACAGATCCATGTTTTTGTCGCTTTTGTAACTCGTGAGGGTAACAAAAATACCAAAATATTACTTATTTTCGCAGTAGAGTGTAATGTTTTGACAAAACAAAGTGCTCATCGCTTTTCTGTGTCATTCAAAATTAGCTGTAAATTTTGTTTGTGTTCGTGAACGGTTGTATTAGTTGTAAGGTGAAGATATGTGGAAGCCAGGAACGCACGCTTGTTGCTAGGCACCGACGCGCTTGTTTACATTGAGAAAAAATGAAATTCGAAGTGAAAATTCAAACGCACAAATAAGAGTTTTTGAACATTTTCCTTCGGTCATCTGCACATTGGCAGACCATTTGAAGTTTAGTTAGTAAACGATTAAAGTTTCGCGGGTGTTTTTTCAGTGGTGTGTGATTAAAGTGCATTTGAAAAGGTGTTCTGAAAATGAGAAAAAGAAAAATAAGAGTGTTTCGAAAAGAAACCCCAAGTGAAGAGGGGTGATATTTTCGCACAAAATAAGAGCTACAGATGGAATTCCGTCAAAAACTCAGGTTGATTGTATAGGAAAATGTTTTAACTTCCTCAAGTAGCAATTTCGTGGTACACCGGCAAGGTTAGTGTATTGAAAAACGTATTTTATATTTGCTCATGTCAGATACATGGTTAGGCAGGGAGACGAGTGTGTGCGGCTTAGGAGCTATGTTGTGGCTCGCATGTATAATGTCCTTAAATAGTGAATAATTCTTTTGACATGTTTGTGATTTAATATTAGGATTTAGTTCGGCCACAATTCTGCTTCTGGTACCGAAAACACGAAAGTTGAATTCACCGAAATCGATGGCGATGGTGAAATACGCCACCAAAACCACTAAATCACTCAATAGCATTACCACCCCATTCCACAAACCGACTATTCAAAACAACGCCCCATTCAAACCCGCAAATACCCCGTCAATAAACTTACAGCTCTCAATTTCCACCGTGCAGTTCTGGGAATCGAGCGGATAGTAGTGCAGGTCCATCATGCACGCCAGCGTTGTGGTGAACCGCATCCCGTACGTGACGGCACCGTCCCCCGCCAGCCGTACCAGTTTGTTCCGCTCGGTCACATCGTGCAGGAAGCTGTTCTTATCGTTGGCGAAAAACGTATCCGGTACCCAGATCTTCTCGGCAAAGTCCCCGGACAGTGTGATAACGTCATTCGCACCGTCGTCCTCAATCATGATGTCACCGTTCTGGTCGTACTGCTGCCCACCGGTTGACCCCCCGGTTCCACCCCAGATCGAGTAGGCGTTGAATGCTAACCGTTCGTCCTTCCAGTACTGATTAAGGTACATTGTTATCGTGTAGTCCTGCGAATGAAATGAAACGTATCGTGGTAAGGTGAGCGTGAATTAGTGCCAAACCACAAGGCTTTGAATCTTACCATATTGACTTCTGAAATTGCATCGAAACTAGCTATTGTTAAGTCCATTCCTACTGTTAGTGGTTCGCCTGAAAACAGGATTGTTACGGTAATGCATTAGATCTTTGAGGTGGAAATGATGAAGCTCATTATTAAACATTCGATTTAATATGGTTTCAATCGACCACACCAGTGTGATTGCTATCGATTGATACGACAGCTGACAGACGTTCGAAGCCACAACACCTTGTAGCCTCAATGTGAGGTTATTTTGGTATTCGCGAGTAAATTCCGGGATTTAAGCGGACATACAGAACCCGGAAACTACTAAAAGCGCATGCTAAGGCTGCACTGAGGCTCAATATTTTCTTGTGAAGGATTTAAAAAAATTTGGGCTGTTTTTTTAATGATGCATTTCAAAAACATGAACACCCCTAGACAAGAATAAACGTTATTGAAGTGTTCTGAAAATATCAGGATCGAAATCATAATTCTACAATAGTCGGTAGAGTGGCCAGCACTTTCAAACGTAACCCAAACCTTTCCATTAGAGATGTCGGCAAATTTGGGATATTTCACACAACACTGCAAAGAACCAACACAGGAACGGGGCTGTCAATGTGCTTTCAAGCCGTTAGAATTTAAAATAGTTGCTCGCACGGTGTTATGTAACTTGTCGAAATTATCGCGAGAAACCGAAGATTTCCTGTTAAATTTCTATTCAATTCGCGAGATTGTTCACATCACCGGAACTGTGTGTAAAGGCTAGTTTACAGTTCGGAAAACGTGTCACGGGATTTGGGTCCCTGTGTATTTTAAATGGAGCTCGGGATTTCAAATCCCGTGACGGGAAATGAGTCTACACAAAAATGACAGTTTTCCTGAAGTGTAAACTCAACCACGGGAAACATCACGGGATTTTAAAACTCTCCACACAAAAATCCGGCCGGGAACAATTCAACACAAATTGTTTCCGACGGGGAAAATAGTATTTTTGGAAGGTTTGCAATTTGCTGCAAGTTGGATACTGTTTGTATTTTTAAGAAGCAGCAGCGTTTTTGGTTTGACAGTTTGGAGAGATCTCGGCGGGAAATTTTCCCTGATCAAATCCCGACCCAAATCCCGTGCGAAATCCCGTGATCCATTTCCCGAACTGTAAACTAGCCTTAATACCCGACGAAACATTCACGCGCTCGTTTCGCCATCTACACGCAGGTAGCGGAAAGCATTTCCCATATTGCGATTTGGCGCACAAAAGCCGGACCTAGTGTTGGTACAAAGAAACTAAGTTCTAGTTGCAAGTCATGCGACTCTACCGTAAATAGGATTGACAAAAGTGCCTGCCGCGGCCATTGTGGATCGGGTTTCCACCGTACTTGTATACCTGGTATGCAGCGATCCGAATTAGATCTCTTGTCCTATTTCAACAGGAACTTGTACTGGCTGCGTGACGATTATGCTCGCCGTTTCAATGAGTGGGTGCAGCAAACCTGTTGGGGATCTAGCTGACTTTCGACTAACCTTTAGTTTCCTTCGATTTAGTGGATGATAATGCGTGAACCAGATCTGCCCTTGACAACCAATCTGCCTGGAGTTCCGGCACATTCACCACACGGCGATTAAAACATGCACCGAACGGATTGCACTTAAACACATTTATTTGCCTAATTATAACATTTATTAAGATCTAATTATAATTACTACACATTAAAAACGGCAGAAAAAACCTCTGTGCAACTGATAACGCCCATGGTTTGTGAGCGACTGCCTGATTCGATCGCGGACGATCGAGATGATCTCCATCCCGATGATTAGCTCTTTCTCTTTCGGGCTAGACCGAGACGACCCGTGAGGTTATGTCGGTCATCAACTCCGACATCACTAGTCTCTTTCGCACCAGCGATCCATTGGCTGCGTACTTTAACCGTGCTGTGGATATTAGGGTAGTCTTCCAATTCAACAAAACTGATGCCACTACTCCCACCGTGGACACAGCAAAGTTATGCGAGATTGTAGACAATTTAAACGCTGTCATATCAAATCTCTACAACCGCATTGAGAGTCACTTTCCGGCTAATTCTGGCTCTATAGCGTAAAGGGGGTTGCTTGTCAAGAGATTTCCAGGCCACTCCAAAACGAAGTCGGGAGAATTATGCAAAAATTCGTGCTAATGCAGTCACTGTCTGTGGTACTAGAGCCATTCAGCGGGAAACCAGAACAGTTCCTGATGAACCGGTGCAATTCTGGGTCTATCTGAGCCGTCTCGACCCGAATAGCGGAAATTGTTGCTATGATCTAAGAATGTTTCGGAATAAGCGACACACCGATCTCACGAACCTCAACTTAGTTTCTTTCCGAGACGAGCTCCCGAGCGAACTAAAGGACACTGCACTCAAAACGTCAACTTGGCCGACTGGAGTGCTCGTTCGAGAACTCAATTTCGACCAACCAAAGCAGGATCGATCCACCCGTCACAGTCCAGCCACTGCAGCCAACGTTTACCAGTCATCCCGGTACTGTGTGTGTGGGAGTGCAGAAAGGGTCTTCCCAACTTCCTACTGCGGCAAATATCCATACATTTTGAATAATTCAAGCGCTGAAATGTTCCCCGATTCCAGTTCATCGTTTATTACTTCACATCAGCACCAGGACCAGGCACACGATACCAGTTGCATTCCACGAAATATCACCTCTTCGGTCACCGTGACGCACACTCGCCACCAGTCGTGAGGAAGCCCTTAGTCCGCCCATCAATGTCGAGCCCTTCCTGTCAGCGATCAGCAGCCGTCCCGGTCCCGCGGTGCAGTTGAGCCAAGAAATCTTCCGCAAACCTGCCCCAGCCAAGTACAATGCATCTGCGTACTCTTCCTTGCCTCAAAGCTCTTCGATTTCCAGCCTAGAGCAACGACAGGACAAGCTGACGCTATACTACCAAAATGTTGGTGGTATCAACTCAAACAACATCGTCTTGTAGTCTCTGAAAAGAGTTTTGACATTATTGTCCTCGTCAAAGTGTGGTTGAACGATGACACGCTTTCCAGTCAGGTGTCCGGTACCGGCTACGAGGTGGTTTGCTGTGACTGGAGCCCTAGTAACAGCGGAAAATATACTGGAGGTGGCGTATTAGTAGCACATTTCATCGACGATATTGTCAACTGTCGCACCAGGCATACTCCCTACGAACTTCCTTGAAGCTAGGGCATTCCAAGACCTCGTGTTCCGGTGTCTCTTGCACGTTCACACACTCTGGACAAAGGAGTGACGAAGCATGTGCAAGTTCTTTCGGAAGCACTTCGTTATATGGAAGCTCACCTATCCATGCTTTCTATGCACCCAAGCCGACTCATTTGGGATCAGTCAGTGGGTCCACCTTCCTTTCTTCGCGTTGTCCCACTCCTGCTGCCACTTAGCCAACGAGTCCGCTCGGACCAGTCTCGTTGCATTACGTGCATTTCTCCGCTGGTAGCATTCCACGTCCTCAGCTATAGTGATGCAGAAGGGGATCATCCCGGCGATTACGCGCCTTCAACGATGTTGTTCTGTAAGCACTCGCGACTCGTACGGCCATCGGCCGGAATGTCCGGTTGAGCTTTTCACGACCCCGTTTGGTGGGCTTCGCTGAATCCTAGACAGGAACCTCGTATCGGAGTATCGATGACGAAACAGTAGATAGCAGGCGTCTCGTGCGGCTTCTCGGACCGCCGACATTTTTTTATTACTCTCGCTATAGCGATCGTTGCCTTCGCCGACTTTTCGCAGGCGTAGTCGACGAAGGCAACCTTCCTACGAACGAGTGTGAGGTGATTGAGAGGTGGAAGCAGTATTACGACGAGCACCTCAACGGTGAAGTGGCAGAGAACGAAGGCGGTATGGCAACGGAGCACGCGCAGAAGACGACAGGCTGCCGGCCCCTGATCTCCAGGGAGTCAATGAGGAGATCGGTCGGCTAAAAAACAACAAAGCTGCTGTTGATATACTACCCAGCGGACTATTAAAAAACGATGGTGAAACACTGGCTAGAGCGCTGCACTAGGTAATCGGTAATCGATTGCTGCAACTACCGCGCGATCACACTACTTAGCACCACCTACAAGGTCCTCTCCCAAATTCACCATTTGTAAGGGAGTTCGTGGCCACTACCAAGCGGGATTCATGGATTTTCGCGCCACCACAGACCAAATATTCGCGATTCGGCAGGTTCTGCAGAAGTGCCACGAATACAACGTGCCCACACATCATTTGTTCATCGATTTCAAATCGGCGTATGACACAATCGATCGAGATCAGCTATGGCAGATAACGCACGAGTATGGTTTTCCGGTTAAGCTAACATGATTAGTCAAAGCGACGATGGATCGGGTGATGTGCGTTGTTCGAGTATCAGGGACACTCTCGAGTCCCTTTGAATTTCGAAGAGGGTTACGGCAAGATGATGGTCTATCGTGCCTGCTGATCAACGTTGCGTTAGAAGGTGTAATAGGGATAGCGGAGATAGACACGAGTGGCACGATCTTCAGGAAGTCCGTCCAGCTTCTTAGCTTCGCCGACGACATTGACACAATGGCACGGAACTTTGAGACGATGTCGGAAACGTACATCAGACTGAAAGCTGAAGCTGGCAGAATTGGACTTGCCATTAACGTTTCGAAGACAAAATACATTAGAGGACGAGGTTCTAGAGACGACAGTGTGAACCTGGTAACCGCCGATAATGATAATGGACTCCGGAGGACGCTCCGGTCCAACAAAATTCGCCGCCGCACGAAGTTGATTATCTACAAGACGCTGATTAGATTGGTGGTCCTCTACGGTAACGAGACCTGAATTATGCTCGTGGAAGACCAACGCGCCCTTGGAGTTTTCGAACGAAAGGTGTTGCGTACTATCTATGGTGACGTACAGATGGAAGACGGAACGTGGCGCAGGCGAATGAACCATGAGCTGCTGGAAGAACCATCCATCGAGCATACCGCAAAAATAGGACGTTTGCGGTAGGCTGGACACGTCGTAAGAATGTCGGACGACGACCCGGTGAAGATGGTTCTTGAGGACGAACCTACAGGAACAAGAAAACGAGGCGCACAGCGAGCACGGTGGATCGACCAGATAGAGGACGACCTGTGTTTCCGAAAGATGATTCGGGAGTGGTATACTGTGCACACAAACTTTTCGCGAGTGATTTGGCACAATCGAGTGAGGTTGGTCGGCAATTTTACAGCACTTTTCTAACACTACGATGACATCATCCGACCAAAATCGTGCTAGCGGCGCATAAGAATTGTCCTTCACTGGATTGGGCTAGACTTGTTGATCACTACACTATTCGTCTGATCCGGTCAGAAATTAACGGTCGTGTAGTGATTCTGGCGGATTGTGCTTCGGATCTTTCAGATCCCACTTGTTGCCGAACGAAAAACTATCGACACGCACTATTCCAATAAACGACGGGACAACGCTGCCACGGGTCTTCACTCCTCGGACCTGATTTCACTAATTGATCTTGTTTTCGACGCGGGAAGCCCTTTTTATCCTCCTCCTTGCCCCGTAAACTATCCTCACTCTCGGTCGATGACCTCTTGTAGTATACAGCGTAGCAGGAGAAAACGTTGTTTACAAACATGTATGGGTTTGTACCCCGATAAAAAATTTATCTGAATTTTTAGATTGGATTGGTTGCATGCATAACCTTTACAGTGTATAATTTTACTTTTCATCAAATAAACAAAACATGTTAATAAATTATCTGACACATAATATAAACAATTGAGTAGATATATGTATATGGAACAAATAAATAACATGTAAATAAATAAATAACGAGTAAATAAACCTAAAAATAAATAAATAGGTAAATAAATAAATGAATAGATACTGACGGACACCAAACGAGGACTACTAAACATGAAATAAACATCCTTCAAACATGTAAACATGGAAGCTATGACATTTATTTTACATTTAGACATTTACTGACGATATTTACAAATATAACAAAATGTATAGGGGTTTATATTAAGCTGGCCTAATGACTACAGATTTATTGTGACCAAAGAAACACACAAAATAAAAATAAAAATGTTATCGTCACTAAACCAACATGGAAAAAAGTTGCGCTTCATCAATATAATGAATTCAAGATACAAAATATTGTTCGGAAGATTTCGGCTGGGTGAAAATGTGCGAAAAAAGAAAGTCGAAGGAAAAATAAGAAGCCGAAGTCTTGTCTTAGAAGAAAATCACTTCTCGAACGACCAGTCTCGTGCTCGATTGGACTGACACTGACAGATAAAAGGTAAACAAACGATTGAAAAATAATTAACATTTTTCCTAATACGATTAAATGAAAGAGATTTATTTTGAATATTCTTTGCTTTGTGGTTAAGTCACAGACTAACAGACATAACACTCGAAAACAATGCTTCGCCCGCTTTAACGGTCATTTTAAATATATTTGTAGTTGGGACTGTGGCTTTATTTGCGATTATGGCGCCACTGACGTAATGAACACGCATATGGAGGATAGAGCACTAGTGAAAAATTGTTCCCAAACCTAAGGGGTAACCCACCAGCAAATGAGTGTTTGGGACCGTGAATAATAGGTTTCTTCTTTTGTTTATTTGTTTATTTTGTTTAATACATCAACAGGCATATCAAAGCCCCCAATGATGTTGGCCTAAATACCAATCTTGTTTCTAGTAATCAAGTCGTACATAAAACCAATAATCATACAATAATTACAAACAAAGAATACAAAGGTCAAGTGTTGAAGCTACCTGGTTAAAAATTCGTTGCAGACCAGTGATGGCTCCATACATACTTGTTACGTAGGGCTCGAGGTGCGACGTTTATGTTGATTTGTTCCAAAATAGCTGGGCCATCTATATGACCTTGCAAAGTGTCGGCGATGAACAAAGCTCTTGCGGTATTCCTTCGAACATGTAGAGGCTCTAGTTGAATCAGCTGACATCGGTTTTCATAGCTAGGTAGTCGGACAGGATCTCTCCACGGCAATCTACGAAGCGCGAAACGTAAAAAGCGACGCTGAACGGACTCTATTCTCTCAACGCCATTATTGTAGTTTGGACTCGAAACTGCAAAGCAATATTCTAGAATTGATCGCGATAAAGAACAGTAGAGCGATTTGAGACAATAGATATCCGTAAAATTTTTGGCTATTCTGAAGATGCATCCTTTTCCCGTGAAAATGATATTACCGAACACTTCTTCGGGCTCACGCACATGCGGTTCGTGTTACACCAATCAGCAAAGACATCAAGCTGCTGTTGGAGAAATCTGCAATCATCAAATGACCGAATTAGGCGGAATATCTTGAGGTCATCCGCGAAGGACAATCGTGGAGTCTTCAGAACTAGATGTACATCATTGAGGTATATCAGAAACATCAACGGTCCCAAGTGGCTTCCCTGAGGTATTCCAGATGTAGAGGCCTGATATTCTCCTATGACAACCGCTATCTCTCGGTCAGTGAGGTAGGATCGAAACCATTGCAAAATACTACCATTTATTCCAAATCTCCCCATTTTTGCTATTGTGATATCGTGGTTTAGCTTATCAAAAGCGGCAGATAAGTCGGTGAAGAAGAAGTCGGTTTGAGCGCGATATTCCATACTCTCTGTTATGAAGGATGTTAAACATAATAGGTTAGACGCAGTTGACCGTCCAGACGTGAAGCCGTGTTGATCGTCACTTAGGTACTGCTTACAGTGAGCCTGAAGAGGTTCCATCCATAATCACAAGCTCGAACAACCTCGAGACAGCACTCAATGAAGTTACTCCACGGTAGTTATTGACTTCTCGCTTATTTCCCTTTTTATGTACTGAGCCATGTTCGCTGATTTCCAGCAAGATGGAAAAATACTTTTGTCAATAGATGTTCGAAAGATGTGAACAAGTGGATTAACCAAAACTTGGATGTGCCTTATCAGAAAAGTGGAAGGGAACCCGTCGGGTCCCGGATTGAGCTTGAGCTTGTGCGATCACCCCTGGCTGCTACTGCGTTATCGATCGGGACTAGCTGAAGTTGCACAGGGAATCAGTAGATAATTATGCTTGGGATTAGCGAAACATCTTTCAATGTGCAACTCCTGGTAATCCTAAAGTGTTTCTGATCAATACCGGCGCCGGCCAGGCCCAAACGTAGATCGTGGAAGGAAAGGGAAGGAATGGTTAGTCCGATACTTGCTTTTGCTAGAGGCCGTATATACTACTGCGCACTCCACAAGTATCACGGGAAGAGGATATTTTTTGTTGGTAAGAGTATAGAAGTTGGATCTACTTCTTCTTTACCGACGTCAGATAGGTGATTCCAACTACCTGGACTAGATATCGATCCACCAATTTCATGGACCGGGGACCAACGGCTTTACTTTCCTTCCGAAGGAATACGTGACCACAGATTTTATCAGCTCAGAAAAATCTCAACGACCTCGACTGGAATTGAACCCAGGCCAACTGGAATGAGTGGTGGTTACGCTTACCACTCAACCACCGGCGCCGTCAGGAGACCAGGATATTAAGTTGCATCTAGAAACTTGAACTTGGACCTGGGGATTCACACAGGATCCTGAATTTTGCAGACCAGTGCCCAGACCCTGGCCTGATAATTGATATTGAACACTCTGTCCCGGATACCTATTGTTGGAACTTGGACTTGAATGCCTCGATCTGAAGGCCTTTATTTCGCTCTGGATTTCGACTTGTATCTGAGTATTTGAATCATTGATATGGAAACTTAGACCTGAACACCATAATCAGAATACCTGGATCTAGAGTTCTGGCCTGAATCTGTAGACTCTGACTTGGAAACCTAAATGTGAACACATGGATCTGGACATTTGAGAGCTGACCACTAATCTAGTGACCTGGCTATCTAGAGTTATGGATACTTTAATCTGGATCTGTCTGAATCTGTCGATTATAACCTGGACACCTGGATGTGAAGACAAGAGATATACAGATCTGGAGACCATGGAATGGACAACTGGATCTGAGGACATGACCTTCGACCGGTTATTCGCTCACAGCAACCTGAATGTTTCGATAAATCTGGATTTCTCTGGTCAGGATACCAGGATCTGGAGATCATGGAGATCTGTGTACCCTAATCTGGAGTCCCCGACCTGGATGCATGAATTGTAAGATCTGAATACCTGGATCAAGAGTTCTGAATCTGTCAATTCTAACCTGGTTACCTGAATGTAAAGATCTCAAACTGGACACTTATACGTGGACCTGAAGCTGTAGCCATGGATACTTAGATCTAGAGTTATGGATACTTGAATCTGTAAACCTAGATATCTGAATCGGGAGACCATGGCCTGAGGAACTGGATCTGAAACTCTCGTTTTTAACCTGATTTTGGGCACATAGACCTGAACCTGGGTCTGAAGACTTGGTACGGCAGTAATTTGTAACTGTAGGCAGATTTTGGTATACTTGTTTCTGGAGACCTGGATATTTGAAACTGGATTTTTCTGGCCAAGATACTTGGATCTGAAGACTTGGCTAGACCTGAAGTCTTGGAGCTAGAAACCTGGATGCGACTTGAGATTACGCTGAATATTTTGCTGATATCGTTAGAAACAGTGTTGACTGGCTCGTTTGTACGCATGGTTGAGACTGACGTAATAGTCTCTGAGTGATATTGTACGATACTTGGTAAATCTCCGCAGGGCACGTTTCAAATGTGTGTAGTGCGAGATACATGCGTGCGCATCTAAATTTTTTGAAATGGTTCAAAATTTCGAGTGGGTAATTACCCACTCGGTTATTTTCGAGTGGGTAGTACTACCCATACTACCCACGCTTTCCGCCGGCCCTGCAACAGAATTCGTTTTAAAGTAACGTTGCTGAGCTATAGCTGTCAAGTAGCCTCACTGCACCTGAGTGGAGAACGGAATAGTCTGAATCCGGATAAAGGAATCCGTTGCGGGAAGATTTCCATGAAATGCTAGGAAGATTAAAATCTCCTAGTACAATGATCTCATCAACGGGGTTAGCATCTTCGAGGATAGTAAAAACTGAGCTGCAGTGTGCTTCAACGTATTCAGTATCACGAGCGCGGTCGGGTGGAACATACAACGCACACAAGTACAACTTACGGTCGCCAAGCTCGATAATCGTCCAAACCTGGTCTAGGCAAACTGGTATTAACTGCTACTAATACGCCGCCTCCGGTGGATTTTCGGCTATTGCTAGGACTCCGGTCGCAACGAAACACCTCGTATACAGTACCGAACACCTGACTGGAAAGCATGTCATCGTTCAACCACGTTTCGACGAAGACAATGATGTCAAAATTCTTATCGGATATTGCAAGGCGGTATTGCTCGACAATTGAGTTGATACCACCAACATTTTGGTAGTATAACAGCAGCTTATCCCGTCGTTGACCAAGGCTGGAAATCGAAGAGCTTTGAGGCAAGGAAGAACTCACAGATGCATTGTACTTGCCTGAAGTAGGTTTGCGGAAGACCCCTCGTCTCAACTCCACCACAGGACCGGAACGGGTGCTGGTCACTGGCAGGAATGGCTCGACTGTGATGGGGGACTAAGGGCTTCCTCACGACTGGCGACAAGTGTGCGACCCGGTGACCGAAGAGACGAGATTACGTGGGATGTATGCAATATGGCTGGACTAGGTACCTCACGTAAACAGCAGCGGTTCGCTGGCAGGAAGAGTGGCATCTGGTTCTGATACGACGCAATTAACGGAGAACTGGAATCGGGGAACATTTCAGCACTTGAATTATTCTGAATGGATGGGTACTTGCCGCAGTAGGAAGCTTGGAAGACCCTTTCTCCACTCCCGCACACAGGACCGGGACGACTGGTGAACGTTGGCTGCAGTAGCTGGACTGTGGCGGGGGGATCGCGGGCTTCCATAATACAAGCTGCGGTGCATCCCGGTATCCCATTAACGAAATCTATCCTGCTTTGGCTGGTCGAAATTGAATTCACGAACGAGTACTCCAGTGGGCCAAGTGAATGCTTTGAGTACTGTATCTTTTAGCTCACTCAGAATCTCAACTCGGAACGAGACGAAATTGAGTTTCGAGAAATCGGTGTCTTTTTTGACCAACAAAAATGCTTTGGGTGTGTCGCTTATTCCGAGGCATTCTTGGGTCATAGCAACAACCTCCTCCACTATATGGCTCGGTTCAAGGCGACTCAGATAGACCCAGAACTGATCCCGTTCATCAGAAACTGTTCTGATTTTTCGCTGAATGGCTCTAGTACCACAGACACCGGCTGCAGTGGCGCGAATTTTTGCATCATTGGAGTGGGCAGGGCCCCCGGAAGTCGCTTCACAAACAGCCCCCTTTGATTTAAAGAGCCAGAATTAGCCGGAAAGTGAGTCTCAATGCGCCACGAGAGATTTGAGACGACCGCATTTAGATTGTCTACTGCCACACATAACTTGTTTGTGTCCACGATAGGAGCCGCGGAATCGGATGGGTGCAGACCCATGTGTTGAAACAGCAAACACAATCGTCACACAGCCAGTAAAGATTCCTATTGAAGCTAGACATTAAGTCTAGTGCAGATCGCTGCATACCAGGAATAAACCGATCCGCAACGGCCTTGGCATGCGTTTCTCTCAATCCCATTAACCGGAGAATCGCATGACTTGCAACTCATACTCAGGGTTGCTTTCAACCCGCCCTATGTCCTGGTTTTTCGATCTCGTCTCGCTATGCGCTAAATTGGAATGTGGGGAACACTTTCCGCTGTTCGCGTGCAGGTGGCGGAATGAGCGCGTTCATTTTTTGTGGGGAATTACACACTATAGTCACGGCATTGTAAACAATGTCGCAAATTGAGCAAAATTATTACACAAAATCCTCAATTTCTCGCGACAATTTTGCAAAACAAACACAACACCGTACAGGAGACAACTTCGGGGAGCAATTATATTCGATTTCAACGGAAGTAAGATAAGTATTACACACAAATAAAAACACTGAGGCGCAAAAAACTGACAAGTGCAGTACGTCAGTGCACCAAACAAGATAGATCTTTTTCGGAGGTGGAGCTAGTGTTCTGAGTAAATTACCAGATAATTTTTTAGTAAATTCCCTCATAGTGGTATGTCTGTGGTTAAGTCACATACAATGAAACCAGTTTAGCCCATTATATTTCTTCTATATATTTAAGAATAACTATAATCACTGAGAACTGACATCCAAGTCAAGTTTTTAATGTGTGTAAGAAATGAAACTGTAACTTTATTATGCTATTGGCAAGTAGCAACTTGTCACTAATCAGCGTTACTCTGTGCTATAATTTACATGTGACATGTACCTATGTATATGCAAACAAATCATAAAAGCGAAATATCGAGTTTACGTATAAAAAGTTTCGATTTATTACTATTTAATTATCCAACTACATACCGCCAAAGTTCGGCCTCAACCGAATATCGTATCCCTCCAATATCCTGGAAATAGTTTGTGTGACGTTCTCCAATCGACCGGCTGCCATCGATTTCGAGTGTCCGCTTCGTGGATGAGAAACGAAATACAAAAAAAAACATTTGAATTTACAATTTCAGCGACAACATTTGGCTAGATACGTCCTACAACTGGAGAATTAGTAATTTCATAATTTAGTGTGAATCTAATTGAAGTGGAAACAGACAGTAATTGATTCTGCAGTTTTCCCTCTATAGAAAGGCTCTAAGATTTTCCCATATACTGCCCATGATCGCATATTGTTCCCATTTTCTATGGGATTTCCTATCTTATTGGGACTGATTTGCAATCATGGGCAGTATATGTATATGGGCCAATTTCATAGACGAATTAATTACTACCAAATGATTTATTCATATCAATTAAATATGAATTTGTTTGGCTTCGTTGTGATGGGGGAGTTTCTTATCTACCCTTACGGGTAGATATCTACCTAATATGCATAGCTATGAATACGATGTGGCATCTGGTGGTGAAAGCGCACTAATTATCCAATAGTCGTTTTTTCCTAGGTTTACATACAGGTTCTATACACAGTCATGCGCGACCTTCTTCGTTCACTCAGTTCAGTTCTTCTTAACTATTGTGCTGACAACCTGAATGAAGAAAACTCAAACCTGTTTTCTCCACTCGTTTTCCCCATATATCTTACCTTTTCACCGCTAATCCCATTTGTACTGCGTTTAATAGAATGAATCCTATCAGTTGCCACATTTTCACTCGGCCCCGACACGGAACCCCCAAGCACCGGGTTAGTCCTTTCGCGTATCCCAACACTGACCGTCCACTATAATCCATTTAACATCTGGGTTAACTTTGTGTTCAAGGCCTCATCCATCACACCACGCCGTGAGTGAAAATCAAACACAGCCGCAACTACACACTGCCAATTGTACTACACGCGCACACAACAACGACCCCCGAATCATGTTCATCGCCTCACTACACTTCCTTCCGGCGCCAGCAACTCTCCGATTTCTGACGTTCCGTTCATTGTTCGGGTCAAAAACATCACGTTCCATGCCGAAAAACCGCAATCGGCGACGGAAGCTGCTCCGTACCAGCAGAGCGAAGAAGGGGGAACTGAGATAACCGACGTCCACCACTCATCGTCCTTTCGGGTTGAAACTTTTCTCACAGACACCACCCGCCCGGGAGTGAGGTGTGCACGAAAAAGAATCGAAATTTAAATTTTTCAATCGTAACATTTATCCGATTAAGCGATATCCTTGCCGAGCTAATCTGTTTTGGTTGTTTGTTTAATTGCTTTTTTTTAATTCTGTATGCTCCGTCTCATTCACTTTCGGTTTTCACTAGGGCCATGGCTGTCAATTTCCATCAGGACACCACAAATCAGTTGCGAGAATTTGGTTTGTTGGCAGAGTGGAAACGTGGCTGTTGGTTGAGTAATTGAATCCTTTGCCTTTCTGCTCTGATTCTGTTGGGAGAAGAAAAAGGTACGAATTAATATCTGGCCAGCGGCAGAGGTTTAGTTTTAGGCTGATTAGTTTTCCTTTTTGGGGGTCAAATCAGAGTCGGTTCGTTCTATTGTTTACAAAATCCATACAATAATGACAGTTTCGAGTGGCGCTACTTTGACCTGGTTCCTTGAACGATATCAGCTTTACCCATCGTTGGTTGTCGGTATTCGCCAGACTACTGAGATCTCACATTTTCCCACTACCACCTTTATTTCTGGCATAGAAATTGTTTGCCAACCAAATCGCGGTATAAATAATTTGTTTTTCCACAAATCAAAGCGTCAAAATGGTTCAAATATAAACGGACATTCAAACAAAACATTATTTTAATTATTTGTGCAGCGATGCCGGAACTGGAACGAAGTCAAATTTGTTAGCCACGAAATTGTTCGCTAATATTTCTGAAGGAATTTCGCATTTTATGCTAGAAATACTGCATGAGGCATGCTCCGACAGTAATAACCACCGCTATTGCAATTCAGCACTATGCAAAAAACACAATCCTGAATAACAATTGCTTCTCGAGATTTACATACTATTTCAGTCCAAAAGCGACCTCGGATCCAATTCTTTCGGCAAGCGCAGGCTGCGCCCCACCAGTGCTGAATATTTTGATTTTGCTTGTTGCATATTTAGATATAAAATTTTTATTGTTGATGGTTTAAGCATTTTTTTTTTCGAGTCCTGCGGCCTCGCCATAGTTTTCCACCGTATAATTCTTTGCAGCCTGCTTCTTAGCTGTTCCTATCCCGTTAGGTTGCGGTTAAGCATCCGAACTATTTATTCAATGTCATTTGGGAATAAAACATAGCTTTGCTGATGTTTGCGTTTGCTACAAAACGTGCAGCAGCACGCCTACTTTATTTTATGGCAACATGCAGGATGCTGAGATAAAATTTGTTTGATATGGTATATTAGGGAGCAAATGGTTACTTGGCGACAACACAAGAGTGTCTGTTGTCTTTAGACGTTGATCGTTAAGTTTTTGGAGTGTACCTCATGATATGCGTCTGTTATATTACCTTATTTTCAACATGAGCTGTTCATCAAAGAATTTATAAACAGCCGGCAATTGTTACACCGGCGAGTTTATTTCCGCGAGTTAGTGAAATTGTAACTTTTTTTTACTATTACCTGATTTGTCTTTCATGTAACTCAATATCCCTCTTATTTCTTACCCCTTCAATCGCATTCTTTAAGTTCTGACTTTGTGTCGGATTCTGGACCGACCTACCGAGTAATGAAATAGATGCCAAACAAGATTCGCCATCAAAAGCTTCGATACCCTGTTTGAAGTCGTACCTGTTAGACTCGACTGAATCGTATGTGTGATTTGCTTAGTCCAGCGATCGCGCGCTAAATTTACTGAAAATTTTAAACAGCCTCTGATTGAACGATGTTCGGCTGTGACCGCAATTCCGAAAGTCCGCCAAGATAAGTTCAGGGTTATGGTTCCCGATCTAAAGCAAGCAAATCACATTGATGGAAACAAGACTCTTACGACGCAGTTCTTTGTCTACACATTCGCCAACAAAACAGAGATAAATGGCGTCGCTACCAACTCGAACATAACCACACAGATCCACACGATCTTCAGTTAACCCCGTGCTGCTCTGTTTCACGGACTGCTGTCAGTAAAGATTTAGGTTTGCAAGCGATTGCATTCAGGAGGCTCCATCTATCTTCCTCGCACAAAGCAGAAGCAAAAAATCGGCACGCTATAGGCACCAGTGAAGCAAGCCTGCGCTTTGTTCTATATCCAGTGAACAAGCAGTACTGTATCGTTTCCACCGGCTACGCAGTGAAATAACACGATTTCGATTGAACTTTAATAAAAACCCTGTTGGACCCACAGTTCAGGAGGTGGAACAACTAGTTAAAGTTCAAATGGAGCTTAACCTCGCGGAAGTTACGTACATTCAGTTACACCACGTCAAAAACGGTCTTTTGATTACGTTTAGTACTGGCAGAAAACTTCATTGCAAAAAACAACATGCAACACGAGGGCGAATTTAATAACACCAGAATCTCAGAATCAAGATCCCCGTTTATATGGAAAATCACATGGTGGACGTTCGTATCCATGATTTAGCGCCGCGCCCTAAGGAAGATTACGTCAAAAGAATTATGGCACAAATCAATGAAATCAAACAAGATGTTCTCACCGTTTCCAGGAACACTCGAAACCCCAAGTGTCTCAACTCAGTCAGAGACTCAATCTAGTGCTGGACTGATGAACTTATCTGACATCATGGACTTGATATTTACTTCTTTAAACATTTCGGATCTCCTCTTTTGATAACTTTTCTACATATAGTGAGAACACTTTTCAAGCAGCTAACTGTGAAATGGCCTCCTTTTGCACTGATCGTATCCTTTGCTGGCTTCGGACGAAGTCACAGATTTGGTCACTGTTCTACAGTGCAATTGCTGAAGTTTCATTCCGAAAATCGACTCTTTCGAACTTTTAATAAATGAATCCATACGTGACGCATTTGTATTAGACGCAACATGATTCACTTCAGAAATAACCCTCAACTTGCGTGATTTTAATATTATCCGCGTGAATCGAGTTCACACAAGAGTTTCTTTCGCATGCAGAGTACGCGTTTGTGACCAAAAACGGAGTTATTGGCTCCAGTTCGTTGATGGGTCCGTAAGAGAAACATCGATGAGTACTTTTTAGGGCACTGCCCGATATATACGGGACCGAAACAAAACCGACGAACGCGTTGAATACTCCAACCGATTGGATTTTGCAATCAAACAAAGTCGGGTCGGACTCTGTACCGGCACAGCAGACCTACCGCGTTCCATTCCTTCACGACACCGCGAAGGAATCACAGTTAGGGGTGCGCGCCGCGCCGCCGATTTCAGGTAAAAATCGGTGGCGTGCCGGCGTCACGCCGATGTGCTTACTATTTTTACATGCAATCGTCGGCGCGGCGCGGAGGCGTGGCGCACACCTCTAATCACCGTTTGTTCCGAATGACAGAGTTCTCTCTTGCTCGTTTGGTATGCAGCAACAAGGCTTCCGGGTCAACTAGAATCAAATTCAACTTGTTGAAAAATCTGACTGACTCTTCGAAAAGATGTTTGTGGATTTTTTGAACAGATTCCTTGTGAGTAACATTGTCCCTTTTGAGTGGAGTCAAGTGAGAGTGATCACCTTTCCAAAATCAACCTCCGATCACAATTCGTATCGGTCGGGGAGCTTGTTCGCTGTGTTCAAAGGCATATTTTTTTAAATCTTAAACTACCGCCCGTTTCCTATTATGACAAATGTCAAAGTAAGCTCAGATGTCTCATTTCACATCATTTGGACAATTTTAGACCCCACTTCGCTTGATGTTTTTGACATTGGTACTATGGGAACATATGAGGAAAAAGTATATTCAATACTATGACTTTTGAAGTAGTACTCAAGAGATTGCAGTACCTTTTTTAAAAGGAAACATTCTTAAAATTTCAACGACAATATTTTAGATTCTCTAAAAATTCAGGAAGTTGGAGTTTGGGGACATTTTGTCCTGTAAAATCCCCTATTTCTAAGACCTATTCTGCTCTATGCATCAAATCATACATATTTTGCTGTTTTTCTAATACGAAAAAAAAAATCAAGAATCGAACGGAACTTTTGCAACCTTTGTCAGAATACGAGAAGTTGGGGTTCTAGAGCATTTAAATTTCATCATTTTTCGGGTGCATTTATCTCTGAAATTCTTCATTCGAATTTTATTAAATGTACCATGTTGAACATGAAAAATGGAAAGATAGAAGGACAGTGGCCTTCGGGTAAATTCAGATACATTAGATTTTTTGACATTTAGTCTCGATTTCCCATTTTATCATTAAATAGCATATATAAGCTCCATTTAACTATAAATTATCATTAATTTACTATTTCTATCATGAATAATGCTCGGAAGTCACATGATAGATGTTTCATGACGGGAAAAATGCGGGAAGTCAGAGTATTAGGGCATTTGATAAAGAATTTGGTTTTTAGACTAAACGTCGAAAAAATGTGATATTTTTAATCTTATCGATAAGGAAGCTATTTCTATTTTGTTTCAGAAAATTTTCTACGTTCAACAAGGTACACTTTTTAAAAATTGATTGATTTATGAGACTTTTTCACATTAGAAAAGCTGCAAAATATGTCTGATTTACTGCATAGAGCAAAATGGTTATTAAGTATAGCGATTTTTTTGGAAAATATGTCCCAAAATCCCAACTTTCCTAATTGCTCGAAAAAACTACAAGGGGCAGCCCTATAGGGTTGCACGATCTTGAAACGTAGGACTATACTACTTAATGCAAAATATTTATTTTATTGGTACATTTAGAATAATAATTCAAATATATTTCTTACGTATAGTTTAAGAACAACCAATCAACATCAAATGTTACATATTGAACCAAACCTTCTTGGTTGTCAGGTCATTTTATTTGTAGTAGGTGATCGAATCAGATTGAACTTATTTGAGAAGATCTGAAGAAAGAAGACAGAAAACAGACAGACAGAAAGAAGTAATATCTGCAACTAAATATTTATAGCACAAGATCAGCTTTTAAAAATTGTAAAAACTTTTCGATTGTGTGGTAAAGAACCCGGACCGGTGAAGAAAAATCAAATTTTAGACAATATAATCACATTTCATGTATAGAGCAAGCTTTCTAGTTATATTTTGCAATGATTCTAACTTTCCTAAAGTACGCATACAAATGTCGCGAATGCAGTGTTCTTAATCATATATCGAAACTATAAATATACAAGAATCGAAAACTAGGAAAGGTTGAGTGAAAATCACGTGAAGTGGAAATGAATCAATCGAACGTAAATAATAAACTTTCGTTGTACTTTCCATCGATCCGCGTAAATTTGTTGCTAAGAAAGTTTTCGTCTTTGCGCAACGAAAGCGCAGATTGCTATCATGCAGGTTACGCATGCAACCGCTAACAATTTAGTAACAAATTAGAAATACCTACATACACATTCGCCTCAAACATTGAACCCAAGCGCACAAAGCAAAATGAGTCAACGCTGATAATGATGATGGGTAGAGCGAAAGAGACAACTAGTACCACTATGTTAACCGTGTTTGCAAATGAAGCTCGAATGTACGTGTGTACGAATAATTGTATTCGAAGTTGCACAGTGTGCTGGAAACGAG
Organism: Topomyia yanbarensis; assembly: GCF_030247195.1. Classification (NCBI taxonomy): domain Eukaryota; kingdom Metazoa; phylum Arthropoda; class Insecta; order Diptera; family Culicidae; genus Topomyia; species Topomyia yanbarensis. Next base: position 179,682,160 of record NC_080670.1, on the reverse strand, counting down.
CACAACACAAAAGAAAGAATAGTGTTCGAATGGACAAGCTCAGTCGCGTGTTGGACGGAACTAGGTAAGGTATCTCCACAGCCATCGTAACGGAAAACACACAGCGCAGTGTTCTGCTCCGCCTGCCGTTCAACAAGCAAATGAGCTTGTCCGGCCAAATCCGTTCTTTAAATAGTTGAAATAGTTATGACGTCATTCATAGAAGCGTAGCGAACTAGAGGTACACAAATCTGTCGTGCCGGACTTGGGAAGCGCTATATTCTGTGTGTAAATGCGCGATATTTTGACTAGATCGTACATTATTTAAATTTTTTAATGCCATGATATCAAAAATATTTGGGTTTATCTATTGAAATCTATTCTTAGAAGCATTTCGGGGCGACATGCGCAAAAAATTGAAAATTTATCGCGAGATGGCTGAATTATAAGCGTTTCAAATTGGACCACTTTTCGTTACATACCATTTTGTAGAATTTGCAAAGTGCACCCCCATATCGAAAACAAAGACGTAGTCCTACGTCAAAAGGATCAATGGCGAAATGGACTCCCTGAAGATTAGTAGAGAAAAAATAGTGATTGCATTCAAGGATGGTGTGATTTGTCGCCTATTATTCGCCAAACTCTAAGTACGGACGGTGTTAAAAAATAAGTCAGCTTTGTCAGCCGGCTGGAGCCGCCTATGTCATCAGGAGCTCGTGCGTTAATTTGGGAAAGTTCAATCCTTAGCCGAGTAAACGCTCACTGATCAGCCGAGCTCTTGCGGTCAGTCCACTTCATCGTGCTGAATTTGATTTCACGAAGTTTGACTTCAGTCTTTCGGATATTTTATGTGATTTGGTTAACGGTGATATTTTCAATCGAGCATCGCTCGAACTTCATATGCCTCTTCATTGTCGTAGATACCAGCGTGACCTGAAAGCCATAAAATGTAGATTGGATGGTTTCGAATCATACTCTCAACCTCCTGAATCCACAAGATATGCCAGTTTCAATTTCTGATAAACAGCCATCGATATAGACGACTGTTGAGAGACTGAAACTATCTATCAGGAGCCCCTGAACAGCTGGACAAACAATTTCCGAAGGGTCTTAAGCATTCACCCGTTTCTTGATGGCCCACACGATCTGGGGCTTAAGTTCGTACCACTTCCGAGCATTTAACCACGTTTGAGAACAAATGTTTGGAAGAAGCGTAACGACCACCTCAATCAAACGACCGGAAGTTAGACGTACCAAAGAAAGAGCAGCATTATCCTTGTTCTTTTTCTACATTCGGATAGTGAATAGTTCCCAAAGGTGGCGACCTTTAGACCGATCAGTCTGACCTCCTTCCTTCTGAAATCAGTGGAACGTTTATTCGACCACTACATTCAGGATGTTAGCTTGAGCGACCACCCGCTGCATGAAATGCAACATGCATATTAACAGAGGAAGTCTACTACCACCCTGTTACACAATGTTGTCTACAACATTGCAAAAGTTTTTTGAAGTAGAATACTTCTAACGTTTCAATATGGGGTCCCGTTTCAAAAATTTCAGTTGAGAAATTTTCCCAGATTTGAAATGCGAATATCTTCCGTTCTACTGGACGAAATCGCAATATTTTTGCACTATCTGATCGGAAATTTGTGCACGTATTTCGTATTAAATTTCGGAATTACTGCGACTACTATAAATAAACCAATACAAGGATTTTCAGAAAACAGCGAGGAAAATGCGCAATTTGCCAGCATATCCCACGCAGAGCCGTCAAAAAGGAGCATGTAAGCGTTTCATTACATACGGGAATATTATATATACAGGTCACGCGAGCTTGTTTTGTATCAGTGGGTGCTCGCTTACCACACGAGCAACATGCTCGTCCGGACGGTACAATGAGCGGTATCATGTTTGCGTTCCCGTACCAAGCGTCATCGCAAGGTTCTTCGTGATAAAATGCAGGGAATCACCAAATCCGCCATTCGGCGTCTGGCTCGTCGTGGTGGTGTAAAATGCATCTTCGATTTAATCTACGAATGATGATGGTGTGCAAGAAAATGTCATCCGAGATGCCGTGACCTACACTGAACACGCCAAGCGCAAAACCGCAATGAATGTCGTCTATACTCTGAAGCGGCAGGGACGCACTTTGTATGGATTTGGAAGTTGAAAGGGTAGAACTCACTTGTATCATTATAAAAAGGCCCTTTTCAGGGCCGCCAAAATCATTTCAAAGAATAAGTTTGCATTTTCTGTTTCATGGACTGTTTCTCCCTGGAGAGCAATTTGGGTTAAACCCTAAATGATGATTTATTTCAGTACGCAAATTGCAAATATGGTCAGAAACAAACTGGAGTGAAGTGGAAAACATTTTTACTAGGCGCATTCAAAAAAGGTTTCAATTCTCAAACATTTTACCAAGGTGCCGTATTACATTACTCTTTTTACCCTGAGTGTTCGATAATTTCCGTATTGGAAACACAATTTCAATTTTGTTCTTTATCAAAAATATGTGGTCGACCAACGAAGGTGTGGAGCTACGAAGAACACATATTGAGGAAAACACATAAAAGGACGAGCTTACATTGTGCTGTAGTCAGGTATAAAAACTCAGCATGCTGTTGCTCACGCTCAGTTCGTTTCCAGCATCAGCATACAGCAGTTCATTTGCAACATCGCCCGCAAAATTCAAACTGCCGTCCGTTTGCTGCTGTCAGAAGAGTTGGCCAAGCACGCCGTCTTCGATGAAACCAAAACTGTTACCATATACACCAGCACCAAGTAAATTTAGAACACTGCCCAAACAAAAGGCCCTTTTCAAGGCCATCAATTTATCGACAAAGAATGAAATTGAAGTTTTGTTATTACAAGCATCAGCTTGTCAAGTGCGTTGGATGGTAAGTGAGCCACTTGTGAACAATACCGTCGCTTTCACGAGAATGGCACAAAATCAAAAGTTATTTGTGATTTATAGACAGTTTAGTGTAATGATTCAATTTACACAAATCGAACGTTTTCTAACGTTTCGATATAGGTGCTCCGTTTCAAAATTTTCGGCCAGAATGCTGCCTGTTTTTTCAAACGTGAAAATCTGCTGTTGTATTGAATGAAAACCTTGGATTTTTGCGCTGATTGGAAATAGTTGTGACTAATTCTGTAGAATGTACAATTACTGAAAATAACGGATTTTGTGAAAGCAGTGGTTGGTCCATACAATTCGATTCTAAGCGAGCCAGACTAGTTTTAGTTGGAAGGTCCACCTCTGACAATAGAAGTAAACTATTTTATTTTGAATTCAACTACAACTTCCTTGAAAACAGCACAGTTAAAAAACTTTTGGGAAAAACGCGCAGACCTAAATTTTCCACTATAATGGAAACTGCCTGTGCCCCGCCGCACAGCATCAAGATTGATAGTAATTCAAGCCGGGAGGAAAGAGGTTGTAAGGCAATGGAAAACGAAAATTTCATTTATATCTTACTGGAATATAATTGGCTGGTCCTGAAAAGAACTTGTTGGTTTGTGGTTTATTTTGGGTCACAATTTAGGCCTGCTCGATTGCTGATAGCTGTGAATTTCTCGCAGGGCGACAGTTTCTATTCAGTAGTGATGAGGCTTCCTAACGCCAACCGTGACTGGGGTACTTTTACACGACCTTCGTTGCTTACTGTTTGCGGGGAGGCTTTCCTCTGGTGGACTTACGAGCGGTTTGTTTGGTACGGGCCATTTATCAACAAAGAATCGAATTGAAGTTTTGTTATTACAAGCATCCGAAAGTAGCTTGCCAAGAGCGTTCGATGGCAAGTGAGCTACTTGTGAACAATATCGTCGATTTCACGTATTTCACAAAAGAAAAAGTTATCATTTGTTTGTTTGTTTACAGTTTCGTGTTTACTAGGCGCATTCAAAAAAGGTTTCAATTCTCAAACATTTTACCAAGGTGCCGTATTACATTACTCTTTTTACCCTGAGTGTTCCGTATTGAAAACACAATTTCAATTTTGTTCTTTATCAAAAATATGTGGTCGACCAACGAAGGGGTGGAGCTACGAAAAACACATATTGAGGACAACACAAAAAAGGACGAGCTTACATTGTGCTGTAGTCAGGTATAAAAACTCAGCATGCTGTTGTTCACGATCAGTTCGTTTCCAGCATCAGCATGCAGCAGTTTGTTTGCAGCATCTCCCGCAAAATTCAAACCGTCGTCCGTTTGCTGCTGCTAGAAAGTTAGCCAATCACGCCGTCTTCGATGGCACCAAAACTATTACCATATACACCAGCTCCAAGTAAATTCCGAACACTGCCCAAACAAAAGGCCCTTTTCAGGGCCATTAATTTATCGACAAAGAATGAAATTGAAATTTTGTTATTACAAGCATCAGAAAGTGGCTTGCCAAGGGCGTTGGATGGTAAGTGAGCCACTTGTGAACAATACCGTCGCTTTCAAGTAGAATGGCACAAAATAAAAAAGTTATTTGTGTGATTTGTAGACAGGTTAGTGTAATGATTCAATTTACAAAAATCGAACGTTTTCTAACGTTTCGATATAGGTGCTCCGTTTCGGCCAGAATGTTGCCTGTTTTTCTAAAAGTGAAAATCTGCTATTGTACTGAATGAAAATCTTCGATTTTTGCGCTGATTGGAAATAGTTGTGACTAGTTGTGTAGAATGTTCAATTACTGAAAATAACAGATTTTGTGAAAGCAGTGGTTGGTCCATACAATTCGATTCAGAGCGAGCCAGACTAGTTTTCGTTGGAAGGTCCATCTCTGACAATAGAAATAAACTATTTTATTTTGAATTCAACTACAACTTCCTTGAAAACGCACAGCTAAAAAACTTTTGGGAAAAACGCGCAAACCTAAATTTTCCACTATAATAAAAACTAGTGCCCCCGCCGCACAGCATCATCAAGATTGATAGTTATTCAAGCCGGGAGGAAAGGGGGAGGGAGGTTGTAAGGCAATGGAAAATTTCATTTATAATAATAATACTTTATAATTGGCTGGTCCTGAAAACAACTTGTTGGTTTGTGGTTTATTTTGGGTCACAATTTAGGCCCGCTCGATTTCTGATAGCTGTGAATTTTTCGCAGGGCGACTGTTTCTGTTCGGTAGCGATGAGGCTTCTTAACGCCAACCGTGACTGGGGCACTTTTACACGGCCTTCGTTGCCAACCAGCCCCCTGTCAAGGACGACGTCTCTGTACAGCCAGCATCACTGCCATGAAAGGCAAAACATTGATTTTGAACCGAATGATTAGAAGCTGTATTTAGTTACAAAATGTCAATTAAATTATTAAATCATCCCACAAGATGCAAAACGTCGTGTGGAATGCTTGAATATCGAGCATAGTGCCGAACATAATTCTTTGTTTGGGGCTTTATAGCTATAACACCCCATACATGTCGGTCGCTGTCAAACTCCATATGATGGTATAGGGTTGCCAGGGGGCTGTTGCCAACTACTTGCGGGGAGCCTTTCCTCCGGTGGACTTACGAGCGGTTTGTTTGGTACAGGCCATGTAGCGAAAAATGCTGATCTGCTACTTCTCTGATGCTGGTAGTAGGACGACGGTCAAACGCTCGTTTGCGTGCCTTCATTCATAAAAGTTCAACAATATTTTCAAAGAATGTTGCAAATTGTCAACTTGATAATTCCAAAAATACTCCAAATAAACTATGAATGTGCTAAAGTCGACAAAGTCGCATAGAAATTGCTTATTCCAGAGCAGAATTTACCGGTCTAAAGTGTATTCTACTTCACTCCGGTTATGTCTCTGACATTACCCACCCATCTTTTTTTCACAAAAGCAATCATTTTTAAAAGTTTTTCTCGATATTGAAGGTGCTTTTGACAACGTGTCTTTCGAATCCATTTTTGAAGCAGCACGAGGTCATGGAGTACCTTTATATGTCACGAACTGGATACATGCAATGCTTAGCAACCGACATCTGTGCGCATCGTTAAAACAAGCAAAGATAAGGAAACTGAGTGTCTGCGGATGTCCTCAAGGTGGTGTGCTGTCACCACTTCTAGGGAACCTTGTCGCCGATGGGTTGTTGAAATTACCACCGCAGATCAAGTTAAGTAGGTTGGGGTAATTCATGACTCAAAACTTAATTGGACTGCTCACATCGATTTCAGAATCAAGAAAGCTTGCATGGCCTTCGGCCAATGTAGATGGGCTTTCGGCAAATCTTGGTGACTCAAACCCAAGTACATTCAGTGGATCTACACAACACTTGTTATCTATGGAGCAGCCATGTCGCTCGAAGCGGCGGCTGAGTACCTCTCGAAGGGCAAAGGCAAGGGCAAGCGCAAGACGTCGTCGAACGCTAAGCGCCCTAGGAGGTCACCAAACGAGGGTGAAAAAACCAACACCACACGGCGTGTAACCGTCACGGCCAAACGCCGTTTGGTCGAGTTAAACCGGGGCGAGAATGCCCCCGCTGGGCAGAGAGAAGGTACCAGCAACTCGGTGCAACCGGGGCAGGAGGGTGTAAACCCCTGGACGCTGGTTACCAAGAAGAAGCCGGCACCGACACCGGATGTACCGCGGCCCTCGAAGAAGGCCAAGGACAGAGGCGAGGCCTTGTGGTTAAAAACCGACAATGACAAATACGCCGACGTCCTAAAGTCGATGAGGGCGGCCGAAAGCCTCTTGGCCCTCGGGTAAGAAGTGCGCAGCGTGAGACGCACCAACACAGGAGAAATGCTTCTGGTGCTGAAGCGAGGCGCACAATCAAGTGCGGTGTATAAGGCCTTGGCCCAAGAGGTCCTGGGTTAAGGTGCCCAGATCAGGTCGTTAGGGGCGGAAATGACTCTCCAGTGCAAGCATGTGGACGAGTTCACGACCACAGACGATGTCGTCGCAGCCGACAAGGAGCAATGCGACGTGACAATCGAGCGAGCCTCTGTGCGTTTTAGAGGTGGACCCTCCGGCACCCAAGTAGCCTAGCTCAGGCTACTGCAGGCGGATTCCAAAAAAGTTAACCGAGAAAGGTAAGTTGAAGATCGGCTGGTCGGTATGCCCAATTAGCATACCCCAGCCGCCTTCAGTGGATAGGTGCTATCGGTGCCTTGAGTCCGGCCAAAAATCCTACGAGTGCAAGGGCATAGACAGGAGCAAACTATGTCGTCGCTGCGGCGAGGAGGGGCATAAGAAGCGGGGTTGCACTAAGGCGTACAAGTGCCTTATCTGCACCGCTAAGAAGCAAGCCCGTAATCATGCTATGGGCGGACCTTCGTGTCCCTTCGGTGAGACAAATAAGAAGAAGCCGTGAACGTTACACAGCTAAATCTTAACCATTGTGCAGCAGCCCAACAGCTGCTGTGGCAGTCGGTTTCGGAGTCGAGGACAGTTGTCGCCCTCCTATCCGACCCGTACAAAATCCCTGCCGGCAACGGCAATTGGGTGTCGGACGGGTCTGGAATGGTGGCAATCTGTACAACGGGACGGTTCCCGGTTCAAGAGGTAATACACTTCTCCGACGAGGGTGCTGCGATTGCCAAGATTAATGGTGTGCTCTATTGCATCTGCTACGCTCCACCAAGGTGGCCCATAGAACAGTTCAACCAGATGATCGACAGGCTCTCGTCAGACCTAGTGGGCCGGTAACCGGTATTTATAGCGGGAGACTTGAACGCTTGGGCAGTGGAGTGGGGCAGCCGCTGTACAAATAGCAGGGGTCAAGCGCTAATGGAGCCACCAGAAGTAATACCGAGAGGTAGTTCCTGGGAGGAACGATGGCGGAGCCCAATGGAGTTTAGTCGGTATTAATGGCAGCGTCACCATTGGAGCCCGACACGCCTCCAGTGCACCCCGTGCGGTAGATTGGACCCTACCAATAGCACGTGTACTGGGTTAGGACGTAAAGGTCTTCCCCATTGCAAAAAAGCGCTAATGGAGGCACTTGCGAAACTCGATACTGTGCTAGCTAATAATGGCTCCGCTAGTACATTCCGTAGACACGGAGTGGAGGCGTGGATTGACGTAAAATTTGCAAGCCCGAGTCTGGCTCCAGGCATGGAAAGGAGGGTAGACGAAGGCAACACCCATAGCGATCATTTAGCAATCCACTTTAGGATCAACTATGGTGTGCAGCATCCGAGGGCGGGAGATCCCTGTCAGGTACGCGAGTGGAAGTCCAATCACTTCGACAGCGAAGCTTTCACCGCGGCCCTGGGACTGGAGGCCAACACCGACAGTCTAAGCGGGGATGCGCTGGTAGCTGTTCTATCACGCGCGTGCGACGCCACTATGCCGAGAAAAACACTGCCAAGAAACGGCAGATGCCCGGTATACTGGTGGAGTGCCGAGATTGCAGCTCTACGGTCAGCCTGCCTCAGAGCTAGACGTAGGATGCAAAGAGCCCGCACCGAGGATGCAAAAGAGAACCGCCGTGAAGTGTTTCGAGCTGCGAAATTGGTCCTTAACAAGGCCATTAAAAGTAGCAAGAGAGCGTGTTTCGACAACCTGTGTGAGAACGCGAATCCGTGGGGTGACACCTACAGAATCGTGATGGCCAAGACCAAAGGGGGCTCTTCACCCCCAGAACGGTCTCCGGACCGGTTGGCGACGATTATCGAAGTACTCTTCCCGTCTCGAGCCACAAGCCCCTGGCCACCTGCACTACGAGACAGTGCGGGCACGTCCGAAATGGTGGCTCCGGTGACGAATGAAGAACTACTCGCAGTGGCTAAATCCCTAGCAATGAACAAAGCTCCAGGGCCGGATGGAGTTCCAAACAGCGCTCTCAAGGCAGCGATCATAGCGAACCCGAACATGTTCAGGCTAGCTATGCAGAGATGCCTTGACGAGTGCCGTTTCCTCGATAGATGGAAAAGGCAGAAATTGGTGCTGTTGCCGAAGCCCGGGAAGCCGCCAGGCGACCCATCGGCGTACAGACCAATCTGTCTGATCGACACGACTGGCAAACTGCTTGAGAGGATCATCCTCAACAGGCTAACCCCGTACGTGGAAGGTACGGACGGCCTGTCAAGCAACCAGTTTGGCTTTCGGAAGGGTAAGTCCACAGTGAACGCTCTCAACTCAGTGATAAAGACTGCCGAAATAGCGATCCAACGAAAAGGGCGAGGCATTCGATACTGTGCGTTAGTGACACTTGACGTGAAGAACGCATTAAACAGCGCAAGCTGGGATGCCATAGTTACACCGGCTTTGCGTACCGGTGGGTCTGTACCGGATCCTGGAAAGCAACTTCCAGAACCGCGTATTGCTATACGAGACCGATGCCGGTCAGAAAAGGGTTCCGATTACCGCCGGAGTCCCGCAGGGCTCGATCCTTGGCCCGGTGCTATGGAACCTCATGTATGACGGGGTTCTGAGACTGAAGTTCCCTCCTGGGGTCAAGATCGACGTAACCTTGGAGGTCTATGGGGAGTTAATCCCTGATGTAGAACTAACCGCATAACACGCGATCAACACGGTGGAGGAATGGATGAGCGCGAGAGGCATGGAGCTCACTCATCATAAGACGGAGGTAGTTATCGTCAACAACCGCAAGTTGGCACAACATGCAGTTATCCATGTGGGAGAAGTCGCGATAACTTCACAGCGAAGTCTGAAGTCTCTCGGAGTCATTATAGACGACAAGCGGACCTTCGGCAGCCACGTCGACTATACATGCAAGAGAGCGTCGACTGCTGTTGCGGCTCTATCGAGGATGATGTCCAACAGCTCAAAGGTGTGTGCCAGTAGACGTAGGTTACATGGCATGTTAAGGGTGAGCACAAAAGTCAGCCTCACATGGTATGGTAGAGGCTAGCACAAAAGTAAGCCTAGCAAGGAATGAAAAAAGTGAGCACACAAGTCAGCCTCATATGGAGTGTTAGAGAGTGAATCAAGGTGCGATAGAGAGAGCACCCAAGTAAGCCTCATACAGGACGTATGCACGCGTGAGCGAGAGTGAATGAGTACATTAAGTACAGCCATCGCCCCAGAAGTAATACCGAAAGGTAGTTCCTGGGAGGAACGATGGCGGAGCCCAATGGAGTTTAGTCGGTATTAATGGCAGCGTCACCATTCGAGCCCAACTCGCCCCCAGTACACCCCGTGCGGTAGATTGGACACCTACTAATAGCACGTGTACTGGGCTAGTACGTAAACGTCTTCTCCATTGTAAAAAAATAAATACACACACAGACATTTGCCGAACTCGACGAGCTGAATCGAATGGTATATGCACAAATAAGATTACCAGGTTTGTTTACAAAATATCAAAAAAATGTCCCATCCATAAGGCTTAATGAAAATATAAATCTTGAACATCAACGTTTTTCTCGGCTTGCTGTTTTTCAATATGGGACTCTTATGCTTTTGTGGGCAGTATAAATGGCATTACTGTTCACGATTAACGTTCACCACCAATCACCAGCTAGCAGTCTGATGAAAATATAAACTGGCAGTTCAGCGTAAAATAGTCCTGCCGCCGTTTCTATTGATTTCGCCATAATCCACCATGAACACAGAAAGGAATTCAACACATGTGAACGCTCGTTGTCCACGGAGGGTCTAAATTGAGCTTTACCGGAACGTGAACGGTAAATAAGAAACTGAAAAAATCAAAAGGAAAATGAGGTACATCGTTCCAGAATTTTTCGAAAGCACCTTACAAGAGCTTGCGATCTGAACAAAGCAAATACAAAGCATTCCACTGTCTCGCCCATTTCTACACTACCTTAGTGCCTTAACCGAAAACTAAAATGTTACCGTTCTTAACAAAAACATCCCATGTAATTTCAAATTCCTTCCTACATGTGACTATTATGCAAAGAACGTCACGCGGTATGTTGAACCATCGTCACCATTAATCTAACCAGGTAGGCGTTTCGCACCACTCTTTTGACAAGCACCAGAATGTGTCAATAGAAACTCCAAACACAAGCTTGTCTTTGACGGAATTCATCACTGGTGTTCGCCATTGTTTGTTTGTTTCGAATGAAATCGAGCCTCCAGTAAACCAGGTTGGCTGTTAAAGTTATGATCTAGATTTGTTTGTTTACTGGAAAAACTGTGATAATTTGTAAATGCAAAATGTATACGACAATAGTAGGCTGTTGTACCGATACACGTCCGCAGCCGAGCTGGAATGGAATGATTTCGATGAACGGCGACGTTCGGTTGGAAGAATCATGGGACGGTGGCGAGGAAAAGCATACAAATCCCATCATTTATCACTAAATTCCCATTTCGCTTTCGTTATCCTTCCGAAATGGGAAAAGGTCACGCCGGAGGGGGATGATGGTCATGATGCAGAACCGATAAAGCGTACAAGTCGTTCTCGAATGGTGCGGCGCAGTGATGAAACCGACGGAAGCTGTCAATGGGTTTTTTTCCCAATAAGGGATCCCAAGATAGTAAGATGTACCTTCCTATCGTTCGGAGTGTGACATCCGCAGCTAACGAGCACTCCACCAACTGAATGGGAACTGGTTTCGTGATGTTGCTTCGTTATGGAATTTGAAATTTGAATCGATTCAGAAGCGTTTTTCGATTGGAGAAAGAACTCGTTCGGTTAACAAGGTAAGGCGGTTGGGTAAAATGTCCTATTTACATGGTGTACTTTTACCTTTCTCATATATCCACATAATTTGTGTAAAATTCCCAAATGGGAAAAAATCCATCTATATCCTGATGATGACAGCTGCGTCAGGTTTTGAACGTTAATAAGTTCCAGTATACGTAACAGATAGATTTGATAAGTCCGGTCATTTTGTCGAAAGTTGGATTTGGAGTATGTATAACACGCATTAATAACGAATAAAACTGTGTTTTAATAAATATTTCGAAAAGAACTCGGAAATGGTGAAAATTTTCAGCTCGTCTCGACCAGAGCCGTCAATATGGTGCACCAACCGAACACTTAAATGATGAAAAGTTTTAAATATAAGTCCGCTACAGATTTGTTTCTATCATCATTCGCATTTGGTTGCTTGGGGTGAAGGGAGGGCAGTACAATACCGAGAAGGACATATTCATGAGCTGTACACGGCTGGTATATGAATCAATTTGTGTTGTTAAGTGCTACTAGCAGAGGTCATCGTTTTCGTTTCCCATGGGTAGTACACACACACACACACACACGGAAAAAACCAACTTTAAATATGACTGAAGTTAATTCCTGATAGGTTCCCGCTACTTACAAGCACAGTTTTTGTTCGAAGCTCCTCTTCTTTGACGATGGAATTAAACTGATTTCATTAGATGACCAGCCCATTTGCATTCGAACGCATACTGAACCAAGTGCAAAATTGGGGGTCGTGTGCGAGTGCTCTATCATTCGTGTGTTACATTCGTACTGGCAGCCCCAGACATACGCTCGCTTTGAGACGAATTCCTTAACTTACGAAGTATGTGAACGGGTTGAGGTAAAAAACTAGCAAAATCGAGATCATTACTAGAACTATGAATTTAGTGAGTAAGAATTTAGTTGACGTTTCATAGAACAAAGAACTGTACCTAACCGTTACGAGCGATAGGCGAACACAGTTGTAAAATATATGATTGAAGTTCACTGGCGTCGTATCGTCGCATCTAGAAAAGAAATAAATTTTGTATGAACGGTTGTATCAAGAAGACATTTCGATTTGGTGGCAGTTTTGCTCTAGAATTCAAACCATATTATTCACAAAATTAGGATTGCACATTTTCTGTGTGATTTTTTGCACTTTAAGCCAGTGTGCAAGGAGAAAATAATAATCTAATAATAATAATTAACGTCAGTTTCAAAAATGATTTTAGGAGCACGTCCTTTCATTTAGCGCATTCAAAATGTTAAAGCAAACGATTACACTCAACACCATTCCACCGCGATTCAAAATATTTCAGGTAAAACAAGGTACGAATTTGCAACATAAACCGACACACTCACAAAGCCCTTTGACGGAAAATCCATTTATCTCAACCAGCACTTCGTCACTGCCAACCTACCCATCTATATCAGTATATACATACATTAGCATGTGCGATAGCAATAAGCTACACGGTCGCCACACTCTCATTTTTCAATCAATAACTGTTTTTTTTTTTAAATTCACACCCGCGCATTAACAATAGCCACCCAACTAATCGTCTGTCATCCGAATAATTTGCTGCAGTGTATCACAATAATCAAACCAACTCCAAATCGGGTCAAGTCTCCAATTTGTTGTGGAAAAGTTTCCGAGTAATTCTCACTTTTGCATAATCCATCACACTTTTCCCACCGCAATGACAGTAATTTAATGATCATTCCACTTCGACGGACAAGCTCATGAAAGGCAAATTACTTCCAATCTTACCTTCATATTGTTCCCCACTTTCTCTAAAAGCCAAAACACTCACACCAGCATTTTTTTGTCCGCCGTCTTATCCCGTGTTTCTTTTGTCTCACCAAATTAGTTCTCATTAAATTATAATTTCAAAGTAGTAACCCGATTTTGCACCCGGGTGTTCTAGAACATCCTCCACTGCACTTGCACACTGCCATTCAATCGAAGCCAATCATCAGCATCAGAGTCGCAAGGCACTTGCAGTAGGCTGCGATTGACAAAACAATTTTCACAAAAGGGCCGCCACAAGTGTAACACTTTTCACTCTATCACACACTACATATACATACTACACACACAGGACACCTATTCGTCGGGACTAGCATCCACCACATCCACTCGGAGCAGATTGACAATTTCATTGCCGACGTGAATTGGCGAACCTGGTTCGTCATTTGAAAGCAGCAACGTCCAGCATCCGATGCGAGCTTTGGCCTGATAGAGAGAAAGAGAGTCGTCCTGTTTTGTGGGAGTTTTTCTCATTATCTGACGTTCGGGCGGGATAATGTGACACTAGTATCCGTTTCCCCACCCAGCGGATGCTGGATGATGTTTACTAACACTAGCGCGGGCTGGACCATGCTGCTTTTTCACGAAACGAGTAAGAATAGCATCCTTCTTACGCATACTGTAACAGCTCTTACCAGCGGGTTGTTGGATAGGAGACATCTGCCAGTGATAGTGGTAAACTGCAAGGCGTTAACGACTAGGTGTCTCCCTCAAAGTAGAGTGATGGAAAGCATGGTTGAATATAGATTTTTATATACACAATTAATATGATTGCAGTTTTGTAGGGGAACCAGTCGGCAGTAATTGGACCATTATAAAAATTCTAGGAAATTGTATTAAGCATTGGAAGGCTTCTAGCACTGCGGTGAAAGCACCTATCTTTATGGAAAAAGGTTTTTCGTGTTTCTTGACCCCCCTTTTTAAAGGGATAATAGCTTTGGACCCCTGTATAAACAAAGGGGTCCTACATTCCGTTGCGTAACTTGACCTTCTATATCGGCAGATTTCTTAGTTATAGTGTAGCAATCGCGGGTTTCACAGTTTAAATTAGCTTCCACCTCTTCAATAATTTATAATGATAATTTGTTCACATACATCCTAACCTGCGGTCACCAACCAGGGGGACCTTAAGGGGTTATATGCAAAGTTGCGACGAAAAAGTGAGCTATGTTTGTATTTTTTTAAAGTGTTTTATGCAATTTAAAAAAAAGTGGAAAACAGTTTGTTAGTAATACTATCGAAGTTCGAAAAAACAGGTCGAAGTAAAAAAATATTCAAGGTTGGTGGAGTTATGGCCTATCCCCCAAGCGTGTTTTTTTTTGGTAGAGGTTTGCGGTGAACGCTCTCCAAGCCATACCGCTCAACAGAAATCAAAAAAGTAAAAAGATTATTGAAGAAAAATGTATTGTGGTGTACTTGAACGGATCGGTTTCCTACAAAAAATTTTGATGTTCAAAATTTTAAACAAAAATTCATTACGAAGAATCGAAAATTTTTGGTTGAAAAAGGAACCGTTCAAGTACACAAAATATAAATACAAACAATTCAAAAAAATATGAAGATCGGATGAATGGTTCTTGAGATATCACGTTCACCGCAACGGTACTTTTCAAAAAACAGTTCCAAGATAATTGCGTTTAAATTATTGTGTTAGCTTCATTCGCGAAGAACCTGCGCGCTGCGAACGACTGCAGTTTGAAATCTGGTGCTCCGATCTGGATGAAATTTTGCACAGATATTTTCAAAAGCATGTACTTTCAGAAATTTCAATAATTTTTTTTTTCGATTTTTTGAGTTCTAACTTTGTATATAACCCCTTAAACGCACCAGGCGGCTATACCAGCGAACAACAACCCAAATGCGGTTTACATGCACATTCCGACATACAATGCAACCAGCAGAGGGAAAGAACGAAATTACCGAACATGACGGATCGTCCGACCACGTCTGCTGCTCCTGCTTACGTCGGGACATCGTGTAGGTGGACCGCCCAACCGGAGCGAAACTTTACCCCAAAACGTCAGAACGTTGCAGAGAAAGCTTCATTAACCGCCAGCTAGCCACCATCAACGTACTACCCTTTAGTACGTCATTCTGTACAAAATTTGGCGAGCCGGAGTCTCCCGGCAGGCCTCCAAAGAGGACGACCACCCGGTCACATTGCATTCAGCGTTCCGTCCGACTTGACCAGAGAATCGAGCCCAATAGCCCGATGCTCGTGGCATCGAATAAAACTCAAGTCATACGGATTTCTAACAGACACAATCCAACTCACCCAAGCGGACTCGTCATCCCACATCGCATCGCAAAAAGTAAAGCAGAATCCACAAACGGAACGTCCAGAGAGAAAATACCTTCTTCCCTGTAGGAGCCCTGTTCGGGAACGTGCCGAAGAGCATCCGGCGACTGCCGGTAGAGGGAGCCAGCTTCCCGCCGGGTAAGTCCACCGCAACCAATTGATAATACAGAACAGATCAGTACCCTCGATTGTATTCCACAAGAAAAGGATCACCATCCCGCTGAATCCCTCTGGAAGTGAAACGATCACTGGAGCGCACCGACTAGATCAGAAAACTTCTCATTCCGTATCAGATTCGGGAAATACGATAGCCGCACTATAACATTTCCTTCTATATGAGCAAACGTATTCCACTTCAGACTGATGCCGAAAATCTATTAGCGTACTCCGGTAATTTTCTTCTAGATGAATCTGCTGAAAGTTTCGGCTGGCCTCCACACCAAAGGCCACTAGCAACCGCTCCAGTGGCAGTTCCCTGGAAACTAGCGATCAACGAAACCAATACACACTAACAATGCAGTAGAATATAAACATATAAACCTCGAAGCTCTGTAGAGAACTATCGTCCAGGCAGGCCCTGTATATCTGGCCTTGCTGGCCTTGCTGAAGTTGATTGCATTAGACCGCCCCAGAGGAAATCAGCGCTGTTTTAATCCAAACGGCAACACCGTACATTCCTTAGATAAGTGCAACTTCCAAGAGTGCGATGTATTGGTGTAAACCAACAAGTACAGACACGCCGAAGGGACTTCCAATTTTTTCTAACAATAGCCATAGTTCACGTTCTTAGAAAGAAGCACGAGCCAGCGATCACCGTCGACTTCGTAACACAATCAGAAAAAACGCTATCACTAACGTCAAAACAGCCAGCTGGAATGACTTCCTTGACGGGATCCACACTGACTCGCCAACTGGTGAATCGTGGAGAAAAGGTAAACCGTTGAGCGGGAAAAGAAGACAATGGCGATACTCACTTTAAGTCAATGGCATAACAACCACCCAACCTATCGAAATTGGCAATGAGTTAGATCATTACTTCTCTCCTCTATCGGAAAGTACATCGTTGTCGCCAGTCTTCCTCAAGAGGAAACAATGAGCACAGCTCTCTACAGTTGTTTCCTCTGGAAACGGGAACGGAACTTACAACAGTATACCAAGCAAAAGCCACAGTCATCGACAGCATCGGCTACCCTCTCCTGTAACACCTACCCCCAGAAGATAAAAGGGCGCAGGCCAGTAATACCAGGATCTTGGCAAACAAGTCCTTCCCAAACAACTTGGCACTGGCGTTTACCACAGGTCTTTCCGGGAAACAATCGGACAGGCCGTCGGTGAAAAAATCACACAAACATCACCGTTACCGACATGGAAAAGGTCTCCAATACCGCTTGGCACTACGTGGTTCTCAGAAAACTTCAGTTGGGAATCCGGGGTGATTTCGGGCAGTTCCTGCAACGCTACCTACTCAAGTACAACTTCCGTGTCGGCATTCAAGGAATCCACTCCAACCTCTTCTATGAAGAAAATGTAGTCCACCAGAAATTCGTAGTGGCTATTTCCTTGATTCTCGTGAGCATACTGTCTATCTTGGCATACATTCCGAAGGGTATCTTCATCTTCATTTATGCTGATAATATACGCCTACTCGTGATTGGTAAATCCATTGGCCGCAACAAAATCAAATTACTAGATGCTGTGAGACCATTGGAAGAAGCGCTACTCCGATTGATTCCAGGATCCCCACCAGCAAATGTGTTACTGCCTACTGTTACCCATACAATCACGTGACAACCGGCAGATCAATGAATCGCAACGGTTTCGTGAACCACATCAACAAGCAACAGAAAATAGTCGGTGCAATAATTGACAGGAAGCTTACATTTCTTCCGTACTTTCGCCAACTTAAACAAGACTGTAACAGTTGAAAAGACGGCATCCAAGGAACAATCGGAATACTGTACTCTACATCATCCACTTGCAAAAATCTCGAAGGCTTGATCAACATCCTTGCTCCACTCCACCATGGTGCAGTGCACATTGCCTGCAGTCTACTTCTCAGCACACCTGCAAACAGTGCATGTATGGACGCCGGGGTCTTGCCCAGCCGATGGATGATTGCATTAGTTATCCCGAGGCGAGCTTTCGGGGTCCAGAAAAGAACTTGCAGAGGACGCTGCCTGACACTTGACACAGCCAAACAAATCTACAGAGAATGTACCCAAGCACCACTTCCATCGCTAGCGGATCTACACGGAGTGTGGCCCATGGAGTGCATGCGGCCAAAACCTCGATATCAGTCTCATCAAATCAGTTGGGGCAGGTACGGCGCCAAGCGTTGCACAAATGGAATTTCGTCTTGTTATTCAAAGAGGATAGGGGACGGGTTTAAGTTCTATGAGGTTATTATTCACATGGATCTACAGAATTAACCTTCCCTCGTTACCCGCTAGCTGTCGACAATACGCGACGTTAGAAACACGAATGAAGAGTTTGATGAAAGCCAAGAAACGTTTATGTAACCGAAACAGTATTAACGAGAGTGTGGAATGCTCAAACCGTTAGATATTCGATTTCGCCAAGAAGGCTTGTCCGGATTCCGCGCAGGCACAGAAGATCTACCGCGCCGCGTCCCCTCACGATAACGCGAGCCTTTTTCGATGGTGGAGTTCTCACTTGCTCTCTTGTCATGTAACAATAAAGCTCCAGAGCCAAACAGAATCAAATTCAACTTGTTGAAGAATCTGCCAGAGTCTGCCAAGAGACGCTTGTTAAACTTATTTAACAAGTTTCTTGAGGGTAATATTGTCCCTCATGACTGGAGACAAGTGAAGGTCATCGCCATCCAAAAACCAGGAAAAGCAGCCTCCGACCACAATTCGTATCGTCCGATCGCAATGCTGTCCTGTATCCGGAAGTTGTTCGAGAAAACGATCTTGTTTCGCCTCGACAATTGGGTTGAAGTTGCTTTCTAAAGAAATCCAAATGGCCTATGGTAACAAAGAGCAGATGTCATCAGTCTTCTTGGATATTAAGGGGGCTTTTGACTCAGTTTCTATCAACATTCTGTCAGAGAAGCTGCACCAGCATGGTCTTTCACCGATTTTCAATAACTTTTTGCTAAAGCTGTTGTCTGAAAAGCACATGCACTTTTCGCGTGGCGATTTAACAACATGGTGATTTAGCTACATGGGTCTTCCCCAGGGATTATGTCTAAGTCACTTGCTCTACAATTTTTACGTGAATGACATTGACGATTGTCTTGCCAATTCATGCACGCTAAGGCAACTTGCAGACGACGGGGTGGTCTCTGTTACAAGGTCCAATGCTGCCGATTTGCAAGGGCCATTGCAAGATACTTTGGACAATTTGTCTGCTTGAGCCCTTCAGTTGGGTATTGAGTTCTCCACGGAGAAAATTGAGTTGGTTGTTTTTTCCTTTCTCATATAAAGAAAGGCTATGCAATCACTGTAAAAATCGACTTTTTAACCGAGGCCCGGAGGGCCGAGTGTCATACACCATTCGATTCAGTTCGACGAGATCGGCAAATGTCTGTGTGTGTATGTATGTGTGTGTGTCATTTAAACTCACACAATTTTCTCAGAGATGGCTGAACTGATTTTCGTAAACTTAGTTTCATCTGAAAGGTATAACGCTCCCATAAGCTGCTTTTGAATTTTTAGTTGATCCGACTTTCGGTTCCGGAGTTACGGGTCGAAGAGTGCGGTCACACAGCAAATTCCCATATAAACTGGTACCACCATGATGTAAAACATATTAAAATTGATGTAACATTACTCTAGTTTGCGGGTCTGGATCACTAATGATCAATCAAAGCAGCTTTGACCGCATTGGCCACCTATGGCGGTTCATGACGCCCCCGGGGAACCCGCCAAGTTCCTAATCACACCCATTCCACAACGAATTCTCTACCGATTTTTACAAACTTGATTTCAAATGAAAGATACAGTAATGCCATTGACTGCTGCTGAATTTCATTCGGTTCTAACTCTTGCTTCCGGAGTTACAGGGGTGTTAGTAAGGATACACTGGAATTTCCTATATAAATCGGTACAATCGTAATACCTCAGAGGCTAAAAACTATTGAAATGGTCACCAAATTACTTCTAATCGCAGATCTAGATCACTGATTGCCAATCAAACATTCTTTGAATATATTGTCCACTATCGACGATTCCGGAATTCCGGGCATATTCCATAATAAAAGTCACATCGGTTCTTCGGTGATGACTGAACCGATTTTCTCACACCAAGTCTCAAAAGGAAGGCAAAATATGCAGTTGAGTATTGCGTCGCCGCCCCTCCTCCCCCCCGCCTTGCCCTTACACTTCCCTCCTTCATCACTCCCCTCCCCTTGGACCACCCTCACGCCCGCATTTCCTTCATCCACCCCGTATACCGAAATAAGGATTTCTGACGCATCCTCCACTCCCACTCTACTAACCCCCCATTCCATCCACTTTCAAACCCATTCCACCAACATTTCAAAATATAATCACATGAAGATAACATTGAACTCATGCTTATTAAGCTAATTAAATATTAATCTTTTGCCTTTCTCATATGGAAAGGTTATGCAATTGCTCCAAAAACCGACTTTCTAACCGAGGCCCGGAGGGCCGAGTCTCATATAACATTCGACTCAGTTCGCCGAGATTGCAAAATATCTGTGTGTATGTATGTAAGTGTGTATGTATGTGTGCATGTGTGTATGTATGTATATATGTATGTATGTATGTATGTGTGTGTATGTGCGGATTTGTTAACAAAATGTCCACATCGGTTTCTCGGAGATGGCTGAACCGATTTTTACAAACTAATAGGTTTTTCGATTGATGGCACTGACACCGTGCCGGTGTTTTGCACTGGCTCAGTGTCAATGGAACACTCCAGTGCAAATCGAGTGCAGGCTTGAATGTGTTCGTGTAGTTACTTGAGCTGTCATTTAACAGCTGATGCTTGTTTGTTTACAAAAAAATGGGTAGGAAACGAACAGTTTGTAAGTTACTATCAAGTTTTGTTGTTCTAGGGCGGTTCTACCTGCAAAGAGAATGGTTACCACAAGCTTTTGCAATCGAGTAGCTTGAAAGAAAATAGTGTCGAAGTTTGAAATTAACTAGTTAAAGTTTGTTTTCCAGAAAAAAAAACTGGAAGTTCTCTGAAGCAAGCAAAGAGAGAGTAGTTCCTAGAGTTGAGTCTTCCCTTTTCTTCTGGTAACAAACAGCAGTTTTTTTACTCATGTTTTTTCTAGAGAAACTTATCTGTTTTTGGCTACAGTTAAACTGAAGTGTAAAACAATTTCATGGGAAACACGTTACTTGACACTGTCACTGTTGATTAAAAACTATGCAGTAATAAATAAAATATGTTTGAATGCTCTGGTTGGGACTGTCACCATTTCATCATTTCTTCAAGTATTCATAACTGGATAGAGGTTACTCATTTGTATAACTTCTCAAAATGTGCGGATATTTATCCAGTTCAAAGTTAGCGAGACCATCTCGTACCGCGCTCCAGAAAGTTTTTTTGATATCTGTTCGGCCATCTATGCAAGCTGTCCTTCAATGTCAGCTTTCTTCGCCGAACAGTCTAGATAAGCCGTGTAGTGTCGGTAGTGGTTGCTTCAACCGGCTAAGAATTACACTACGGACTTCCTGTTCCGGTGGTAAAAACCAGCCAAATCGGGAACCCCAAATCCAGTGTCATCCGACTCCGTGCTATGGTTAAAATTTTTGAGGGGGTTTAAAATATTCTCAATGGCGAACGGAACCTGGGAAGAGCCGGGCGAGCACCCCAGTATGCTGCATTACGCAGCGGAACGCTCGTTCAATGCACCAAATTTTTTTGCGTCGACGTTCGGCATTATTTTACCGGATTTTTTATGGGTTCGCTGAAAATTTCGGTTGATTGTAGTTCGGTGAAGTTTTGCTGGGTTTCGATTATCCAATTTCGATGGGTTCAGCCGAACCTGCCAAGAAGCCGTGTGGCATCCTGCCAAGAATTGAACCGCTGGGTTTCTGCTCCTACGTCCTAGGAGGCGACTGAAAGCAAGAGTTCCAAGGTCAAGTTGTAGTTCCGTGCCGCTGGCTGGATGGTCTAAAATATGCCAGTCGTGCACGGAGCATTTTGGGTTTTGCCCTTACTGTGTTATGCGAATCTCTGACACAGTGGACTGTTATTTTCCTCGCAAATCGTGGGAATCAAATGATCATGTCCCATTTAATCCTGATATGGCGCATTGTGTTTACACCCCAATTTGCTTGGTGTTCTCTAGTTGTTGTGCAATATATTTTGGAAATGAAATTTACAAACTGGGCCCTCTTTTTGGAAAACTTGGCGACTAAATTTATTATTTATTGAATATTATCAAACATTAGTAACCTAGACGACTTGGATGGCGTCGTGAATACGACAAAATCATTCATAGTAGCAACCTACGAAAAAACTTGACCACTTCGTACTGTCAAATCGACTGGGGCAACCCCGTGGTGGAGGGCTGAGCTTGAAAGAATGAAGAAGGATATGAGAAGAGCTTGGTACTGGCGTCAGCGTGATGACTCCAGGGCTTTCAGGCCATCGCGTAGTGCATATAAGAAATGTCTTAGATCTGCAGAGCGTGCTGGCTGGCAAAACCTATGCACTAATGTCTCTAGTCCGAACGAGGCTAACAGGTTAAATAAAAGTCTCTCGAAATCGAAAGATTTTCAGATGAACTCCTTAAGAACCAGAGATGGTGTTTATGTGACGGACGAAAAATATGTTCTTAATTGTCTCTTCGACGCACAGATTTTCAGGTTGTATCGATCCGGAGCTGAACAATGTTCACAGATCTCATTCTGTTGATTCGGACTCGTGGGCGTTAGCACGCACATTGGTTTCCACTGAATCGGTCAAGCGGGCAGTATCAGCTTAAGTTCTTTTCTTCTGAAAGCTTTGAAACCGATAATCGATCATCACATCAGGAATGTTAATTTAGATGAATATCCACTGCACAAAATGCAACTTTCATATCAGTGCGGGAAATCCACGATTACTCTTCTTCATGCTGATGTTTACAGCATTGAGAAGACCTTCTCGCTCAAACAATCTAGCTTGGGTGTGTTCCTAGATATTGAAGGTGCTTTTGACATTGTGTACTTCCAGTCTATTCTAGAAGCGACTCGCGGTCATGGGGTATCTGTATGTATCTCATCCAATCTATCTAATCCAATTGTCATCCAAAAACTCTTCGGAGGTAAAGACTTATGGTCTATAAGCGTAATACACAATATAAGAGAAACTACCGTCAAGATCATACAATTTCGAAGCCGTTAACATCGAAGGTTCAGTATCTTCGGAGAACTTTGTATATGGATAACGGCCCAGCCCGGAAAATGAAAACTTTGATATCCTAATTACACATAACAGATCAACCAAACAATCACAATGAAGGACCCCAAGAACTTGTTGCGGAATGGGAATGTGTTAACAGCTCGTCCATGAGCAACTACCAGGTGGAAGGGGCCTGTTGAGTTGGTATTGAATGGAAAAACGAGTGGAGAAGGCACAAACAGAATGGGAATTGGAAATGATGGACAAGCTGTGGATGTGAAGTGCGAAAGGCCATTCGAGAGTTGAAAAACGGCAAGGCCACTGGGAAGGATGAACTCCCGGTTGAACTTCTAAAAGTCGGGAGTGATTGGCTGTAATAAGTAATGGGTGGCAAAAGAAATGGCTTCGGTTGGATGGCCTCATATACCCTACCTAATCTAATCTAAAAAAACCGCCAACTCGTGTAACAACTATCGAAGCCTAATGCCGCCATGCAATACTCTCACGTATTCTGATTAGCAGGCTGCACCCGTTGGCTGAATCCTTTGTGGGCGTATATCAACGTGACTTCCGAAAAGGACGATTAACGACGGATCAAATAATTTCCGCGCCTTCATGACGATGTCCATGTTGGCCAAATACTTTTTGACCATCTGGCCGATCGCACCAACTTGATAATGTTTACTGGACCACCATTGTCCAATAATACCGGAGTTATTCCGCATTGCGTTGGGGTTAGTCGATTTTGTCATTTGGGTTTTTTTTATTAATAACATAGAAGTTTTCTATGAGATTAAACTGTTTTAAAACTTGTAGGATTTACTAAAGCTCAACATGTTGATGTATTTTGAGGAAGACTACGTGCAAGAACCAAATCTAACATTTTCAGATTACAAGTGGCCTTCTAGGATCATATTCCAGATTCACCGGAACTATGTGGACGGAAGTATCAGCATCCACCAACTCAACGACTTCTTCACTGACGGGCACCTACAGCTGCGTACACGAACAAGACACCAAAGTGATTTGCCAGCAAGAGCGCTTCCGGACTTCACCAATAGTGGATTTCGCTTTGAACACACGAATTCGTTCAATGTGTGTTTTTTACACGAAATTACAACATGTGCAACAGCAGGGGCAGCGAAACACTTTACGCCCGAGTGGGTAGAAAGCATAGGGTGAGGGGTCCATTAGTAAGGATTTTTTCACTTTTCGCAATGCACACGCTCACATTACATTCACATTAAATCACGTTCGCTTATGCAAATGGAATTGTGGTACATCGATGTTTTCAAATATGTATAGTGCGAGATACATGCGTTGCACATCTAAATTTTTTGAAACGGTTCAAAATTTCGAGTGGTTATTTTCGAGTGGGTAGTACCACAGACTAACAGATATAACACTCAAAAACAAAGCTTCGCCCGCTTTAACGGTCATTTTAAATATATTTGTAGTTGGGACTGTGGCCACATTTGAAATTATGGCGCCACTGACTTATGAACAAGCATATGGGGGCTAGACCACTAGTGAAAAATTGTTCCCAAACCTGAGGGGTAACCCACCAGTAAATGATTGTTTGGGACTGTGAATAAAAGGTGGAGCTAGTGTTCTGGGAAAATTGCCGGATCGATTTTTTTAGGGAATTCCCTTATAGTGTTATGTCTGTTAGTCTGTGGTAGTACTACCCATACTACCCACGTTTTCCGCCGACATACCTATCTCATTTATCAAGCTATTAGGCCCTCACATCCTTCCGATCCTCGTTCACCTCTTCAATGCCATCATCGATAGTTGCAGATTTCCGAAAATTGGAAAAAGGCCATCATAACGCCGATTCCAAAATCTGACAATCCCTTCGAGCCAAAAGACTATCGACCAATTAGTGTCCTCCCAGCTATCTCTAAAATATTCGAGAAAATTCTGCTCGACCAGATCTCTGGCTATCTGGACAATCATCAACTGCTTGCCAAACATCAATCAGGATATCGAAAACGTCATGGTACTACCACCACCCTAACAAACGTCGTACACGATATCTATACCAACCTAGACGAAGGCAACTGTACTGTAATGGTTCTTGTCGACCTGTCGCTTGCTTTCAACTGCGTATCAATCACCGGATACTCCGCAAAAAGCTAGAGGAAGAGTTTGGTTTCTATGCTGATGCATGCGACTTGTTAACATCATACCTGAAGCATCGTACTCAGCTTATCAAAGTAGATGGGAAGAAGCTGTCCAAAGAAGTCACCAATCTAGAGTTCAAAATGGACTGCAACTTAAAATGGGCGACACAGGTGAATAATATCACAAAGAAAGTATTCGGCACATTATGGACTTTCCGCCGCTTCGCATCTGTCCTTTCGACACCCACACGCAGGAAGCTGATGCGGAGCAGTCATCGTACCTTATCTCACATACGGTGACACGGTATATGTTCCAGGTTTATCAACTCAGCTATAAGAACAACTACTAAGATGCTTTAAAGCCGGAATTCGTTTGTGTATAACATCCGGAAAAGGGAGTCTTCATCAGCTGTCCGCAACACAATTCTAGGGCGGGACCTCATGCAGCACTACCAGTTCCGCATCAACTGCTTCATACATAGTGGGTTCTACGAATCGCACCCCGGATATATCCTGGAACATCATCAGAAAAGTTTCTCGGAGCGCACAAGCTCATTCCACATCCCAACGAACACTACTAGCAGCAGAAAAAGTGTGCTGATTTACAGAGCCCTTAGCTGGAATGCGCTTCCAATTGAAACCGACAATCACCAGCTTCAAGGAATCACTAAACGAGATCTAAAAAGGCTATCAAAAACCAGAACTTATTGACGTGCATATTAATCCTTCCTTTTATTATAAATGTAATGTTATTTTTCCTTGACCTGAAAAACAGTTGACACAAATAAAATTACAAAAACTAACATTTTTGAGAAAAAAAAAAGCGTTCTGCAGGTATAATTTTTCAATGGTCCACATCGAAGGTCAACAAGAACAGCTGTTAGCGGCCATGGCTGGGTTGTTTTGACGTTTGTGTTGTTGGTGTTAGTGAGTGCACTGGCTCCACCGACAAAATTTTCGGTGCCAAATATCTGCCCCGAAATTGCACTGGAATTGCACTTTTTTGTTGCAGTTCCAATCAATGGAACATGGTGTCGGGGTTTTGACAACACTTCTGCAAGAAAAGTGCAATTTCAGTGCAGAAAACTCCACCAGTTCCTTCAATCGAAAACTCTATAAGATTCAAATGAAAGGTATAATATTCCCATAGGTTTGCTATTGAATTTCATTTTCAACCGACATCTTGTTCCGGATTACGAGTTGAAGAGTATGGTTATAAAACAAAATTTGTTTCTCGGAATTTTCTGAACCGATTTTGACAAACTTGATTTTAAATGAAAGGTCCATCAGCTGCTGTTGAATTTTGTGTGGATCCGAGTTCTGGTTCCTGAATTACAGGGTGATACGTACGATCACGCAGCAAATCCCGATTCTAACGAATTCTGCGATGAATATAAAAAGGTGGATTTTTTTCCAAAATGTAAACACATCTGTTGAATTTGTAGATCTAGGTCACCAACAGTCATTCAAAGTCTCTTTGGCCACACTGGCCACCATCGACGGATCCGGAAGCATCCAAATTCATAATAACGGTTATAATGGTTTCTCGAAAATGGCTAGACCGATTTGATCAACTTAGTCTCAAATGAAAGGTGTTGCGTCCCCGGAAACTGATATTAAATTCCATCTCCATCCGACTTCCAGCTCCGGAGCCACGGGTTGTGGAGTGCGATCACATAGAAAACTCCGATTCAAACCGATACCGCGATGAATGCAAAAAGGTGCTCTTAAATATACTTACCAAGTGTAATAAGAATGAAAGACATTTCCATAATGTTATATTGTACGAACCAGCTATTAAATCGAAGTTTGGAGAAATGAGAAAGGCACAATTGCACCTCTAGGTGGATTAAAACAGGTTTTTGTAATATTGCTTTGTTTTGAAAATTTCAACACACGGATGACTTTAAGTTTAGCTGTCTCGGGCAGATTGTTTTGCAGCTTTGTTTTTTCTATTATCTCACTTTCAGCAATTTCATTGCAAGTTCCGACAATCTTCAGTTTTTCAATTTCGTATTTTCCAGCAAACATGGTTTTAGCATCGTGAGTCATTTTCACTGCAAGCTCGACAGATCCGCATCTAACAGCAACGGTTCTTAGCAATAAGATTTTTTGCGGAGGTAAACTATTTTCGGCCTCGTCCCTTATGATCTATTTTTATAAGGAGATTCATCAACAATTCAGATATTTTGTCGTATGTAATTTTAAATGATCGTTGATTTGATGGCATTGTGAGGGGATCCGTATCTGCCGGGTGATATCAGTCGAGCTAACATTTTTTTAAGTATGTGTGTGTGAAGAATGCGCATGGTCTTGTCTGGGTGGATTGATGATTGTTGATTCATACATGAGGATTGAGATTTGACAATTCGCGAGAAAAATCGAAAACTAGTTACCATTTTGTGACAATCCACCAGTGTTTAACTCACATTTATTAGTTTGCTTTTAGTCCATTAAATCATGTCCATTACAATTATTGTTCTCATAGTACATGCACTATATTAGTTAGAAGGTCGGCGTCTTCAAAAAAGTTGTTCGTTCGTAGTTTAGGATTCTGCCACGCTGCCCTTTATAAATATTCCCATTTATAATTTCTGAATTTCAAGACTGCGCCTATTTAAAAGCACAGTGCAGAATTCGAAACAACTCGGTATTCCACAGACTAGCTCTTGATCTCCTGAACAAATTTGCCGAAGAAAGTTACCCTCTACCTGATCTAGATCATGACATATTTTAAACAGAATGTTATCTTGTCGAACTTCTCACAAAAATTTCGTATTATATCCTGTCCAGAGCATGTTTTCCAAGGAATACAAAGTGGTTTGTCAACGATAAATATCTTTCTCTGAAGGGCTTCCTGACAGAAACACTCACTACAATTGTGAACGAGATCGATCGGGTGGTACCGAGCGTTTGTATGTTCGCGCTTGAAAGTGTGACTGTGGTCCACTAGGAGGTCTATTATACAGTCCATTATCTTTCTTCGGCCAAAACCAGCCTACAGGCCGTGTGACATCAGGCGGGTTGAAGTATATCAGCCAAGAATTAAACCACTGAGCTCCTGCTCTCATGTCGTAAGTGGCTTATGAAAACAGGAGTTGTCAAGTCGAGGTGTTTCTGCGTGCCGAGAACTGAATGGTATGACCAAACTATGCCAGTCGCGCACGGGATATCGTGGGACTTTCCCTTGCTGTGTAGAGCGGATCTTTGATACTGTGGACGTTTGTTTCTTCGCAAATCGTGGGATTCAAATGATACCCATTTCGGGGTTCGCTGTAAGCTATTATAAGCCAACGTATTTGGTATCTTCTAGTTACAGTACAGTAAGTGCTGATGATGAAATGTGCAGTGCTGTGATCGAGTAGAATCAGAGTGGCACAAATCAACCTTCAGCAGAAACCTACAGCAACTATCAATCAATTCCGTTTTGTGCAGGAAGGAAAAGGTTCCATAGCTTTGGGTCAAGAACCGCATTTTCATAAAGGAAATTTCTATGTTGAGAAGCCCCGTCTTCGTAGTTTTCAACAAAAATGGCATGACAAATCCACGTGAAATGCCTCGTGCTTGTATACTTGCGAACAGTTCTATTGACGTATGTCTTATATCCAAATTTGCTTATGTTTTCGAAATCGGTTTTAGTTGCCGCGTATAGAGAAATGTCTGTAAATTCACTGTCTGTAATAAACTTATTTTTACGTCAGTCATGAACCACAAAATTTTATCACAGTGAAAGAACAAATTTTAATTTTCCTAATGTAAAATTAAACAGAAAGCGGTAATAATCTATTATTTCTAGAATTACGTTTTGTCATGTTTGACATTACGTAACCGATTAAATTTAACAAAAACCAAAAAAATTAATTAAAATTAAGTTACTAAAAATGTATCTTATACCCTCCAAAGAATCTCGTTAGATCTTTCATTTCATCTTCACTGCTCTCGTATTCCTTTTCTCTTTTACTTAGTTGTATGTACTACAATAATACAAACACCGCGACATCAGAAGTCACGAAAAACACACGATGGTTCATTGGAAGAAGATTTCCAAATATTTCCTTTCATCGCAACCCGCAGGCGTTGTGATTTTGACACTCACTTTCATCCAAAAGAAAAGTTCCCATCCTGCAAGTTTGGAGTTTTAGTCTCCCATGTAAAATCCTCTATCACAGGCATCCTTTCAGTTCACCCGTTCCTTCGGGCAGAATCGATATTTGGTTCAGCGGTACAATTCTTAAACAATATCTAACACAGCAATGCCACGAAAATAAGCAATTTAAATGTATGCCGAACTAGGCGTCTCCACCAAACCTTACCAAATGGAGCCACCTGATCCTGCACACTGAAATAGGTTTTGCTTCTGTGAGTTGTGTTGTGGTGCCATGCAAACAACCAGTTCCTCGAAAGTTCAAATATTAGCAGAACCATGCAAAGAATTTCCCAAATTGTCACCGTTGACTGCCGAGATTTTTCCTCTGTTGTGCAGTTATAGCCTCAAACGTTTCGTGGTTTGCGCCATCCAACCCCCTCCCATTCCCCACCACAGATTGCACGTCCGGGCAGACACTGAGCAGCAAATTATTGCCTGGAATTGAAAGCATTCCCTTGTTGTTTACTAACAGTATGTGTATGTCATGGAGAGGGAGGGCGGAAAGACGTGTAAGGTGATGAACGTTAAGCTGTGCTTTTGTGACACTGCAAACTGTTTGTTGTGCACTTCCATCCAGGGAGAATTCTTTGTCATCTTCTCCTTTGCTCTCTTCATCTTCGGGCATCGGGATTTCTTTTCTGCTGCTGAAATTTAAACCCCGTTCCTTCCTCCATCTCGTAAGCCACGGCGGCCGCTAAAACCATCCTGGGAAAGAACAGGATGCCTGACATCGTCGTTGGTTGGTTGAAAAATTCTTAGCTACGTAGCAACGATCAACCACCGCTTGTCCCTCTTTTCCGGTACACCGGACACCCACTCGCTTGTTTACAGACTTTAAGTACTAAATGCTTTGTAATGTACAGCATGGCTAAAGGATAATGATGCGACAGCTCAGCTGATGTTGATTGCCGGAGAAGCACGGCGAGAGGGAGGAGGTGAGGTGGAATCTTCAAACCAGGCACATGCACATACAAACACACATACCAAATCTTGGGAATTTCCCGTCTCGCAAGCTCAAACAGAGATTGTGGAAAGCATACCAAGTTCATAAGAGTTTTGAAATTTTTCATTCACTTCGCGGTGCTGCTTGCATGTTTGTGTGTGAGTGTGTGTGTGAGTTTGTCCGCGCTTTATCATATACGGTACGTCTAAGCTAAGCGGAGCTCACGGTTTGGATAGATCGATGTTGCTTACGACCGAAATCCATGTGTTCCCTCGGGGTAGGATGCAATCGGTTGTATGCGCAGTTGGGAAATTGCACTTTATTACAAAGCCGCATTCGGACCAGTCGGAGAGTGCACCGGAAGGAAGTGTTTGAAAGTAAGGGCACTGTTATCAAATAGTGAAGATTGTGACGGTTATTGGAAATGGGGTTTCCGACGTTCACGTTATTAAGTTAGTTCCGTCTTAGACGTGTTGCTTCGTTAATATTTAACAGCCGTTGCGAGACGATTAGTACATGCTTTATGTTTTATAGTAGTAGTTCCTTTCCAATTTTGACAATACCTGTTTTCTTGGCTAAGATTTTTTCCCCGATTTTAGCAACAACTTTAGAAACGACGTTTTGAACATAAAATTAAACTCATGTTGCTTAACGTCAATGGTTTCCGCTACCTAAGTGCGAAAATGGTTCTATTTCATAGTAAAAAACCTATTTTAATCCACCTAGCGGTGCAATTGTGCCTTTCTCAATCATGAATCACGAGAATGTGTGCGTTGTTTATATTCATTAAAAGCTTTTAAATGCATATATTACATTTTATTATTATACATCACATGACAACTATATACAGGAAAATAAATCATTATTCGAGTTCCAAAATTTTGTAAAAGAAAAAAACAGCCACGGTAATATTGAACTGAAATATCGGTTTGAATCGGAGTTTTCTATGTGATCGCACTCCACAACCCGTAACTCCGGAGCCGGAAGTCGGATGGAGATGGAATTTAATATCAGTTTCCGGGGATGCAACACCTTTCATTTGAGACTAAGTTGATCAAATCGGTCTAGCCATTTTCGAGAAACCAATATAACCGTTATTCTGAATTTGGATGCTTCCGGATCCGTCGATGGTGGCCAGTGTGGCCAAAGAGACCTTGAATGACTGTTGATGACCTAGATATACAAATTCAACAGTTGTGTTTACATTTTGGAAAAAATTTCACCTTTTTACATGCATCGCAGAATTCGTTGGAATCGGGATTTGCTGCGTGATCGTACGTATCACCCTGTAATTCAGGAATCAGAACTCGGATCCACACAAAATTCAACAGCAGCTGATGGACCTTTCATTTAAAATCAAGTTTGTCAAAATCGGTTCAGAAAATTCCGAGAAACCGATGTGGACAAATCAACAAATTTTGTTTTGTAACCATACTCTTCAACTCGTAATCCGAAACAAGATGTCGGTTGAAAATGAAATTCAATAGCAACCTATGGGAATATTATACCTTTCATTTGAATCTTAGTTTGTAAAAATCGGTTCAGCCATCTCCGAGAAACCGGTGTGTACATTTTGTTAACAAATCCGCACATACACACACATACATACATACATACATACATACACACATACATACACACAGATATTTTGCGATCTAGGCGAACTGAGTCGAATGTTATGAGACTCGACCCTCCGGGCCTCGGTTAGAAAGTCGGTTTTGGAGCAATTGCATAACCTTTCTATAAGAAAAAGGCAAAAGAATAATATTTAATTAGCTTAATCAGTATGAGTTCAATGTTATCTTCATCTGATTATAATTTAGAAAGGTTGGTGGAATGGGTTTGAGCGTGTAGGGAATGGGGGTTAGTAGAGTGGGAGTGGAGGATGCGTCAGAAATCCTTCATCTTATTTCGGTATACGGGGTGGATAAAGGAAATGCGTGAGGGTGGTCCAAGAGGAGGGGAGTGATGAAGGAGGGAAGTGTAAGGGCAAGGCGGGGGGGAGGGGCGGCGACGCAATACTCAACTGCATATTTTACCTTCCATTTGAGACTTGGTTTGAGAAAGTCGGTTCAGTCATGACCGATGAACCGATGCGACTTTAATTGTGGAATATGCCCGGAATTCCGGACTTCCGTAATCGTCGATAGTGGACAATATATTCAAAGAATGTTTGATTGGCAATCAGTGATCTAGATCTGCGATTAGAAGTAATTTGGTGACCATTTCAATAGTTTCTAGCCTCTGAGGTATTACGATTGTACCGATTTATATGGGAAATTCCAGTGTATCCTTACTAACACCCCTGTAACTCCGGAAGCAAGAGTCAGAACCGAATGAAATTCAGCAGCAGTCAATGGCATTACTGTATCTTTCATTTGAAATTAAGTTCGTAAAAATCGGTAGAGAATTCGTTGTGGAATGGGTGTGATATTAGCTTAGGAACTTGGCGGGTTCCCCGGGGGCGTCTTGAACTATCATAGGTGGCCAATGTGGTCAAAGCTGCTTTGATTGATCATTAGTGATCCAGACCCGCAAACTAGAGTAATGTTACGTCAATTTTAATATGTTTTACATCATTTGAACATCATGGTGGTACCAATTTATATGGAAATTTGCTGTGTGACCGCACTCTTCAACCCGTAACTCCGGAACCGGATGTCGGATCAACTAAAAATTCAATAGCAGCTTATGGGAGCGTTATACCTTTCAGATGAAACTAAGTTTGCGAAAATCGGTTCAGCCATCTCTGAGAAAATTGTGTGAGTTTAAATGACACACACACACATACACACACATACACACACACATACATACACACACACAGACATTTGCCGATCTCGACGAACTGAGTCGAATGGTGTATGACGCTCGGCCCTCCGGGCCTCGGTTAAAAAGTCGATTTTTACAGTGATTGCATAGCCTTTCTTTATATGAGAAAGGCAAAACAATTCAAACTTTATACTGACATTATTCGCTGTATGTGTAGCGTTATTATGGGGGTTCTTTCAGTAATAAATTATCGTATTGTAATGATACAAACGGTACATTAAGGCAGCGTAGGTTGACAAAACGATGATCTCGGAAACATGATTTGCTCTTTATACGAATCGAGTTATCGGAAAGTCAATTGAGCCAACACCTGCCCTATTCCGTCAACCAAGCTATTTTTTGAAGTAGAATACTTCTAACGTTTCAATATAGGGGTCCCGTTTCAAAGTTTCTGCTGAGATATTTTCCCAGTTTTCAAATGCGAATAACTTCCGTTGTACTGATCGAAAACGCTATATTTTTGCACTATCTGATCGGAAATATGCGCACGTATATTTGATTCCGTAGAATGTACTATTACTATAAATAACAAAAATAATGTATTTTGTGAAAGTGGTAATTATCCGCGCTGATTGGTCCGAACAATTCAACCAAGCAGCGAGCGTTGGTAGGACCGCCTCTTTGCATCCAATGAACCGCGACTCACACATAAAAGCAGCACATAATAAAAAGATGTGTGGGTAATGTCTAGGACATAACCGGAGTGTCGTAACTACTCGTTTGACTTGTAATTCAAATCGAATGATATTCAATGAAATATGTGGGAATGTTTCAAGTTATTCTTTTTAATAATTATGGTGGTTCTGAAAAGAACCTTTGTTGTTGGCGTCTGCGTTGATAGGGGATGCGCTGGATTCTAAGCTCATTGAGACATTTATTCATGAAATGACCAAATTTCATACTTTCTTGCTTTGAAATAAATCTCTCGAAACAACCATCGGAATCTTTTTCCTAGCGTACAGAAATTAACACGCTTAACGAAAAACTAGGGGCGGGTAATGTCCGGGATATAACCGCGATGATCATATTCTTAAAATTCTGCTTGTATCTCTTTCAAATGGCTAAATTATACGCATTAAGTTCGATTCACCGGGCTCAGCGAAATTTTCCTGGGGATCCCGTTCGTTAGTATATTCAGTAAAGCAATTGTATTACCGAGTTCTCCGCATTGAATACAGGTCAATAATTTCATATGATTTCAACAACAGTGTTCTGAAGTGTTTTAGAGGAGGTAACAACATAAAATCGTGTATTGGACATTTTACAATGATTCTCCTTAACCCTGCGAAACCACGGGGTTGGCAGCAGAGGGTTAAGTTGTTTGGAAGAGATGACAGTTAATATATGATAACTAAAAATATAAAATTGTTCTATAAATTGCAAAGTTATTGCCGCGTTGACCTGAAAATTTGTCATTTTATTCATATAGGAACAATCATTGAAATTATGTCAATTTATGCTTTGCAAGATTTGAAATAACTTCGAAGTGTGGTCACGACACCCCTGTTATGTCATATACATTACCAACCGATCTTTTTTCCATTTTTCATTCCTCCTAATAAGGACGGTTTGTAGATAACTATATTGATACAAGACGAGAAATCTTTTAAACAATTCGAACCTTGCCGACGATTGTTTTTACTGCGTACACACATATGATCATTCTCCTTTCGCAGCCCACACCGAATGAGCACGCTTTGCATCAAGGCGTTCCTATTTATTAACTTTTCGTTGCAGATGGAAGGCCATCCTTTTGCGCGATAAATGAAAATATTTTCATCATTCGTTTTGGTGTAGCTTTCGCTTAGTGGTAGAGTTGCCACATTCACTGATTTTCTTGGAAGGATTTGCAAAAAACCTGTTATTAAGGTTTAAAATGTACGTAACGCTTTCGCTAATATGCACTACTATCGCTTTCTCGCTCGTTCTCGTGCCGTGCATGAGCCTTTCCTTTCCGTCCAGTTTCTAATGGCATAACCAAAAGAAATATGCCAGCTTTCCCCCACCAACTACTCTCGTCAAGCAACCCAATACGAATAATCATAGGAACAAACATGTAGTGGACCTATATTTAAAGCTTTTCGTCATTTTATTGTTCGGTTGGTGCACCATATTGACGGCTCTGTTCGGGATGGGCTGAAAATTTTCACTTTTCCGAGTCGTTTTCGAAAGATTTTTCAAAACACTATTTTTCCGTTGATAATGTCCTACATATTCCAAAATTTAATACAACACTGGTACAAATATTTTCGACAAAATGCCGAAGAAATTGATTAAATCCATTTAGTACAACAAAAGATATAAGCGTTCAAAATCTTACATAATTTTTCTTCCGAAATTTTGAAAAGGGGCCCCTATATTAAAAGGTAAGTCGTTAGTCACGACAAAAAATCGTCAGTTTGATTTCTGACCTCGTAGTAGTTGCTACGTTCCATCAGCTCGTAGCAACAGGGATGGAAATTATCATTCATTCGCATGATTCTTGGCGAATCCGTTCATTGCTTTGACAGTAGCCAGTCGTTCATTCACGATCCGACGAAAACTCTCCAAATGAACACAATTGAACGTAGGTAGAGATGAACTTACGAAGAAGTGAGCCAGGTAAAAGAATGACACGTACTATGTTGAATGAAGAAGATTGGGGTTCTTTATTATTGAGTCGGAAGATTGTATTGTAAACATTCACAAGTGAATCAAATTTTAGTTCAGAATTGAATGAGAGATTGTATTCTCCAGTTGGGTTAGGTCAACTTTATACTGCAAATGTACACTATAATCATTATTGGGAAGTATATTGCACTAGAATCCACTTGAAATTGATGTTATTATATGGGAATCGTTTTATGAAGTTATTTCTGGGCAAATGCATGCTTGTACATGACATACATGAAAATTGTATAATTGAAAATAGTATCATTACCAATTTTTTCAAGCAATCCATGTTACGGTTCCGCGGTTCGGTTTTCTTGTTTGTCGGTGCTGGTAAATTCATTACTGCGTAGACAGCAGGGTGCATTTGAAAATGTTCCTCTTGAAATTTTCGAGTATCAGCAGTGCTTGCTTACATTCGCAATTCTCATCTGCTTTGCAGTGGAATTTTCTGCCCTCCTCCTGGATAACTTGCAACAGAATCTTTTTTTGGGTACAGCATCGTTTCATTCTAAAAATTGTTTTTTTTTTCACCACCAGCGCATCGCAAGCTACTTACTTGACAATTAGAGATCACCAAATGAAAATTTCACAGGTCTATAAACAAGAACGACCAGTTTTTTTTTATTAGAACGATCTGGTGAATGTTTTGAAATGAATCTTTGTGAATGAAAGAATGCATTCATTTGCGATCCTTTCTGCTTTCATTCAAAACAGTATATATGCGATGGAGAATAAATCATTGGTTGAATACTAACATTGCCGTGCGCTGTCACTTTTTTCAGTTTTTTGTTTTGTTTCTCGCTTTCGCATGAACGCGTAACTCTACACAAGAAGGGTTGCCGAGGTCGGGTTTCACAGTAGGAGCATGTTGGCGGATGATTTGAAATTGATCGTTTCGTGAAATTATTTTTTCCATGTCTGCGTAGCAATATATTCCATGACTGCCGCCAGGCATGATTTCAATGATGTACAGGCACGCCTGCTTTATTCATACAATGATCACAGAACACAGAAAAAACATAACGCTCTTTCTTTCGGAGCTAAATAAACGTATTCGCTATGGCGGTGGGGTATAGTTGTGCGCGCGATCCAGAGTGCACTGCGATGGAGTGTGGTCTTTTATTAGTTTTCTTCTAGCAAACGGTATTGTGGCTGCGATTGACGATTTGAAGGAGATTATGTTAGTTTGTTGAATACTGATATAAGTTTCTGTTGATGGTTTGATTCTGGGGGCAAACTGGGAAACGTAAAACGGGATTTTCATTTTACTTATTTTGTTTGTGAATTTCACTGCTCTACAAGTGAAATACTCCGTTAAAAGTAATGTCCTGGTACTACATTTTTTGTCGGTTATTATCATACGTGACAATGCAGGGTTACTGCGAAGAAACCTGGTTGGTTAAGGTTTGAATATATCATTTTATAGGACATTCGCCTGAACTCTCTAATGTTGACATTCCACGCCAAATGCACTTCTACTGGCATTTAACTGTGGAGTGAGTTTAACTTTCAGTGAGTCCAAATAGTACATGTTATCCAATTTGACCTTTAATTTGTTTTATTTGTGTATGCCATGCATTAAATTGGCCTAATACTAAAATAAAGCAGCTAGACGAATGCTTTTCGATCCCACTATACATATATTACACATATATGTGTAATGAAATATTCAATAATGTGAGTAGTAAAGGTAGTACTATCCACTTGAAACATAATTACGCACTGGAAACTTGGGAATAAACCTAACAGTTGAAAAAAAAATGTTCTTAAAATCGTGAATAAAGTGCCTTGAATTCTGGAACACTCACGTTTTTACGTTGCGAAAACAGGACCATGAACAAAAATCATGTGTTTAGTAATTATGCTCGATTTCCCTTCAGTAACGTCAGCATCACGCTTTTATTAGTAGAAATATATGGTTTTTGTTTTGTGAACTTCAGTCACGGTTTCCGCCCTGTCACTACCAAACGAATTTTCTGTACATGAACTAGTTCACAACTTTATGATCATTATTCATAAAATCAAAGATTGACTCAGGATGATATACATATATTTAGGAACATTAGTTCACAAAATCTAAACTGTTTCACGAAACTCATGAACCCATTTAATCGTCGAGAACTAATTCATGATTCCTAATATATTAGTCACGATCTGATATACGTGCTCACATAATCATGAAATATTATTCTTGAATTCGTGAACTGGTTCATAATTCCAAGTACAATAGTCACGACCATGCTTGCCCGTGAAATAGATCACAAAATCATGAAATATTTTTCATGTTTTCTGAATTGGTTCATGATTCCTAAGTTCCTAAAATCATGAACATAAATCACATTACGCGTGTTTAAATCGTCAAAAATCGCGACTAGGATCATGAAATCATGAACATGAACCACTCTACTCATGACTAAAGTACAACGATAACGTGAATAGGAATTACGAAAATCGCGACTAAGATCCTGAAATCATGATCAAAGATCCCGCCAGTCTGATAGAAAAATCTGATAGTAAACTCATGAATAGCAAGGTAACGTGATGAGAAATCAAAAAAATTGTGAATAAGCTCCACAAATCATAAACTAGCTACTTGGTATTCTCAAATTATGTGCAGGAATCAAACTAATCATGTCCAGGGAACAGCAACAGTAACCCAACTAAACCATGTACATATTTGGGGCGAATTGGGTTTTTGGAAACACAAATTGTTCCATGAATACGAGGTTTATTATTCATAATTTCAGGAACTTGGTCACTTTTCGTAAACCGTTCAGTTCACGAAATCGAGATTTTTTGTTCATGAGTTCATGGACGGATTTTTTCCGTGCTCCTACTTAGAAATGTTATATACATCTCACAAAATGCACATAAAAGGAGTGTAACAATTCAAATAAATATAAATTCAACAAGATGTAAAACTATGTTGTTTGCAATACCCCAGCTCTTTCAGCCGATTTTCACATTAAACGAGCTACAATATTTTATTCAACATGTCAAAGCATGTAAAATTCTATCATCACATAGAAAACACGCCGGAATGTTATTTATATTAATAATTCATTTATTTTGGTTTTTGACGTAAGTGCTTTTTATGGATCGGGAGAAAACCGATCGAAATTCGCTTCAC
This sequence comes from Topomyia yanbarensis, assembly GCF_030247195.1. NCBI lineage: Eukaryota > Metazoa > Arthropoda > Insecta > Diptera > Culicidae > Topomyia > Topomyia yanbarensis. Next base: position 179,643,376 of record NC_080670.1, on the reverse strand, counting down.
TCACAGTAATTATGTGAAAAAATTTCCCCCAGAAGCGAGATTCGAACCGGCAACCTTCGAGACTCTGGCCCGATGCATTTAGGGGGAAAACTAAATAAATCAAATGTGTTTGGGTGGCAGCTGTGGTTGTGTGTGATCTCACTTTGCAGGCAGGGTACGATCCCCGTCGCTAGTACGATAATCATATGTTCTTTCTGGGACGTCATCATATCCCAGGGAGTTAGTGAATCGGGCAGGAGTCTCGAAGGTTGCGGGTTCGAATCAGTTTTTCCCGTTAGGTACTCAAAAAAAAGTCTTAAACGTTGTCAAATATAATTTTCATTTTTTTTTCTTAATGTGCAGGAATCTTAATTTTAATATTGTTCTCTTCGGCGCCGTCTTTTATATTGTTCTTCGCAATTAAGTTTTCCGCCTAAACTTCTAAACGTTCTCAGCACACAGTTACGGACGTGGTGTAGCTGTATGTACGTCACTTCCTCGAGTTTAAGTTCCTTTTTTACTTCTAGCAACAGTTCCACATCATGAACTTTAGGTCTAAGAGGAGTTTGCTTAAGGAGTAACACAACTGAGGAATATTCAAAAACTTGGTATTCCAGTGTTTAAACAATGGAAGAGACAAGAACAGCTGTATTTTGAAATTTTCAATGCCGTCGCAAATTCTCCAATACCTCGAGCGTGATTATATACGAATCCACTTTTTTAAGCTGGTCAGAAACGTAACTCGAACAAATCATTTTCGATTGACCTGAAACTTTTTTCAAATAAGCAATTTGGTGTCGATCTTAATGATATAGTCAACTTCTAATAAACATAATATTTTCAACAACTAATAAACTTAATATTAAGAAATTCCTAATTGATTAATGTCTATGATTTAATTAATTGTTGTGTTATTATCGTGTAAATCTGAAAATTCTAACAATTTTAGGATTAAACCGTATCTAGTCTGAAACTAATATAATGAACCTAGTACATGTTCTGCGGAGTTTTATTTTATATAGTTGTTTCAATGTGCAACTATAACTGAAACAATTATATCCCCAGTACGGCGTTTTGCTTTATAATTTCGATTTTTTGTTTAAATTTGAATTAGTACGCCATGGCGTTCTATTCGTTGTTTAATTTATAGCACACTTGAAACTGTGTTACTACTTTTGAGTTGAGTGCATTAGCTCGCAACTTTTTGAAATCCAAAATGAAATTGCACTAACATAACTCAAACTGCTTGCCTAGCAAAATCTCCAACTAACCCCCGCCTTTCAATAGGCACAGACACAGTTGAGTCCGCTCGTGCTTTCGAAGTAACGACAGAGGCATGTTTTCAGATGTCTTAGTAATAAAAAAAACTAGGGGTGGGTAATGCCCGGAACATAGCCGCGGTGTTGAAGAAGGACTATTTGTTGGAGCATCATATTATTAAAATTCTACTTGCATCTCCTTCAAACGGCTAAACTTACACATTAAGTTTGGTTTACCAGGTTCAGTGAAATTTTCCTGAGGTTTGAATATTGTCCCGTTTTGTTATCGAATACTCCGTGTAAAATATATATAAACATCTGTCAATGGGAGTTGATAGTTTCCGGTAAATTTCTGACTATAAAAGTTAAATTTGGCGAATTATCAGTAAAAGTAACATGTTTTAGTTAGGATTTTTTAAGGTTCTACACAAAATAAATGTTCTACGTCAAATCCCCGGTTATGTTCCTAACATTACCCACCCTTAGTTCCCACGGACTGTTTTTCTATATTTCGGCAGCAAGATATTCAATTACGGCCGTAAACTAGGCGGATGCTTCGACGTAGTAGCCCTTTCTCAGTAGACCGAAGAGACCAACACGAAGCGAGCGGGTTTTCCCTTCATCCTTCCTCCTTTACCGCATCCAGACATAGCGAGCGTGTGTGGTGCAGCCAGCACGAATGGAACACACGAATGCTACCGCACTTGCATATGACCCCCAGTTTTGTCCTCGGTTCAGTTTACGTTCGAAGCCAAATGGGCTGGCTATCAAATGAAATCAGTTTACTTCCACTGTCAAAGAGGTGCAACTTGATGTTTTGATAGCGCTGATAAGGGCTAATGTTTGTTCCATTTTGCAATCGAATGCAACTCAGACGAAAAACATTCAAAAATATTCTTTACTTCATGGTAGAACCCTGAAAATGGCTGATATAAACGAAATAACAAGTCGATCCGCCATCTCTAAACTTTCAGAATAGGCAAATTTGTAACTAACTCGCATGGAACGAACAAATTATTCGTGAAACAAGATTAGCAATTCGTACGGTAGGAAGAGGATTATTAAGTTATTAAGGGGGTCCTTTTATATAAATGTGGCAAAAAGTACCTAATGTTTAATAATTTTTCGTTGAAGCAGTAAAATGACTTAGAAATGTGTGCCATTCTGCAAAATGTTTATTAAGGGTTCATCTATAAAATCAAAATTTTCGAGTGTAAGGTGTCAAACATGGCGTCCAAAATGGCGGCTTTCTCGGAACAAGATTTTTTGAATCTGCGGGCATTCTCGTTTTTTAACCATTCAACCAATCAACTTCGGGTAAAGTACAAAAGGTAACATTCTCGGGCGCTGTAACCTACAAAATCGCAATATTTTGATCATTAACGATTTTTGGAAAAATCATGCGAAAAAACGATACTTTATTTTCAAGTGGCCGCCATTTTGTTCCTATATCAAATTTTTTCATGTTTTTTAGGTTGGGGTGCCCCTATGGAATGTAATCTTCAAGATCGTTTTGGTTTGCTGCTTGTAGACAACGAATTGCGACCTACAACGTGCCCGCAGAGGTCAGTTTTCAAAACACCTTTTGCTGGAACCGCCGTAAGTCCTACCTCAAAACGCACCACGTATATCCGAAATTTGCATGAGGATTCCCTTCGTATCGTCCACCCAAGGCACACACAATCGTAAAAATAAATTAATTTGTCCCAATGCAAACTCACAAGCAGCGCACACACGTCGCATCATGTAGTGTTGAACTCAATCCAAAGCCACTCTACCCACCCATTTAGCAAATCATTACACGGTGATTTAAAACGTTGTTTTCGTGCTTAAATGGCCTCTAAACCGTTAACTTTAGGAGTATAGTTTGTTCGTAGAAGTTTTTGCCAATGTGATTACGCATCTACAGGGATATATTATTCAGAGATTAATCACCTATAAGTGATATACGAAATATATTTCCTAAACTAATTAAGATACAAACTTTGTTTCTTCGGCAAAGTTGTAGAAAATATTACTGCAAATTGTTGAAGACACCATATATCTAACTTTAATAGTTTTCGAGTTTGGGAACGTGTTATATGGAAGACCCCTGTTCTGGGTACAAAGGAGGCTCTAGGCCGATTCTTTTTAGTCGTTCACAAACTCGGTAAGGCAGCTTAAAGCTAAAAGTTTTATTGTTATGGTTTCCGTTTTATAATATAATTACATAAACTTACATTTATCGGTTTTGAACCAGAATACAATGGCTTGCTAGCAGCGATGCCAGATTTACAGACATGTCTGTATTTTACAGACTTTTTATGTCTTCTACAGACGTAGCCAGAGATCTACAGACTTTTAAAAGGGTAATAATGTTTAGTAAAATTGCGCTAGAATAACTGTTTTCGAATACGAGTGATTCATTCACAATAGAATTCTACTTTCAATCTATTTTTAAAGTAAAATTTTAGTGTAACTACGATTTACACAACCATCTACAGACTTTTACAGACATTTTAGTTATTCTTCTACAGACATTTCAAAAAAACATGTGGCATCGCTGCTTGCTAGTACAATTAATATACGATTCTGTTCGTTTTATCTGTGATATAGTTTTAGGTTAGGTACGTATTTTAGAAATTTTGTTTTAAGCTCAACCGTACCTTACTGTGATGATTGTGATTTCCTTAGTTATAATGTTAGATTTCACTGTGTATATATAAGTTTTAACTGTACAAGCAATGATTTTACTGTGATTAAATGAAGTTAATACAACTAAGTTTTCCTCCTCCTGTGCACGATGCCTTACTAAGCACTTTTTTGAGAATGACAGCTCTCCTCCCGCCGTCAGGCCACGGTATCGTACACAGATGACGTTTCAGTCGAATGACAGTACTGTTCAGCACCAGTTACACCACGAAGAGCAGTGTTGGCAGCAACAACCCCTTAAAATTAGTTTTTTCATGATACCTTTTTTAGTCATTCTTCCATACAGCTAACAACTTTTTAGAAGCTATATGGTGTCTTCAGCAATTTCTTTTGCAGAAATAGTTTCTACAACTTTGCCGAAGAAACAATTAATTAGTTCAGGAAATAAATTTCGTACGCCACTTAAAGGTGCATAATTCACTGAACAATATATTCCTGAAAGTTAACGGTTTAGACGCTAATAATTTTGAGCATGAAAACGACGCTTTAAAACACTGCATTGTCTGTATACGACTCGTACCTATCGCATTTCTATACTCGCGCAAAAAAAAAATTAAAAAAAAATTAAAAAGCGGTTAAAATATACCGCTTCTTATACCGTCCGTACGTTAAATTCATGATGTTGTTCGTTTAGCATAAGAGCAACAAATGATCGAAACAGACACGTGGCTCCTCTATCTATAACCCCTCGTATTTGATTGTGCCAGTTGGGTGCTTCCTATTGACGGTTATGCCTGAAAAGGCTGCTTCATGAGCCAGGCACGTAGCCAGAGGGGGGGAGGGCTCCGAATTTTTTTTTAAATAATTACCTTTTTCATGTCCAACTTTTTTCTAGTGTATAGCCCATTTTCATAAAGTTAGGTGCTTCCATGGCCGTGCTAGAAGCTGGTCAATTTTTACCTTCTAATGCTCAATACAATTCTCCTAGAATAATTGCAATAGTCCAATTACGTGGAAAACGTAGCCAACGACAGTCTAAATTGATAAGTTTTATCAGTTTTCAACAATACTGCATCATAACGAAGGTATACGAAAAAATCATTTTCCATTTCCTGTCCCTGGCAGCACTGCGTCATCGGAATCCAATCAGACTAATTGCAATAACTTCAGTTCTCGAGCTGATCCTTGTAACTGTTAACACTCAAATTAAAGGCAATAATCACATTAATGAGCCTTACTTGTTTTTGTGAGCAAATCTCGCGTCAACCAAAAGTTATAGCTGTTTAAAAACGTTGTTGTCCGCAAACAACATGGGCATGAATGGGTTAAAGAAAAAACAAGTTTTTTGGTGACTTTTAGCTAATTTGTATCTTGTTTAGTTTAAACAAATTAATGAGAAAATATTACTATTTCGAACCACCGGTCACGATCTGTCGAGATGAGTGAGTCGCAGAAGAAAGTAGTAGTGTTCCGGCCAAATACGGAGGCTATTGAATTCCAGTCTTCTCACATACAATCGAGCATTCGTGATGTGAAACATTTGCTGTAGGTAAATATGGAGGATAGGTTTACGGAAGCCGCCTTTATCGATCTTCATGTATAAGGGCAATGAGAAAATGAATGTTCGGCTACAAGATCTGAAAGGCTAAAAGATTTTTGTCACATTTGGAAGAAATGGAATTCATTACAAAGGGCACATCTAGGAACTAGTTCCCGGTATTTCAAATGGTGTTTTTGTGGTGAAAATTCCGACTCATTTCCTCCTACCCGACTCTGTAATACAAAACATATTGCGATAGTACCATTACACAGATAATTGCCATTACCTGAAACACAAACCATTGCCAAATTTGTGATACCCCTTTAGCTAATATTGACAGCGAAAAAGTTGCGTCAGGTATCTCCAAATCAACAGCCAGCACCATCATTGAGGTAGTTTACGCTCGTGACCTGTAACGAAATGTATGCCCCTCAAGACGATGTTTGTCAGGAAAACATATTTATCTGCTTCGTAAACATGTGTCCACGCGCAATGGCTAGTCGCTCGCAGGAGATCTACCGGATATCCATTATAACTCGTTTTATTTATTGTTAACATCATGGAAATATATAAAGGACACACGGATCTGTTTAGATATCGCATTGAACCGAGCCAAATAAGCGCATTATGTAAATAAGTTGACGTTTTATAGAAGACTGAGCACTAAAACTCTCCAAAACAGCACTCCATCGCAAGTGATTGCCGAGCTGAACAAAACTAGTATATAGTACTAGATATTGGCCAGAATAAAGTTAGTTACATTTTTACACAATTTGAATTTCTGCATTAGGTCAATACACTCTACTTTATTAGTCAATCAATCATAATGAACTTAATGTTGCAGCTAGCAGCTTTCTATGGTTTCCAATTAATGTCTATGTTAGTTTGAAAACGATGTGACGATACATCGAACAGAAATGAATAGGCTATCATGCCAAGCAACACCATTTGTTAAATAGCAGTTTCTGCAACACAATTAGTTGAAAAAAGTGTACATCAACCATTATTTAACTGATCTAGCAACGAAAAAAGCGCACCAGCAAAATTGTATGGTTATGCAACAAACCGCGGCCATTACATGTCGCAAGTGTTGCTTGGGATGGAGTGCGACTAACATGTTGTAACTGGCTGAATCAATAATGTTGGGATTATTATTTTATGTTTTCAGTATGTGACAGTCTTTCCTTCGTTACGGAATAAAATCAGGGAGATGATCAGAAATCACGCTGAAATGAAGGGAAAAGAATCAATCAATTGAAATCGACTCAAGAGCACTTCTTCTATCTTTTCTATACACTCAGCTCGAGTGCTTTCGGAATTGCGCTATAATCCACTCATTTTCGAAAAACCTTTTCGTCTTCGCTATCCGTACGAATTTGATGCGTTAGATACAACAGCTTTTATTGATACTAACTATACTGTTTCTCAAATTGTAATAAAACAAACCTGTAATCAAACAGACATTATAGCTTTCTTCAAGTAATCGAACATTTCTTTCAATCTTTTCGGGGATTGTGGAAAACAATTAAAAGCTTATGATTTTTGGTCAAAAACAAACCAATTCCTGAGCAGATTAGTATCAATATAAAAGTTTTGAAAGAGTTCCATAGTAACCAGATAAATTGCAGTAATTTTAAATCAAAGAAGTTTACGATGTATTCTCTTCCATGTGTTGGAAACAAGTAATGGGAAAGTTATAAAGTTCATCGCTATTTATAGTTTCTAATTATTTTGATGGTGTCTTCAATGATACATGCAACAAATTTTACGAAAATTAGATGTCAGTAGTCAGTGTTAAGTGATTCTTTTGATTAGTGAACAATTTCCGGGCAGTGTTCTTTAAAAAATAATTCTGGGCAGTTTCCTTTAGTAGATGAAAACATTTACATATATACCTATATATTACACTTTTTTGCGAAACTGTGACGATTTTTTCATAAAGTCTGCTTTATTCATGCGAAAAAAAATTACTTTTAGTAATTCATAACATTGATATGAAAATTTAGACGAAAAAAGGAATCGTTCAAGGATACCCCAAATAATTTACGAACAACTTGTTCAGACACCAATGTCACTGATTCGCCCCCGTTAGGGAGAAAGATGAAAAACATTTGCTTCTACTGTTTGGATCTCTATACAATATTGGGATAATATTCTTAAAAACCTACCTACAATTTAAGATAAAAGAATAAAAAAAATCGATTGCTGACCGACCTGAATATGTATATATAACCCCTTAAATTGAAAATATCATAAAATATGCGTTAGCGTAATGACACAGAATGGGTATTAGCGGAAAAATGCCAAATCAACATATAGGAGTTAAATCGTTGCTCTGCATCTACAAATTGCTTGCCAAATCAAAAGATTGAGAGCACTCTCTACAAATTTCTATTCATTCCAATTTAGCGTCTTCCACACCGTGCAGCCTAGAACGCCTTGCACTTTATAGCACTACCACATTCAGTTAACCCCTAAATACTTTTGAGTATCCATTGTTGTAACTAGAGTAAATCGCAACTTGTAAATAAATAATAAAAATCAAATTCGAAATGTTAATGTTGCAATTAATTAATTAAATCGTCTAAGTATTATAGCCTTTCGGACATAGAACCTATATTTATGATTTTTGGTTCCTATCGTCTTAATTTTGGAATTGTTTTCACTGAAAATTTTCATTCACTTTCTAGTATCTATCTGAAGTCATCAGAACTTATACATTTATGCAATAATTTTTTTAGCCCCTCCCGAAAAACAATACTGGCTACGGACCTGTCATGAGCGGAAATTTTCCCTTTTTCATGAGCTTCTCAATTTCACAAATTTTCATTAGCACAAACCTTTATTGCACAAATTCTGTTTTTGCCGCCTTTTGCGACAATAATCAAGAAGATCCCCGACCCTCGCAACCCGTCCAACCAGAAGGATTGATTTATACGGGACAACAAGTCAGCCGCTCCAACCAAACAGACGCAAAAGCCGAATATCTAGTAAATCAAGCTGTAATATTATTAAGCTCAGTTGTTCTTTGTGCTGATATGGCTGCCGTGAATTAGTAATTAATTTTCGAACCTTCTCACGAATTGTCATTTTCCAATCCTCATACTTGATCATTCCACTCAGACAAGACCATGCGTATTGTTTCCGACGAGAAAATTGATGTTTTTATTACGCGCCATTTTGGAAATTTTCAGAAAATGAAGAACCTTTGTTTCGAAAGTCTGGAAGCAGCAGCGACCAATTAATTACACTAAGGGTTTTTTTTACACGGTTTTTTTTTGCGCGGTTTTTTTTTACACGGCTTTTTTTACACGGTTTTCGCAATTAGCACGGTTTTTTTTTTGCACGGTTTTCGCAATTAACACGGTTTTTCGCAAAAATATTCTAAGTCCTTTTAAAGGCAAAAGACTTAGACGATTTCTCAACCATTTTTTTGCACGGGTTTCGCAAAAATGTTCTAAGTCCTTTTGGAGGCAAAAAACTTAGACGATTTTTGATCAATTGTTTTTTTGCGCGGATTTCGCAATTAACACGGTTTTAGCAAAAATCCTTATGAAGGCAAAAGACTTAGACGGTTTTTGACCAAGTTTTTTTTTGCACGGATTTTGAAATTTACACGGTTTCTGCTTTTCCATTTTGAATGCAAAGAATTTCGAAGATTTTTGGAAAAGTGGAAGTGATTGCTTTTGGAACAGCATTAACGAGTAGATGCCAAATGTTCATGTCTGAGACCATTTAGAAAACCAAGATGGCGACTTCCGGTTCAGTGGATATTTTTGGAACGGGATTGATGAGTGGACGTCAGATATCGATGTTTAAGGCCATTTTGAAAACCAAGATGGCGACTTCCGGTTCAGTGGAATTCTCTGAAACCCCATAAATATGGGTATTTTTGGAACGGGATTGATGAGTGGCCGTCAGATATCGATGTTTAAGGCCATTTTGAAAACCAAGATGGCGACTTCCGGTCCAGTGGAAGTCTCTGAAACCCCATTAATATGGGTATTTTTGGAACGGGATTGATGAGTGGCCGTCAGATATCGATTTTTAAGGCCATTTTGAAAACCAAGATGGCGACTTCCGGTTCAGTGGAATTCTCTGAAACCCCATCAATATGGATATTTTTGGAACGGGATTGATGAGTGGACGTCAGATATCGATGTTTAAGGCCATTTTGAAAACCAAGATGGCGACTTCCGGTTCAGTGGAATTCTCTGAAACCCCATAAATATGGGTATTTTTGGAACGGGATTGATGAGTGGACGTCAGATATCGATGTTTAAGGCCATTTTGAAAACCAAGATGGCGACTTCCGGTTCAGTGGAATTCTCTATAACCCAATCAGCATGCATATTTTCAGAGCGGGCCTAATAGAGCGCATGATAGAGATAGGCGACTTCAGGTTCATTGGAATTCTCTAAAATCGAATCAATATGGGTATTTTTGGAATGGAATTGACGAATAGACGCTAGATATCGATGTCTGGTGCCATATTGAAATTCAAGATGGCGACTTCCGGTTCTGTGGAATTCTCCAAAGCCCAATCAATATGAGTATTTTTGGAACGGGATTGACGAGTAGGTGCCAAATATCAATGTCTGAGACCATTTCGAAAATCAAGATGGCTACTTCGGTTTAGTAAAATTTCATCATTTCATGTTTTCATCTAAGATGGTGACTTCTATTTTAGTGCCAAGACGATGTTTTAAATATAAAGACACGCGGCGAGAAAAACAGTAAATTTGGCTGCACGGTTTTACAAATTATTTATCTGCTAGTTTTGGCAACCAGGAATATTGTGTAAACAGCGAGTGACTTGTAGTTTTAATGAATGCTTGGCGAATTCCTTTTTTGAAATATTTCCCACAATACTCAATCATGTAACTTGGAAACGCATTGATTTACGTTACTGAGCCTGTCTACATGTTTTTCGTTGCACTAGAAAAAATGTATCGAGGATGCAGGATGCAGACATGCATTTCTTTTCATTTCAATCTCGATACTCCCCACGCATTACTTCCTAAATCCGCCATATTTGTTTACATTGCTAGTTTGGAACCGTTGTTTTAGGTTCGATTGGAACTTTTGGCTTCAGTCTTCGCGCATCTCTATAAGCATCATCTCTGCTTTAGTGTACATCTCATTCATCTTAAGGGGGCGTCTGATGTAGTGGGCAAAAAAATCGACTTCTATTTTATCCGCTTAATTGTTAATATTGAGCCTCTAGAATAATCTCCCGCAATCTCGGTGACCACGCTGAACTTCTTTTGTTTTAAACAGCCATGCATTCCTCGCGCGTATTTGCTGTGACACACGCAGATTTCAATCTATCGGCAACAATTTTCTTAAGACTGACAGCGATAAAAATACAGTGTGAACATACACTTTAAACTACTTCCACCCAAATTTTTAAGAGAAAATACCAAATGGATTGTTTTCCACGTCATTTTTTCCGTGATGCAATTTGCTATGGAGTATCCTTTAATAGCGTTTTTTCGAAACCGCGTTTTTCAAATTGGTGAACACAATAACTCAAAAACTAATCAAAGAATTGACTTGATTTTTTTATGAAAATGCACAATATGTGTAGCCTGTCGGTGAACAACAGAAAACAGAATGAAAAAATTGTTCTCTCTATTATTTTGAAGAAAAGTGCACGAATTTTACAGAAAAATATGAGATTTTTCGGTTTACATGAAGCCATTTTCCTAAACTCGAACTTTTTTTTGGGTTCATCGAGTAACTACAAGTCTAAGTTTTACAAATTTTACTTAATTTGCTGTCATACTATGTTGCGTTTCGGCTTCGCCTCATCAGAAACCGACACTAACACATTGTCGGAATAGATTAGCGCCGGCTTGACGCAAATCCCTTAAAACTAAAACACACTATGTGTTTCAATCGAACGACTGATCAAACGTGATGTCCCGTTCGAGCAGAAGTTCTGTTTATGCCGATGAGACACAAGTGAAGCCGAAACTTGTCTTGGCTTAGCAGGCCTATGCGAAAGCACTATGCTATATTTCACCCTAAGGAGGAAATTTTGGTAAAAACCAAAATTTCTCACTAGGGTGAAAATTTGTTGGTAAAAACCAGTCTTTGTACAGGAGGGCACAAATTCTTATTTCATACTCTGTTGCGAGTTTCGGCTTCACTGTGTCTCATCGGCATAAACAAAACTTGTGCACGAACGGGACATCACGTTTGATCAGTCGTTCGATTGAAACACAAAGTGTGTTTTAGTTTTAAGGGATTTGCGTCAAGCCGGCGCTAATCTATTCCGACAATAAGTTAGTGTTGGTTTCTGATGAGGCGAAGCCGAAACGCAACACAGTATGAAATAAGGATTTGTACCCTCCTGTACAAAGACTGGTTTTTACCAACAAATTTTCACCCTAGTGAGAAATTTTGGTTTTTACCAAAATTTCCTCCTTAGGGTGAAATCTAGCATAGTTAATTTACTGTGTCAAACAATTTTATCAAGAGTCATCGTGTTAGCCGCGGCGCTCCTCGACGTGGAAATGGTTGGACGTCTACTCTTGGAACGCTCGTATGTGTGGCTCTGCGTGGCTGCCGACCCTATTCTGCGCGGCGTGTGACGTGAGACGACTAATCTCACCTCACTCTACGTGACTGCACCCAATTCTGAAGAGTCACTTCGGGTGACGTGAGACTCCCATTTAACCGCAATGAGGAATCTCACCTCACCCGAGTTCGTCGTCTCACGTCACACGCCGCGCAGAATAAGGCCGTGCAAAAAATTTTTTCGTACAGAATAAACGTACAAATTTAAAGCTTAACATTACATAAAAGATGCATTGTTTCCTTGCCTTCAAAATCGTAAAACACAATAACTTTCGGTTTGAGCACTTTACACCAGACGCCCCCTTAATAATACATCGAAGACCTGATTTTATTATTTCCCCCTGATTATGTCAGCTTTTTGATTCGACTTTGAGTCTCGCATGAAGATTCGCTCGATGAGCTCTAGCAGACGAACCAACTCAAATTCGAGTAAATCCATTCATGAGCACATTTTTCTTATCTTATAAATGCAAAATATACAAAAATAAATGTATCTTTTTGTTTTACGCTGGATATTTATACTAAATAATCAGAACCATCTTGGGTGTTACAATGACGTCAGACCTCTGGCAACTGCATATTTGTCAATCCAGTTCCAAAACACCCCCACGTTGTCTGAGTTGTACAGAGTATCGCTAAGCCTATAGTTGCCATTTTGTATTTCAAAATGGCCTCAGACAGTGATCTCTATCATGCGCTCATTAGGCCCGCTCGGAAAATATGCATACTGATTGGGTTATTGAAAATTCTGTTAGACCGGAAGTCGTCATCTTGGTATTCCAAATGGCCTCAGGCATCGATATTTGGTGCCTAATCGTTAACACTGTACCGAAAACAACCATATTGTTAAAGTGCGGGACAAAAGGAAACCTCAAGATCCGACGTTTCCACTTTTCCAAAAACCTAAGGAATTGCAAAAAGCAAAAACCGTGCTACTTGCATAATCCGTGCAAAAAAATCTGTTCAAAAATCGTCTAAGTCTTTTGCCTTCAAAAGGACTTAGAACATTTTTGATAAAACTCCGAAATCATCCCTTTTCCTAAAATCGTCTAAGTCTTTTGCATTGAATGTAACACGGTTTTTTTTGCACGATTTTCGGAATTAATGCGGTTTTTTTTTGCACGGTTTTCTGAATTAACACGGTTTTTTTTTACACGGATTTCGCAATCAACGCGGTTTTTTTTTACACGGATTTCGCAATTAACGCGGTTTTTTTTGAACGGTTTTTATTACACGGTACGTATCCCCCGTGTAAAAAAAAACCTTAGTGTATATCGATTTGAAAGTTTACATAGGTTGTTAAACAGATTTCGTTCTAACCGGAACGTCTTTTATCTGTGGCATAAAATTCAAATCTACCTTATTTTGCTACGAAATGCTGAAATAACGATTGAAAGAACACATGGTGACCGCGAACATACGATACGCGAACCAATACAATACGCCATCTGCTCCCAATAGCCCACGCTCTTTCTAAGGATATTGTAGGTACATATTATGTAGGGTGGCCAAGGTCGAATGCACAAGGAAAGAACCGACAAATGCAGATTTCAGTCAAGTGCTTTCTCCCTCAAATCGTCTACTGTCTACTTGTGCACTATGAGGTACCATCGCCTCCACGGAATGATTTCGCTGACTTCGGTTCGCTGCTTAGCTGCATATGAAAGAGTTTTTTCCGGGATAGTTCCAATGAAAAAAAAATTGATTTTTCAATATTCGATCGAAAAATAGCTCTACCCGACATTTTATACATTTATAGATAGATATTTTATGGAGACCCTCCTTTAGTTCCGATGTCTCAGAATATTATGCTGAGAACGACATTCCAATTCCCGGGATCCAGATACTGTTCTGGGACATCACACCACACCGTACACAGCCGGGTTGGGTCGTATAACGTAACGAAGGATTGTGCATCTCCTGGATTGATGCGAATGTGGCAAAAGAAACATTCTGAAAAAATGCAATTACACGCTCAGGGAAATGGCATGAATGGGACGAATGTCATCCAGGCGACACAATTTGCTTCGAATCCAATAATGCAGGTGAATGCTTACGCTGAATGATTCTTCGTTTTGCGATTGCATTTTGCTGTGCGGTTGTTTTGTATGTTCACATGTGTTGTTAGCTTGGTAGGTTAGAGAACAAGGACAAGAAAAAGTGCAGTTCAACAGAATCTTTTCTTACATTGGCTGAACCCAATCATGCTTATTTTCAACTATCATTTTGAACAACAAATTTTGTTATTATTGAATTCTTTTAAATGCGTGCGTAATAGATATAAACTCACCATGCGTGCGAATCAAACATCATCATCAAAAACATCCTCTAAAAACCGCTCCATCTATCAACACTTCCTGCCGTGGGAACCATCACCCGTCATATGCACATCCGGCGAAAACTTGTAGCACATCAAGTGGAACGGCGTCACCGTTATATTTTGTATGTCCTTTTTTCCTCCATCACTCGAGAATCTTGAACTTTCACTTAAGAATCTGTGCCACTTTTACTGGTAGCGTTTATCACGTTGCACAAGGTTGCTCCAATGCCGCTCCCCGCTCATTCGCCCATTTGTTCGGCCCCCGTCCAGTCCATCCTCACATCCTTATTATTATCTATTAGTGTCTATAGTTTCAGATCAGGATCACACATGAAAGAAGAGGTTGTGTCGACTGACTGTGACCTCCTCACCGTAGAAAACACGCACACGGCGACAACTCCTGGGAAGCATTCTCTATGTGGTCACATGTTTCCGCTCGATGGTTCCGCTTGATAGTAGGATGCACAATCTAAACACCCTTAAATCCTTTTCGGATCGACTCTCCACCGTAACTGAACTGGCGTGCCGGCTGAAAGGAGCTAAAAATGTGGCACCCAACTAAGCATCACTCAATCAATCCGAGTGGTAAAGGATCGTCTCGGTCGGTCTGAAGCAGAGTGAGTGAGATTAATCTGGAAGAGATGAAAAACAGCATCCCGCCTCCGTTCGATGAGGGTCTCTCTGGAAGAAGCATCGGTGTGCTCCCGGTAGGCTGTTCTCAGTGGTTGCACGAGATCAGGGCTGGCAGAAATCTTTCAATATTGTGCATTTTGAGAATAGATCGAAAATTTGAAAAAGAAATTTTTAAAATTTCCTACTAGAACATCATCATCACATTTCCTCGATGGCGGAGTGGTTAACGCACCCGACTAGAGACTGGGAGATCGCAGGTTCGATTCCTGCTTGAGGACATATCTTTTCTCCCCGACCAGGAGAAAATAACTGGGCAATAACATACTATTTTTTTGGTATTCATACCAAAACTTAGTATTAATTGATTATTATACCTCATTGAGGTATTGAGCAGATATTGAAGAAAAAATTTTCAATACCTGCTTAATACCTTAATGAGGTCTAATACTTTATTTTAGTATTATTTGTGTATTCCAGTTATTTTTACAAATACCAAACCAATACCTTATTGAATATCTCCATAGCGTGAATTTTATTATTGGAAGGTTGAAAAATGTTTCATTATTATTCAGGTATTATAATATTTCGTTTCATTATCAAATAGTTATTTTTAGAACATGTCTGTGTTATTTTTTTGGTATTTTACCTCTTATGTAGAGCTCATTAATACCATATTGTGGTAAACAGTCGTTGGTATTGATACCTAAATTTAGTATTCCGCAGTTATTTTCTTCTGCTCGGGACGTTGTTTCCAATAAAAAGGTGAACTTTCACCGTTTCTTACTTTAATTATCTTTGCTAGATTCTGAATCGAAAAGGGCTGCATGAATTGGTTCAATACGATCCTGGCCCTCTTTGGATCTAATGTGTCGTTTTTCGTGTCGCTTAGTTGTCTGATGCCTTTTGAACATGTGAGAGACTGAAATATTTTTTTAACGTAGGACTACGTCTTTGTTCTAGATATGGAGGTGCAGTTTGCAAATTCTACAAAAATGGTGTGTAACGAAAAGTGGTCCAATTTCAAACGCATATAATTCAGCCATCTCACGATAAATTTTCAAATTGTTTTGCGCATATCGCTACGCTTCTATGAATCATCATCGACTATTTAAATAACGGATTTGGCCGAACAAGCTCAGTTGCCTGTTGAACAGCAGGCAGAGCAGAACACTGCGCTGCGTGTTTTCGCAGCCAGTGTAGCTGAGTTAGAGGTCCGTTACACTGGCTGTGGAGATACGCTACCCAGTTCCGTCCAACACCCGACTGAGCTTGTCCGTTCAAACACTATTCTTTTTTTTTGTGTTGTGCTCGTTTCCAGCACACTTTTATGTACAATTTCGAACACAATTATTCGTACACACGTACATTCGAGCTTCATTTGCATACACGGTTAACATTGTGGTACTAGTTGTCTTTTTCGCTCTACCCATCATCATTATCAGCGTTGACTCATTTTGCTTTGTGCGCTTGGGTTCAATGTTTGAGGCGAATGTGTATGTAGGTGTTTCTAATTTGTTACTAAATTGTTAGCGGTTGCATGCGTAACCTGCATGATAGCAATCTGCGCTTTCGTTGCGCAAAGACGAAAACTTTCTTAGCAACAAATTTACGCGGATCGATGGAAAGTACAACGAAAGTTTATTATTTACGTTCGATTGATTCATTGATTCATTTCCACTTCACGTGATTTTCACTCAGCCTATCCTAGTTTTCGATTCTTGTATATTTATAGTTTCGATATAGGGATCATGCATAAATGACGTAGCATTTTAGGGGGTAGGGGGGATATACCAAATTTGTGACGAAGTGTGACGAGGGGGAGGGTAGGGTCAGAAGTTGTGCGACGTAGCATTAAGTTTAATTTTTTTGACGGGCATCAAAACCCATTAATTAGAGAAAACAATTTAGTGTTCCTTCATTCCTAAGTTGCTTTTCACGCGGTTTTTAATTTTGTAAATTTTACTGTTCGCTGAATGGCAGGCTCGCAAAGAAAAGGAAAGATTTTTCATGCGGATTTAAGTTTCCACATTAGTTAGCTAATATTGCTAACTTGAAGACTTATTTTGGTAGCTGAATTAAATTTTCTTTCGGATTCAATTAAAGAAAATTTAGTAATTTAGTTGAGCTTATGCTCAATTGCAGGATTGTGAACTTCTCTTCATGCTTTATGACATGTAAAATTCTAAACAAAACTATCCACAATATATTTGTCATGGGCTTTTTTTTGTAGGCAATTTGCTGGTATAATGAAAATGTTGATAAAAGTCGTCAAACATTTTGTAAGGACATATATTTAAAAGAATTGAAAAACATATGTAATTTTTCCATCTCCCGGTTGCGTTGCGTGGGGGGGGGGGGGGTTAGGGAAATGCTACGTCATTTACAAGGGGGAGGTTAGAATTTTGTGACCAAATGCTACGAGGGGGGAGGGAGGGGTCGAAAATCGCCAGAAAAAAGCTACGCCATTTGTGTACGGCCCTATATGATTAAGAACACTGCATTCGCGACATTTGTATGCGTACTTTAGGAAAGTTACAATTATTGCAAAATATAACTAGAAAGCTTGGTCTATACATGAAATGTGATTATATTGTCTAAAATTTGATTTTTCTTCACCGGTCCGGGTTCTTTATCACACAATCGAAAAGTTTTTACAATTTTTAAAAGCTGATCTTGTGCTATAAAGATTTAGTTCCAGATATTACATCGGTCACGGTTTTCTGTCTTCTTTCTTCAGATCTTCTCAAATAAGTTCAATCTGATTCGATCGATCACCTACTACAAATAAAATGACCTGACAACCAAGAAGGTTTGATTTCAATATGTAACATTTGATGTTGATTTGCCGCATCGACAGTGGGATTTTCGCAGCAAGCCACAGGTAGCCACATTTGTCTACCGAGGTGGTGGAAACGGAGAGAGCGCGCTTGTGGTGGTGATACCGACGAGCAGCTTAATCGGAGAGAGTTTTGAAGTGTTGCAGGTAGGACTATTTCTCTACTGAAGAAGCAACGCGACGAAGAAGGACAGCAAGTGTCACATTGTCAAACAACGGGCACCGAGTTTACAACGTAACACATGAGGTGTGTTCTACAGGTATAACAGGTATATTTTTCATTCCTTTTTGTGATAGTTTTTCTTGCTAGGTAAAATGGATGAAGAGATGGGAGAACGAGTAACAGACCCTCCCCCTAAGCCTTATGCTGAAAATGTAAATCCGACTAGAATTAAAATTTACCCAGAGTCGTCAACGGGACCATGGATTGTATTTATTAGGCGTAAAGTAAAGGCGCTAAATATTATTCAAATTTCTAAAGATTTGACTTCGCGATTCTCGGATGTAAAAGAGATCGTCAAAGTCAATAAAGATAAAATACGCATTGTCGTTGGTAGTTTCAAACAAGCCAATGCAATTGCTTCTTGCGAGCTTTTTACGCGTGAGTATAGAGCGTATATTCCTTCAAAGGAAATTGAAATTGATGGGGTCATCACAGAATCGAGTTTGACTGTTGATGACTTAGTTAAGCATGGGGTTGGTCGTTTCAAAGACACCATACTTAAAGACGTAAAAATACTTGAATGCAAGCAATTGCATTCAGTATCACACGAAGGAGATAAAAAAGTTTATCGACTGTCTGACTCATTTCGAGTGACTTTCGCTGGGTCTGCGCTGCCCAACTATGTCATTATCGATAAGATTCGTCTCCCTGTTCGCCTTTTTATCCCTCGTGTAATGAATTGCCTTAATTGCAAACAGCTTGGCCACACAGCCACTTACTGTTCCAATAAGGCACGGTGTGGCAAATGTGGGGGTTCTCATCAAGAGGATACATGCAATGAAAATTCAGAAAAATGTTTAATGTGCGGAGAAAACTCACATGAGCTCCCTGCATGCCCCATTTATAAATTGCGTGAGGATAAAATTAAACGATCCTTGAAGGAGAGGTCTAAGCGCTCCTATGCAGAAATGTTGAAAAATGCTACCCCTAAACCCATCTTCTTAGAAAACACTTACGCATCTCTATTTTCGGAACAGTCTGACTCTGACGGAGCGTGCGAAGGTACATCATTTGTTTTACCCGGAAATTCCAGAAAAAGAAAACAGTCTTCTTTTCCCAAGCTGCCAAGAAAGGGCCTTAAAATTTCTCCACCAATAGATAAACTGCGCCCAAAACCGAAAAATTCCGATTCAAAACCGAAATCAATTCCGCCCGGTTTTGGGAACGTACAATCCAAACAGAACACCATTACTGGAAATAATAAAATTTCGACTACCTCTGAGCCTCAGCCGGGGGTAGGATTATTGAAATTTTCTGAAATTGTTGATTGGATTTTTAAAGCATTCAATATTTCTGAACCACTAAAGAGTATACTTTCAGCTTTCCTCCCAACAATTAGAACATTTTTAGAGCAGCTGATTGCTCAATGGCCCATCCTTGCAGCGATTGTATCTTTCAATGGGTAATTCACCTCCTCCAATGAAAGATTCCATCACTGTTTTACAGTGGAATTGCAGAAGTATCATACCTAAAATTGATTCCTTAAAAATTTTACTGCATAATTTAAAATGCGATGCTTTTGCTCTATGTGAAACATGGCTTACCTCAAACATTAATTTCAACTTAAATGATTTCAACATTATTCGCCTAGACCGAGACACCCCGTATGGAGGAGTGCTTCTCGGAATTAAAAAGTGCTATTCTTTCTATAGAATTAACATCCCCTTGTTTGCGGGCATTGAGGCTGTAGCTGTCCAAACGAACATTAAAGGCAAAGACATGTCTATCGCTTCTATATATATACCTCCCAAAGTTCAAATTGGACAACGTCAAATTTTTGAGGTAGTGGAATCCATGGCTGCTCCGCGTCTGATACTGGGAGACTTCAACTCGCACGGAGTATTGTGGGGTTCCCTCTACAATGATAATCGATCCTCTTTGATATACAATGTTTGTGACGAATTTAATATGACAGTTTTAAATACTGGCGAAACAACACGCATTCCCAGACCTCCTGCACGTCCAAGTGCATTAGATCTATCTCTGTGCTCGACATCACTTCGGTTAGATTGCACGTGGAAGGTTGTACCTGATCCTCACGGTAGCGATCATTTGCCAATCGTTGTTTCAATTAACAGTGAATTAGGCCTTACGAATTCAATCAATGTTCCTTATGACTTAACACGAAATATTGATTGGAAAACATACGAAACATTAATTTCCACTTCTCTTGCTTCGACAGGAGAACTACCCCCTACCGAAGAATATGAATTCTTAGCGGGTTTAATTATTGAAGCAGCAGAACTAGCCCAAACGAAATGCAATCCTGGAATGGCAATAAATAGACGGCCCCCTAATCCTTGGTGGGACAAAGAGTGCTCTGATGCATATGAAGCTAAACAAGTTGCCTACAAAGAAATTATGAAACAGAAAGGGGGTATACGTGAGAACTTTGAAAATTATTTCATTTTGCAAAACAAATTTGACAGTATACGTCGTGCCAAAAAATCTAGTTATTGGAGACACTTCGTTAATGGCTTGTCAAGAGAAACATCAATGAGTACTCTTTGGAACACAGCGAGAAGAATGAGGAATCGAAACGTGACTAATGAAAGCGAAGATTTTTCGAATCGTTGGATATTTAATTTTGCCAAGAAAATTTGTCCCGATTCTGCTCCTGCGCAGAAAATCACTCGCGATGCTCCCACAAGTAACGATTTCATAGATTCGCCTTTGACAATGATGGAATTCTCAATTGCACTCCTCTCATGCAACAATAATGCTCCGGGACTAGACAGAATTAAATTCAACTTGGTGAAGAATCTGCCTGACCTAGCAAAAAGACGCTTGTTGAATTTATTCAATAAGCTTCTTGAGCAGAACATTGTGCCGCACGACTGGAGACAAGTGAGAGTTATCGCTATTCCAAAACCGGGAAAGCCAGCCTCCGATCATAACTCGTATCGACCGATTGCAATGTTAACCTGCATCAGGAAATTGTTGGAAAAAATTATCCTACGACGTCTCGACAATTGGGTTGAGGCGAACGGCTTGCTATCAGATACCCAGTTTGGTTTTCGGAGGGGAAAGGGAACGAATGATTGTCTGGCGCTACTTTCGTCAGAAATCCAACTAGCTTACGCAAAAAAAGAACAAATGGCGTCTGTGTTCTTAGACATAAAAGGAGCATTCGACTCTGTTTCCATTGATGTTCTCTCAGAGAAACTACATCAATGTGGTCTTTCACCAATATTAAATAATTATTTATACAACTTATTGTCAGAAAAGCACATGCATTTTTCATATGGCGATTTGGCAACATTCAGAATAAGTTACATGGGCCTCCCACAAGGTTCTTGTTTAAGCCCCCTTCTCTACAATTTTTACGTGAATGATATTGATAATTGTATTGTCAGCCCATGCACTCTAAGGCAACTTGCAGATGATGGCGTGGTTTCTGTTACAGGACCAAAAGCCTTAAATTTACAACAACCACTGCAAGATAGTTTGGATAACTTATCAACTTGGGCTTTGAAGTTAGGCATCGATTTCTCTACGGAGAAAACAGAGTTGGTTGTTTTTTCAAGGAAGCGTGATCCAGCTCAGCTTCAGCTTCAGTTGGTTGGTAGAACGATAGCCCAAGTCCTGACTTTTAAATACCTTGGAATTTGGTTCGATTCTAAAGGCACATGGGGAGGCCACATTAGGTATCTAATAACGAAATGCCAACAAAGGATAAATTTTCTGCGAACAATAACTGGATCATGGTGGGGTTCTCATCCAAGTGACATGATAAGATTGTATCAAACAACAATACTATCAGTAATGGAATATGGATGCATCTGTTTCCGTTCAGCTGCGAACACTCACATTATTAAACTGGAACGGATACAGTATCGTTGTTTACGAATTGCCTTAGGTTGCATGCAGTCGACACATACGATGAGTCTTGAAGTACTAGCGGGAGTTCTTCCTTTAAAAGACCGATTCTGGGATCTCTCTTCTCGTTTACTTATTCGATGTGAGGTTATGAACCCACTGGTAATTGAAAATTTTGAAAGACTTGTCGAGCTTCAACCCCAAACCAGATTCATGACAGTGTATTTCAATCACATGTCACAAGAAATAACGCCTGCTAGGTATGTTCCCACATACGTCAATATACTAGATATTCCTGAATCCACTTTATTCTTCGACACGTCCATGCAAGCAGAGATTCGTGGAATTCCGGATCATCTACGCTCGCGGGAGATCCCTAAAATATTCACAAGTAAATATCAACACATAGACTGCCTTAAAATGTTTTACACTGATGGGTCACGAATCAGTGAGGCCACTGGTTTCGGTATTTTCAACAATAATTTTTCAATTTCTCTCAAACTTGCAGAACCCGCCTCTGTTTATATAGCGGAACTAGCAGCAGTTCACTATAGTTTGCAAATAATTAATACTTTACCCCCGAACCATTACTTTATCCTCACTGATAGTCTCAGCACAATTGCAGCTCTACGCTCAAAGAGGATTGATAATCACGATCCATTCTTTTTGGGGAAGATACGAGAATCTCTGAGTAACCTGACAAGAAAATGTTATAAATTTACCCTAGTGTGGCTCCCCGCCCATTGCTCTATTGCGGGAAATGAGAAAGCTGATAATTTAGCCAAGATTGGTGCACTAGATGGTGAAATATATGAAAGACCCATCGCTTACAATGAATTTTATAGCGCTTCTCGACAGAGGACACTTGCTAGTTGGCAAACATCTTGGGACAATGGAGATATGGGACGATGGCTACACTCAATTACCCCTAAAGTATCAACGAAGGCATGGTTCAAAGGATTGGATGTAAGTCGGGACTTCATCCGTGTGATGTCTAGGCTCATGTCCAATCATTATACTTTAGATGCGCATCTCCGTCGTATTGGGCTCGCTGAGGGTAATCATTGTGCTTGTGGAGAAGGTTACCATGACATTGAGCATGTTGTTTGGTCCTGCTCTGAATATCGTGAAGCCAGATCACAATTAGTAGATTCTTTACAAGTCCGAGGAAAACCAATCCATGTTCCTGTTAGAGACATCCTGGCGTATCGCGATCCTCTATACATGGAACTTATCTATCATTTTCTAAAAACAGCGTCTGTCAAAATTTAATTAAATTCATCTCCTCATACTCTCATCCAAGGCTAATCATTCACCAATTAAAGGAACCTAGAATATTTAGTTTTTAAATTTAGACAATAACAGAAAAAAAAGTAAATAAATACACCCGAAAATACTAGATCAGTATGAAATACAACAATGTAAGGAAAAAAGCAAACAATAAAGTGATTTCAGTGTTAGTTTTAGACAAAGTACTAGTATAGTTAAAATTAGTCTTAAGGATTTTTGTAACGTGCTATGTAAAAAAAGAAACTGGCGTAAAAAGCTATTGCAAATGCCGTGTCAAATAAACGTATGAAAAAAAAAAAAATTTGATGTTGATTGGTTGTTCTTAAACTATACGTAAGAAACATATTTGAATTATTATTCTAAATGCACCAATAAAACAAATATTTTACATTAAGTAGTATAGTCCTACGTTTCAAGATCGTGCAACCCTATAGGGCTGCCCCTTGTAGTTTTTTTCGAGCAATTAGAAAAGTTGGGGTTTTGGGACATATTTTCCAAAAAATCGCTATACTTAATAACCATTTTGCTCTATGCAGTAAATCAAATCAGACATATTTTGCAGCTTTTCTAATGTGAAAAATCAATCAATTTTTAAAAAGTGTACTTTGTTGAACGTAGAAAATTTTCTGGAACAAAATAGAAATAGCTTCCTTATCGATAAGATTAAAAATATCACATTTTTTCGACGTTTAGTCTAAAAACCAAATTCTTTATCAAATGCCCTAATACTCTGACTTCCCGCATTTTTCCCGTCATGAAACATCTATCATGTGACTTCCGAGCATTATTCATGATAGAAATAGTAAATTAATGATAATTTATTGTTAAATGGAGCTTATATGTGCTATTTGATGATAAAATGGGGAATCGAGACTAAATGTCAAAAAAAATCTAATGTATCTGAATTTACCCGAAGGCACTGTCCTTCTATTTTTCCATTTTTCGCGTTCAACATGGTACATTTAATAAAAATCGACTGAAGAATTTCAGAGATAAATGCACCCGAAAAATGATGAAAATTAAATGCGCTAGAACCTCAACTTCTCGTATTCTGACAAAGGTTGCAAAAGTTCCGTTCGATTCTTGATTTTTTTTCGTATTAGAAAAACAGCAAAATATGTATGATTTGATGCATAGAGCAGAATAGGTCTTAGAAATAGGGGATTTTACAGGACAAAATGTCCCCAAACTCCAACTTCCAGTATTTTTCGAAAATCTAAAATATTGCCGTTGAAATTCTAAGAATGTTTTCTTTTAAAAATGGTACTGCAATTTCTCGAGTACTACTGCAAAAGTCATAGTATCGAGTATACTTTTTCCTCATATGTTCCCATAGTACCAATGTCAAAAACATCAAGCGAAGTGGACGGAGGTCTAAAATTGTCCAAAAGATGTGAAATGTGACATCTGAGCTTTGACATTTGTCATTATAGAAAACGGGCGGGAGTTTAAGATTTGAAAAATTATCCCTTTGTACACAGCGAACAAGCTTCCCGACCGATACGAATTGTGATCGGAGGTTAATTTTGTGATCGGAGGCTAACACTCTCACTTGACTCGTGTCAAGAGGAACAATGTTACTCACAAGGAACCTGTTCAGTTAAATCCTTTCGAAGAGTCAGTCAGATTTTTCAACAAGTTGAATTTGATTCTAGTTGATTTCGCGGTATCGTGAAGGAATGGACCGTGGTAGGTCTGCTGTGCCGATTTTGTTTGGGCGAAATCGAATATCAAGCGGTTGGAGTATTCAACGCGTTCGTTGGTTTTGTTTCGGTCTCGCATATATCGGGCAGTGCCCTAAAAAGTACTCATCGATGTTTCTCTTATGGACCCATCAACGAACTGGAGCCAATAACTCCGTTTTTTGGTCACAAACGCGTACTCTGCCTGCGAAAGAAACTCTTGTGTGAACTCGATTCACGCGGATATTATTAAAATCGCGAAAGTTGAGGGTTACTTCTGAAGCGAACCATGTTGCGTCCAATGCAAATGCGTCACGTATGGATTCATTTATTAAAAGTTCGAAAGAATCGATTTTCGGAATGATTCTTCAGCAATTCCACTATAGAACAGTGATCAAATCTGTGACTGTGACTGCTTCAAAAGTGTTCTCACTATATGTAGAAAAGTTATCAAAAGAGAGGATCCGAAATGTTCAAAGAAGTAAATATCAAGTCCACGATGTCAGATAAGCTCAACAGTCTACCACTAGATAGAATCTCTGACTGAGTTAAGACACTTGGGGTTTTGAGTGTTCCTGGAAGCGGTGGGAACTTCTTGTTTGATTTCATTGATTTGTGACATAATTCGTTTGACGTAATCTTCCTTAGTACGCGGTGCTAAATCATGGATACGAACGTCCACCATGTGATTTTCCATATAAACGGAGATCTTGATTCTGGTGTTATTAAATTCTCCCTCGTGTTGCATGTTGTTTTTTGTAATGAAGTTTTCTGCCAGTACTAAACGTAAACAAAACACCGTTTTTGACGTGGTGTAACTGAATGTATGTAACTTCCGCGAGGTTAAGCTCCATTTGAACTTTAACTAGTTGTTCCACCTCCTGGACTGTGGGTCCAAGAGGAGTTTTATTAAAGTTCAATCGAAATCGTGTTATTTCACTGCGCAGCCGGTGGAAACGATACAGTACTGCTTGTGCACTGGATATAGAACAAAGCGCAGGTTTGTTTCACTGGTGCCTATAGCGTAGCGATTTTTTGCTTCTGCTTTGTTCGAGGAAGATAGATGGAGCCTCCTGAATGCAATCGCTTGCAAACCTAAATCTTTACTGAATGCAATCCGTGAAACAGAGCAGCACGGGGTTAACTGAAGATCCACACATGTTATGTTCGAGTTGGTTACGACGCCATTTATCTCTGTTTTGTTGGCGAATCTGTAGACAGAGAACTGCGTCGTAAGAGTCTTGTTTCCTTCAATGTCATTTGCTTGCTTTAGATCGGGAATCATAACCCTGAACTTATCTTGGCGGACTTTCGGAATTTCGGTCACAGCCGATCATCGTTCAGTCAGAGACTGTTTGAAATTTTCAGTAAATGTAGCGCGCGATCGTTGGACTGAGAAAAGTTCACAAACGGTTCAGTCAATTCGAAAATGTACGACTTCAAACAGCCTTTGATGGTGAATCTTGTTTGGCATCTATTTCTTTACTAGGTGGGTCGGTCCAGAACTCGACACAAATTCAGAACTTAAAGAATGCGATTGAAGGGGTAAGAAATAAGAGGGATATAATGAGTTACATGAGAGACAAATCAGGTAATAGTAAAAAAAGTTACAATTTCACTAACTCGCGGAAATAAACTCGCCGGCGAAGAACTGAAATTGATAAATACTTCACTGGTAACAATTGCCGGCTGTTTATAAATTCTTTGATGAACAACTCATGTTGAAAATAAGGTAATATAACAGACGCATATCATGAGGTACACTCCAAAGACTTAACGATTAACGTCCAAAGACAACAGACACTCTTGTGTTGTCGCCAAGTAACCATTTCTCGACAAACATATGATTACGGCCTAAAAGCCAACTGTCAAAATCCACTTTGAATGGAAATTCCGGACAAACCGTTACATGCCAATGACAGATGTTGGTAGTAAACGAAAGAGAAAAGTTTTCTCTTTCATAAACTGTTGCGAACTGTGTTCAGCTAGTAACGGTTTGTCCGGAATTTTCATTAAAAGTGGATTCTGGCAGTTGGCTTTTAGGTCGTAATCATATGTTTGTCGAGATTTGCTCCCTAATATACCATATCAAACACATTTTATCTCAGCATGCTGCATGTTGCCATAAAATCAAGTAGGCGTGCTGCTGCACGTTTTGTAGCAAACGCAAACATCAGCAAAGCTATGTTTTATTCCCAAATGCCATTGAATAAATAGTTCGGATGCTTAACCGGAACCTAACGGGATAGGAACAGCTAAGAAGCAGGCTGCAAAGAATTCTACGGTGGAAAACTATGGCGAGGCCGCAAGGGTCGAAAAAAAATGCTTAAACCATCAACAATAAAAAATTTATATCCAAATATGCAACAAGCAAAATCAAAATATTCAGCACTACTGGGGCGCACCCTGCGTTTGCCGAAAGCATTGGATCCGGGGTCGCTTTTGGTTTCGAATAGTAGGTATGTAAATCTCGAGAAGCAATTGTTATTCAGGATTGTGTTTTTTGCATAGTGCTGCATTGTAATGGCGATGGTTATTACTGTCGGAGTACGCCTCATGCAGTATTTCTAGCATAAAATGCGAAATTCCTTCAGAAATATTAGCAAACAATTTCGTGGCTAACAAATTTGATTTCATTCCTGTTCCGGCATTGCTGCACAAATAATAAAAATAATGTTTTGTTTGTATGTCCGTTTATATTTGAACCATTTTGACGTTTGAGTTTGTGGAAAAACAAATTCTTTACACGGCGAATTCGTTAGCAAACAATTTCTTTGCCAGAAATAAAGGTGGTAGTAGGAAAATGCGAGATCTCAGTAGTCTGGCGAATTCCGATAACCAATGGTAAAGCTCATATCGTTCAAGGAACCAAGTCAAAGTAGGGCCACTCGAAACTGTCATCGCCGTTTACAGCTTTTGAAAAATCGATTTTTTTTGTTTTTACATTTTTAATGGCTTAGAAATTAGAAATGTCTTACAAATCGACGGTGTTCTCTTTCTAAGCGCATGTCCGCTTTAGCCAGTAATGAGTATCGTTGTTACAACAAGCTTCTGTATAAACGCTATGTAAACCGCATGCAGAATAATCTACGCCGAAACCAGAAGGGCTTTTGGTCATTTGTCAACACGAAGCGAAAAGAAACTGGACTTCCATCAAGAATGCTTTACGATGGCGAAGAAGACAAATTGTCAGTTGGACTTTTTATACAAATACAAATACTAAAATTTCTGGGGTGATGCAGTTTGTTTTTATTTGTGCTCTTGGTTTTGAATTGATATTCAAAGCAAATTCGGTGTTTTTAGGCGGATTTTGTGACGTTGTGATAATCGCGAATCTTGACTAATCCGTGCTTTGACGATTTTCGGTTGTGCGGTGACAAAAATCGAAAAAAATGTTTCATTTTTCGATAGTGAAAAGTTGCTTTTTTGTTTTTGACTTATGTGCAATTCGCCAGTAAAATTTCACATACTTCGTGCTTGCTTCGCCATCTGCAGGTGAGTAGCAGTAAGTGTTTCCCGCATTCCATCAAGGCGGTATGAAAGCTCTTGCAGAAAAGTGTTATAATTGACATAAACAAACGCCGCGTCGTATTGTTGCATGATTGTCAATGAAAATTTATGTTAAACGCGACACTTCTTTTTATGTCGAGAGACGTAAAGTGAGAAATAAAGAAAATAAGTGAAATCTTTCCAAGGAGTGTCTACTCGAACAATTGTTTTAACAGCGGATCGGGATTGTACGCGTTAGAAAGGCTACTCCCTCGTGGTGCAATATGGAGTGAATTTTATGTGATGCAATTTAAGAATGGATAATCATGAGAGCGGAGATGGTGGTCAAGGCAAAGGATTGTCAAAGTTGTCCTATATCAGACTATGCTGTGGGTATTTCTTTGAATATCTACTGCGATTTTGAGTTAGTACGGAGAAGCTCATGTCGTCGAGTGTGTACCTTAGCCGCGATCGGTCGACTGTTTTGGAGCTCCTCGCTAGTCGGTCCAAAATCGTAGTTTTTCGGTACGGATTATCAAACAAAAGTGTTTTTAAATACGAAGAACGACTCGGTGAACAGTTTTCGTAAATCGGAAGTGGAATTCAGTGATTTTTTTTGGAGTTTCATCCCGGCGTAAAGAGATTCAAAGCCACACAGCATTAGTGTCAAAAGTGCTCCCACACAATACGGGCCGTCTATACCCGATGCGGGGAAGAAAAAGTGTTTTAACAACGTAAATAATAATAGTGGAGATCAAAAACTCACAAAAAAGTGTTTTTTCCCAGTGATAAATCTTTCCCAGAAAGTGAAAAATTTTCGGCGTCACTTGGTAAAAAAAGTGGCGATTCCAAATTATCAGTGCGTCACCCGTAGCTATCGCCCGATAGGTGTCGCACCAATTTCTTAGTTCCACATTCGGAAACCTGCAGGTCAGTTTTTCTTTTTCTTAAGACATTTTCCAAACCTTCTTCGGGTCAGGACCACGTGCGTGGCCAGTGGAGTCTTCTGTATCTGCTGCATGCATACTGTTGTTGATAAATTGCGCTGTACTTGCAAATGTGGGAAAGAGAAAGGATTGCACGGGCTGTTTGATGCGTGAGAAAGAAGCTGGAGATTTTGAGGATATCTGGAGGTTTGGAATGGGACGAAAAATGGATAAGCAAGTATCAGTCACTCGCGTAAGTAGAAGATGAGGAAGGAAATAGAAAAACTGGTATATTTTTCTACAGACATTCTAATTTATATATACAAAAATCAAATAAATACACTAAATACGCGTCCATTTCTTACCTCATGTAAGGAATCGAAAGTCTTATTGTAATGTTATAATCCATTTGATACAAACATTACAGTAAGGCGGGGCTGGTTGATGGAACGATGACCTCGGAACATGTCTGGCGCTGTACACGAAATGGGTCATCGGAAAGTCAATTGAGCTAACACCTACCTAAATCCTTGAACCAAGTTATTTGCATGGATATGTTAAAATACATGCAAACATCTTTTTTCTGTAAATCACTACCAGCTAGTGGGAGTTAGGATGGTTAACACACACACACACACATACAAATACTAAAATTTCTGGGCAGAAAAATTTTGAAACGCACTTTCACAAAACTATGTTCTTCAAGTTAGATGACAACACTAGGGGTACACTATCATTTCCCCTGCACTAAAGAGTATTTTGTAGATTTTTGTTTTGGTTTGTATACAATGCTTGTCAATTAATGAAGCTTTTATTAAAACCTAATTTTATTTGCAAATAATAGCAAAAATATGTAATATTCGATCATTTTTTCAAAGAGAATTTTTTGCAAAATCTTGAATATTTAAGCTATTTTAGCGTCATACTCAAACCATAAGCTTATCAATTAATAATCAATAGATTATTTTTGTTTCATATAAAATATTTGGAAGCCAGCGTGACGCCCATTCAAAAAGTCCGTTCCGATACGTCCGCCATTTTGATTTCTTGTTTATTGAAGAAATGTTTTTGTAAATTTCGAACATGTAACCAAATACATTTTAAAAATATTATTGATATTCCTAATCTTTTTCATCTCAAATAAAGATAGATAAAAGTGCTATTTTAAAATATTAATTGGGGTGGTCCACATATTTTTTTGAATGTTTCAGAGCAACTTAGCATTATTATGTGTTTCGGAAAGTTCAGATAATTTGTGAACACCATCTTTTTGTTTTAATCAACCTATATGTAGTTCCAATTTTTTAAGATAACAAATAACTTTTTCTTCATTCTAGATAGAGTTCAACTACCTTCAGCGAAATTGTAGCACGACTTTGAAATACTGGCTCTTAATGATTATCAGAAAATCCCAATAATTGGACTCACGGTCGCTCACAAATAATGTTAGAACTCTTTTTCTCTCTCAATTCACTAGCACATCAAATAATCTATGGTCGTTGCGATGAGCGTAACTTTCTCCCGCTGAGAGTAGGTACCTCTTACGAGTACCAGCAAGAACCGCGCCAATTTATCTCCTTGCAAAGAACTCACGGGTGCTATTCGGTGGCGGGAAAACTCGAATGCGCGCCGTCACAGCCACGGATGTGGAAAACTGAAACAGTCTCATCGTTCGCGTTTTTCCGCAAGCCGGAACAGAACACAGACGTACAGCCCAACCATAACGGCGTGGTGTACCGAACGGACCGCATCGTTGCTTTCGCCGATTCGAAGAAACTGTTAGTTGTTCGGTTAAGGTTTTTATTCAAGAAAGTAACAGTGGAAGAAGTTTCGTTTTAATTTTTTTGGGTTCGAGTTTAGGTCCAACAAGATGTGAATGAAGGAGATATGTGGTTTTCCACTCGTTTTGTGGTTGATTTTTGTTACACGTGAGTTTGTGGTTAAGACGTTTGCATTTATAAAAAAAAATACTGGATGAAGCTAAAAATAAGTTGTGTTACTGCTGTTATAAGGCACCTTTTTCTCAAGTAATGTGTGACCAAGTTATGTGTGTATGGTGAAAAAAGTTGTCATTGTGCAGTAAGTAACACATATCCATTTCATTTTACCCTTAAGGATTACTCTTGCAAGAAATATGAACGTGTAAAGATTACAGTCTTTTCAGATAGGTTTATTTGGAAAACCTTCGGTAAACGAACATTAAGGGTCAAAATATTTAATTATCATATGAATAACACACTTGTTAGAATACGCACAGCTGAAATAGACATACATTACCTTCTCTTCTAATCGTTCAACGATTGTTCAATTAACGCATTTTTTATGTTAGCGGAAACTTTGCTACTATAATCACTTTTCAGGTTATGAGTTGTGGCTACCCCTGTTTAGCATCCATGTTACTAATTTATCTAATCCATTTTAGTTAGAAGAACTGATGTCTTATAGATCGATTGGATTTTTGGCACGCACTATAGATAGAAAAGAGATTTTTTAGCAGACAAACTACGTACCGCTAATCGTTCAGCAGTTGTCCTGTTTCCCAAGAGGAAAGTTCTAGTTTAATTGTCTACATTTTTAATGATTCAAAATTGTATTGGCTGTTACAGTCTTTGTTTTTGTTCCCATTGTGGTAAAGATCTTTCAAACTTTTGAGTAATGCAAGAATCGAGCGAAGAAATTTTCGGAAATCAATTTAATCTATTCAGGCACTACCGCAATTTGTCTCTTTGTCAGAAAAAAGTGTGGTGGTGGAATACTCATAGCTATAAACGCAGACATAGCTATAAGGCAAAACAGTAATATGAGGAGAAGTGCACATATTCTCTTCTGTGTATTTTCTACCTGAAAATGTTCACAAAAAAATCATTTGCTATTTTTTCAAATTGTTGAAGCTATCATGTCAAATATGAAACCTGAAGCAAACCAACTTCTAGAAAAATGCAAAACTGTACGAGATCTAGGCGTAATTTTCGATTCCAAGTTGACATTTGTGGAACACTACAATACAATAATAAATAAATCAAATAGTATGCTCGGCTTCATTAAACACTTCAGCTATAATTTTGAATACCTTTACACAATTACGGGGAGCTGCATTCAAATGACTAAAAAGTAGCCAAATTTTTTGGGAGCTATTGAAAAATCACAGTAGGAAACAGTTTTAGGATTCAAAAAGCTTATATTTTCGTCTTCATCTATAAATTTTTTCAAGACAAAAAAACAAAATGGCGCCCGTGTTGGCGTGCTGTCTAAGGTTAGGTGCACGTGGAAACCCAAAACTAATAATAAGGCGCCAAAGTAAACTAAATTTATTGGAGGAATTACCTAAGAACGTGTAAAAAACTTCAAAGTTGACCTAATGGTGGGATCTCAAGCTTTGAGATCGATTTTTTAGTTCTTTTTGCCTTCACTAAAAGTAGTGAATACAAAGAATTTGCATATTTTATAGGTTATTCCTTCAATGAAAAGGATTTTCTTTCGAGAGATAAAAAAATTAAGTCTTTAAATTGAACCGTTTTCAAATGAGATTGTACGCATTTTGAAAAAGAATGCTTTGAGATAAACGCGTTTCAAGTTTAAGGTTTTTCGATCAATTATTCGTTGTAGAATGTCAATATTTTGTAACAATTGCATGAAATTATGGGTTGATTACAAATCTGTCAGTTTTTCTAAATTCAAAATGGCGGACCCCTACTTAAAAAATAAGTGGTATTTCAACCAAAATAGAGAAAAAAAAGTTTTGTGATTTATAAACACGAACTGAAGTTAATATGTAACAAAATAACAAAAATGACAATTCTAATATGGCGGACTAAAATGTGACTTTAACAATTTTGACCAAAATTTTTCGTTTTTCACCGTATTTTGTGGTTATTTCATAACTTACGATTAGTTTGCCAATGCGTCTACAGATCAAGCCGTTCTCGAGACCTATACACATGGACAGTGCAATGCGAAGCATTCTGGAAACGTGTATAATGCCATGAAAGGGTTTCTACCTGAGGTGCGCGTCTCGAACCAAGAGCATCTCATGGCGGCCAAGACGCCGCTCCGAACAATGGCCTGTAGAAACATTTTTTTGATGCGCCAACCGGAAAACTCGTTTAACACAATACAGTTGACACTTACCTTTCAAAAAATGCAAAGAAAAAAAAATCAAGCATCCCCTTAAATTATTATACAACACATACGTCAGACCAATGTTGGAATATTACATATTACATTATGGAACCTATCCTGTATTGTCCGCAATGAATCACTCCAAAAGCATTTTTGTACGCTTTTCCTCTTCCATCATATAAAGCACGTTGCATTCTCATCAACATACAAACACTCAAAGAACGCCGCGAATTTGTCAACGACATTATTATGGGTCGCTGGCTACATTCTATTCTCCCGATGCGAAGGTGTGCACGAAACCTTGATCTTAGGGGATGGATGGGAGTCGGGATTGGAATCTTCGGCGAATTGTTGACTTGTTCAAAGCGGTCTCTATGCTTGTGGTGACGCTTATCATGACATCGACTACGATGTCCGAACGTGCGCATTTTCGGCAAATAAGGCAAAAAAGAAAAAAAAAAACAAAAATTAAATGTTTTTATTGAAACAACATTCCAAATATCTCGAAAACTATCACATTTTGGGAGATTTTCATTAAATGCATTTTGAATTGAAATAACATTTACGTCTGTCAGTTAGTGTGAAATTTATAAACATATATAAATATATTATTGGAAACACTCTTTTACTGATAAACTTTCCATGATGCAATCATATTAAAAATATTTCGTTTCCTGTAAGGATTTTATTGGCGAAAAAATTAAAAAAGTTATTTGTTAAAATCAACAAAATTATTTGTTTTGGTTTTTGTAAAAAATGGCACAACAATTTTTTCAGTGTAAATTTTTCTCATGTAGAACGTTTCATTCCCTTTAACTTATTGTCGGATGGTTTCGGCTTACAAAATACGGTAATCGAACAAAATTAAAAGCAATATATGCAAAAAATTCTGCGCTCTTTTGAAAAACTACTCTTGAATCATAATGATCTCATTGACTGTGGAAAATGGTTAGTATTCCATGCCGGTGAGACGTACGAAATTTCATCGAAATCCTTTATGAAGAGTT
Source organism: Topomyia yanbarensis (assembly GCF_030247195.1). Taxonomy (NCBI): domain Eukaryota; kingdom Metazoa; phylum Arthropoda; class Insecta; order Diptera; family Culicidae; genus Topomyia; species Topomyia yanbarensis. The sequence continues at coordinate 179,609,038 of NC_080670.1, read as the reverse complement.
CCCTGCAACAGTGACGTAGGTTTGGATTGAATAATTTACGGCGATATCACAAATCAACTCGAAAGTTCATTTTCGACAGTTCACCGGTACTGTTTACATAGACTTCAGGAATCAGAACATATTGGCTTAAATGGCACGTTCCCCGGATGTAGTCATAGACTTTTCTACGGATCATGTACGTACACGTCACATGACTTAAACACTACATCAATACTTGGTGGAAAATAATGAACAAAGACGGCAAAAGCAAATGGGATTGTTTTCAACCAAGAAACCACACTAGTGTTCGTGAGACCGGTCGACAAAAACTCAATGGAGTTAGGAAAATTCTTTGCGATGTGCTTCGAGCGTACCGACTCGTTGACAAAATTTCTAATTTTTAAGTTCATGTAAACAATTTTAGTGTACTGCCATAAAAAGTGAGGTTATCTGTGTTTGCAAAGAGCTCTATTCAAACTCACAATACTCTCCACGATAATTGTTAAACGCGAACTTCATTCATCAGAATTTGTTTGAGTCGTGAATTTGTAAAACTCAACAGCTTTTACCGGGATCTCTGTAAAAGTGATGTTTGTTTTGCTGAAACTCGGAAAATATATCGCTGAAAATCAGTAAATTTAAGCAACTTTGCTGGACTATTAGTTGAAATATTTTACTGACTGTTCAGCTGTGCGGAAATTACCGAACTGAATTGAGTATGTAGTTCCTCCAAACAAGACTTCTATTGATCCAAACGATCTACTAAAGGAAGCAAAACTTTCTACAGCAATCAATGTTACAATTGATGACAGCAATGCTAAATTCAACCTCCGTGTTTGCGGCTTTTCAAACTGGGTTGAAATGTACGGATAGGCTCGCAACACCTTAGGATCTTAACGATGACGTTCAATACTCATTTAAACTTAATATATTAACATGTTCGAACGTTGTGACTGGAACAATTTTTGACCTTGTGTTTAACTGAAATAGAATCTAATCTTTGTGGATCATCTAATCTAAGAAACAAATTAACCTGTAACGTGGATTCCGTAAGCGATAGATTCCATGATTACTATACTCCGACATGGTATAATTTGAAAGACTTTTGCTCTATAAACTGGATAAACAGAAACCATAATCTGTGGTTTGATTGTGCATACATATTTGATTTATTCTACTATGATCCTTCGGTTATTGAAATCCACAAGACATTCATTTCATTTTCCAACATTAATCCAACACCTCCCTCCCCCCATCACGTAATATGAAATAAAACATTTTTCACCACCAAAATATGACTCGTCCCACCGACGACGACCAACGCCTGTCAATGAAATCTTTTATTCATGATCACCATCGGAAACTTGTGTACATTTTCTATTCATTTTATTTCATATTTCGTTTTTGACGTTTCTGATGTTCGCTCAACATCTTGACTGAACGCTAGCAAAACAGTTTCCCAGGCAACGCAGCATGCAATATAGTGCTGCCAACCGAGAACGTTGCTACATTCGATGGGACTATTGATTATTATCTTGGTATGTTTCGGTTTGTACATGTTACATTACTCAAAACCGACGTTTCATCTCAGAACGTTGATGGGAAACGTAAACCTAAAGTAAAGAACTCGCTGCTCTAAAATGTTAGGACAAAGCATATACTGATCCAGATTCCCGATTTGGTTTTCATCATTGCAATCACAAATGAAACAGAAACATGCAAAAAAAAGGATCTCCGCGTTGTGTGTTGTAATCATGGTACCGCAAAAACTAATTTTCCATTACCACATCTCATGAGCCACGTGTTTGGATGTTTTGCGAATAACGACAGTTTTTATTGTTAAACAGCGCGAGACGAGGATTCGTCGGCCTGATTTTTGAATTGTTAAGCAACGGAATAATACCCAGTTAGTCAAACTATTGCAGCAGAGTTTTCGGACGGGATATTCTACCAAGGTGTAACCGTGGAATTCCAAAAGCTCATTATTCAGTCGCCGAGAAAGAAAAATCCGTGTTTCCTTTTGACGAAACGCCGTCAGCAGAATATGTGAAATGTGGGAAACTAAAGATAGATTTTTTTCCTTTCATCCACTTTTCCTTTCTTTTTGACGTTATTTTTATCGGGCCTCCATGTGCATTGCAATTCATGGTTCGGGCTATTATATCACACACACACACTTGTTAGGTACGTGCTTGAAGGGGTTTTCATTAACTCGTTGAAAGTGATCGTTATTGGTGGTATGGAAATTGTCTGAAGGATCTATGAAAAATCAAACTTCCGAGTATGCACAGTAGAGTGACAGGAAAAAAATGACCCCTATCGGCCCACCCCTGATTAGATTTCTAGTCCCACCAGGAGTACTTGCACCAAATTTGAAGCAAATCGGACAAGTCTAGCTACCGGACCAAAGTGCCTGAAATATGTATGGGATTTTTCGACAGTTTACATGGAGAAAACCTACTAACTCGCATTTTTGCCGCTAGGTGGCATTGTATGTATCGTATTATCACTGTAAGTGAAAATAAGAAAGATAATTTAATTGTCCACAACTTTGTCGAAGACTGCTAGTGAATCCGGCTTTGCTAAAAGAAGTTATTAAACTTCTAACGAAGTGATGTCTGAGTCAGTTTTGCATCGGGCCTAGCAGTGCATGGTTGTGTACCAGTACTCGATTCGCACGAACTAAACATTTTTGTGAAATAACCATAAGATTTAGCTCTATGGTATGTTCAGAAGAATTGTAGTAAATAATACGGGCCATGTTTTGATTAGATCATTTTAGTTCCACATTTCACCACATAGAGGGCGCTAACACTAACTTTTCAACGGAAAGAGATAGAAATTAGGTGTCTTCTACAAAGTAGTAGAACAGGCATTTTTCAATAATTCTTCCGAACATCAAGATATTCTATCTCTTTTCTATGAAAAGTTAGTGTTGGCGCCCTCTATGCGGTCACATTTGGAACTAAAATTTTCCAACCAAAGCATAACTCGTATTATGTCTTATAATTCTTCTGAACATACTATTGGGCTAAACCTATCGATTATGTCACAAAAATTCATAGTTCGTGGGAATCGAGTACTGATACACAACCATGCACTGCTAGGCCCCATGCAAAACTAACTCAGACATCACTTCGTTAAAAGTTTAATAACTTCTTTTAGCAAAACCGGATTCTCTAGCAGTCTTCGACAAAGTTGTGAACAATCAAAATATCTTTCTTATTTTCACTTACAGTGATCATACGATGCATACAGTGCCACCTAGCGACGAAAATACGAACTAGTGAGTTTTCTCCATGTAAATTGTTGAAAAATCCCATTCAAACTTCAGGCACGTTGGTCCGGTAGTTAGACTTGTCCGATTTGCTTCACATTTGGTGCAAGTACTCCTGGTGGGACTAGGAATCGAATCAGGTGTGGGCCGATTGGTTTTTCATAAATTCATTATTTTTCTGGGCAGTCTAATGCACAGGAACAATTAGCTTCAACTTCGTTTCTGTACCAAATGTTTAGGAAATTTAAATGCGATCCTGTTCTTTTACAGCAAGGCATATGGAAAAATTTTAGCCTATAATCTTTTCATAATCACGAAAAATGGGATGACGCCAATTGTAAGATGTTCAATTCAATGGTTTGACCCCCTTAAAATCCGGAACACATGTTAGTTAGGTGTTAGCTAGGGGAAAAGAATACAATAGCGAGCTAATTTGATCCAGTCCTAACATCAATATTGAACCAGCTCCGGATTGGTCGTTTACTCAATCAAGAGCATTCATAATATTTACCAAAGGGTTAGGGGGTTCCGCTGATTCTATTCTTAATACTTATAATAAAATTCAACATTTCAATTGAATAGAAGCTAGCTAAATTGCCATTAAAGAAAATGGCGATTTAGCTACATATATTGTTAAGAGACATCAATAAAAAAAATAACTAAGAAATGCAGTTAGATTTGTAGATTCTTGGATTAGGTGCGATCTATGAAGTATTAGTCTCTGTGAAAATTATTAGGTTTTACACCAACCGACATAACCCCGCAAAATGAGCCGGATGAACTTCGTTTGACAATTCTCGGTGGTTTGTTTACATGGGAGTTACGTGAGTTTGTATGTAACAGATGAGCACCCGTTGCACTCGACCTCACGCAACTGACAAAGTAAACAATCACTCTAAAAATCGTTAACCTAATCCCGGCCCGGAGGGGCGAGTGCCATATGCTATTCGACTCAGTTCGTCAAGATCGGAAAATGTCTGTGTGTGTATGTTTTTTTTTAGAGAGCATTAAAAAAATTTAAAAAAAAAGCCTGAGATGGGCAAAAATGTACAAAACCCAAATGTATCAGGGAACGGGTTTGGGCTGCCATCACCCGACCCGCTAAAAACAATTGCTCTTGCCCAGAGCCTGATTCCTCCCCGGCACTATCTTACGGCATTACTTCGGGGAGGGGTTTTTATGTGCATAGCACCCACTTTAATTCAACTATTTAGTAGTTTGTTCCTACAGTAGGGTTACAGCCCTACTCCTCGACGCACCACCAGCTCTCCACGATCCACACAGACTGACAATTTCTGCATGGCAGTCGGAAAGCTGGCTGTGAGTCGAAACTTAATGCTCCTCCCCTACGAAGACAATCTAGGCGGCGAACTTCAGATTGTCTAATTCACCGAGACCTTGGACTCCGTTATGCCATTCAGCACCACGACTCGGTCCCCTTGTGCCAGTTAACACCGCAACTCCCTTCTCGTACAATTCAGCGCCATTTACTCGTTCAGCTCCCGACTTGTTCGCAAACTACTCGGTCTGGTCCCCGACGGTGGACTTAGCCTACTCCGACGGAGAGTTCCCCGGCGAGAGAAGTTCTCCCGAAACCAAGCCAGGTCAGTTCGGCGATTCCGGTGGAGCAAGGCGTCCGGTCCGCTGGTGCCCCGACGACCCGCGACTGGTGGTGTCTATTCGCTGTCTACTCAGTCTATCCCCGGCGGTGAATCTAGCCTACTCAACGGGCCATCCAATAGGTGCTGAGGTCTATCCGGCGATTCCGGGTGGAGGTAGCTTCCGGCTCACCAGCGCCCCAACGACCCACTTTTAGTTGTGCGATGCGGTCTACCGGGTGTAATCCCCGGCGGTAGATCTAGCCTACGCAGCTGCAGCGTTAAGACTCTATCGTACATCCCATTCCAAAGAGTTGGACCGAGAATGGATCCCTGAGGAACGCCCGCTGTGACTCGCATTGACTTCTGCCCTTCGCTCGTCTCGTACAGCAGCACTCTGTTCTGAAAGTAGCTCTTCAGAATCTGGCATAGATAGTCGGGAACCCTCATTCTATGCAGCGCTGCAGTGATGGCTTCCCAGCTGGCACTGTTGAACGCGTTCTTCACATCTATCGTGACCACAGCGGAGTATCGATCTGCTCTTCGCTTCTGTTTAGATGATTTCTCTGCACTCTCGAGCACTATCCGAATAGCTTCCACTGTCGATGCTCCTTTGCGGAAACCGAACTGCATCTTGGACAGTCCGCGCTCACCTTCCGTGAATTTCGTCAACCTATTAAGAATAATCCTTTCCAGGAGTTTTCCGAGTGTATCCAGCAGGCATATGGGCCTGTTCGAGGCCGGATCGCCAGGTGGCTTCCCTGGCGTTGCACAGTGTTTTAAAACGTCGTTTTCGTACTCAAAATTAATAGCGTCTAAACCGTTGACTTTAGAAGTATAGTTTGTTCGGAGAAGTTGTTGTTCTTATAATTGAGCATCCACAGGAGTATACCGTTCAGTGACTAATTCACCTATAAGTGATATACGAAATTTATTTTCCAAGCTAATTAAGATAGAGACTTTGTGTCTTCGGCAAAGTTGTAGCAAATGTTACTACAAAAGAAATTGCTGAAGACACCATATATCTATCTTTAATAGTTTACAAGTTATGGAACATATTATATGGAAGACCCCTTAAAATTAGTTTTTTCATGATAACTTTTTTATACATTATCTTATCTTCTTGGAATCTTCCACAAAGTTGTTTGAAAAGTCTCTATCGTAATTAGTTCCGGACATGTTCAGGATGGCTTCTGCAGCACCATCCTGAACATGTCCGGATATGCGAGGACGCAGCTTTCAGTACCACGTTTGGCATTCCATCCGGACCAGGGGCTTTCTTTGATTTTAGGCGCTTCGATGATAGCTCGTCGTTAGTCACTGGCCGATCCGTGTTTGTTCCTTCTTCTTTGCCGTACGGTATCAATGGCCATATAGTTGGATCGTGCTTCGGGAAAAGACCCACAACGATTATTTTCAGCTTGCTTCGGCACATTTCGGCTGGCGTCGTCGGGCCCTTCATTTTCTCCATCACGACTCGGTATGCGTCACCCCAGGTATTGGCGTCTACTTCTCGGCATAGCTCCTTGTAGAAATCTGATCTCCCGTTTTAAAGCGGCCCTAGCTTCCCGAAACGCTGCCTTACGCTCTTGTCTATCTGGTTCCGACATTGCTCTTTGAGCCCACCTTCTGGCTCTGAGACAAGCAGCGCGTAGCGTACTAAACGTACTCGTTCTACCAGTAAGCTGGACGCCGTTTGTTGCGTGGTTCCAGTTTTCGCGGCATTGCAGCGTCACAAGCCGCCACAACCCTTCTTGTTAGGTCAGCCGCATCCACGTTCTCGGTCCCCCGTTCGGTCGAAGTGCCCCAACAAAGAGGTCTTTTTTAAGGCTTTCGTCTTCCACTTTCGTTCGTCGGTCATCCTTCTCGGTACTGCCGCGAGGTTCCGTTGACCGATACGGTAGCGAATCGCCTGGTGGTCACTATGCGTATACGTTTCGCATACTCTCCAATCCATGTTCGCCGTCAATGAAGCACTACAGAATGTGACGTCGATGATAGACTCCCTCCCGTCTCTCCGAAATGTGCTAACAGAACCTTCATTGCACAATCATACGTCTAACTTCGCTAGAGCTTTCTGCAGGATACACCCTCTCGTGTTGGTTACTCTACTGCCTTATTCCACAGCCCAGGCGTTGAAGTCACCACCAGTGACTAGCGGCTTCCGACCGATCAATTGCTTGGTTAACTGCTCCAGCATTAGGCTGAACTGCTCTACTGTCCACCTTGGAGGAGCGTAGCAGCTAAACACGAAGACGCCGTTGATTTTGGCGAAACCCTCATATGAGCGTACTACCACTTCTTGGATGGGGAATCTGCCCATAACTTGTATCACAGCCATTCTCGATCTATCCGCCACCCAGTTACCGTTATCAGGGGGTACTTGATAAGGATCTGCGATCAAAGCGACATCACACATAGTTTCTGTCGTAGTCTGCCACAACAGTTTCTGTGCGGTGTCACAGTGATTCAGGTTTATGTGGGTCATCTCCATTACCGTTGACCTGCAGTCGCCGTCTTGTAGGCAGGGCATTTAAAGCAACCCGTCTGATGGTCGTTTCCGTCCGCTGGGGTGCAAAGCAAGCACTTCGGCCTCTGCGTGCAGTCTCTCGCAAGATGGCCCGTCCAGTGGCGTAGTAAGAAAATTTTTCGGGGGGGGGGGGGGCGGATATGAAATTTTTTGTATATATATATGAAAAAATGTTCAAAAATATTCTGAGCAGGAAAAAAATGTTCAAAACCAACAAATCAGGGTTTGGGTAGTCAAGGTAGGAAAGCTAGCTGTATAGAATTAATGTTCTTCCCCTACGAGGACAATCTGGGCTGCAAACTTCAGACTGTCTAATTTGCTGAGCCCTTCAGTTCCCTTGTGCAATTCAGTACCACTTCTTCGTTGAGCTTCCGACTGCTTCGCGAACTACTCGGTCTAGTCCCCGACGATAGATCTAGCTTACTCCGACGAAAAGTTCCCCGGCGAGAGAAGTTCGAAAACGAGCCAACCAGCCAGGTGCTGCGATCAGTTCGGCAATTCCGGTAGAGTAGGGCATCCGGTTTGCTGGAGCCCCGGCGCGGTTGGCGGTGTATCGTCGCGATCTACGCGGTCTCGTTCCCGGCGGTGAATCTGACTGTACGCTGACGGAGAGGTCCCAGGCGAAAGAAGTTCTCCCGATACCGATTCTTCAGTACTACAACTTCTTGAGCCCTTTGGCTCCGTGACTGGTGCCATTTAGCACCGCAACTCCTTTAAGCCCTTTAGTTCTCTTCTTGGGCCATTTAGCACTACTTCCTTGATGATCCATTCAGCTCCTCGACTTGTTCGCGTACAACTCGGTCTAGTTCCCGACGATGGACCTGACATACTCCGACAGAGAATTCCCCGGCGAGAGAATTTCTCCCGTGATCGAGCTGCCGAGGTCAGTTCGGCGATTCTGGTGAAGCAGGGTGTCCGGTGCACTGGTGCGCCGATGACCCGCGACTAGTGGTGTCTCCTCGCTGTCTATTCAGTCTAGTCCCCAGCGGTGAATCTAGCTTACGCTAACGGAGAGTTCCCTGGCGAAAAAAGTTCTCCCAATATCGATTATTCTTTGGTTTTCGCTATTTTTCTATCGGAACAACCGGTGGGGTGCCGTGGTCGGTCTGACGAATCCGCATGGGGCGTGACGTCCGATTCGCTGGCGTTTCGACGACTCATACTCGCTGCTCTGTTGCAGTCTACTCGACTAGTCCTCGGCGGTGAATCTAGCTTATTCCCTGGCGGTGATTGCTCTCCCGAAACCGTTGTTCGATGTCCATTCCGTTGTAAGACGGTCATGATCTACATCAGCGGTTCTCAACCTTTTTCGTACAACGTACTCCTTAGATATCACACTGGATTGCTGCGGACCCCCATATGTGTATGCTATCAATGTTGTATGCTATCAATATGTTATTTTTAATTTGTTAGGAAACATGACTTGGAATTTCAATATGCACTCGGAAAATATATTTTTCTTCGCGGTCTCCCAGCAATGACTTCGCGGCCCCCTAGGGGTCCGCGGACCCCAGGTTGAGAATCACTGCTCTACATCATATCTCTGTTTACTGCGTTCCACGTCTTTACGTCGCTTGTCATTCTGTAGACTACATTATCCGGGTTGATGTCCGGTCGTTCCGTTTTAAGTAGCTCCCTGCACGTCACTTCAAACCTCGGACATTCAAAGACTTCAAACCTCGGACATTCAAAGATGCTCCGGTGTCTCCTCGACGATCTCACACACCAAGCACAGTGTTGACGTTGCGTACCCACACCGATGAAGATACTCCTTAAGCAGCCGTGGTTCGGTAGGAGCTGTTTCAGGTGGAAGGTCATCTCTCCGTGCTTTCTATTGACCCACACCGACAGGTTTGGATTAGCCGGTAGGTCCACTTTCCTTTCTCCGTATTGTCACATTCCTGCTGCCACGTCACCATCGAATCGATTCTCATCATCTTCCTCACGTTTCTGGCGTTTCATTGTTTGTAGCACTTGATATCCTCCGACAGGGTAATGTCGATGGGGATCATCTCGGCGACAAAGCATACTGCCTCCGGTACACAATCGCAACTCGTACGACCAGCAGACGAAGCGTCCTGTTCAGCTTTTCGCGGTTTCATTGTCTCCGTCACCGACACCTCCATTTCTTCAAGTGTCTCACCATTAGTGACACATCGTCCACGAAACCAACGATTTTCACTTTCCTGGGAAGCCGCAGTGTTAAGACCCCATCGTACATCTCATTCCAAAGTGTTGGACAGAGAATGGAGTCCTGAGGAACGCCCGCTGTGACTCGCATTGCCTATTGCCCGTTTGTTCGTCTGGTACAGCAGTGCTCTACTCTGGAAGTAGCTGTTCAGGATCTGGCTCATTCTTTTATGCCACGCTACGGCATTGGTCTATTCGAGGTTGCATGGCTCGGTGACTTCACACACTTTGGCAGCAACATCAGTTTCTGCACCTTCCTTATTTCGGGGATTACCATCATCTAAAGACTTCAGCAGTAGCATCCTGAACATGTCCGGATACGCCAGGATCGCAGCTTTCAGCGCCACAGTTGGTATTCCATCCGGACCGGGGGTTTTCTTTGATTTTAGTCACATCGACGCTTCTTTGAGCTCGTCGTTAGTCACTTACCACTCGGCTGTGTTACCTCCTTCTTCTTCGTCGTACGGTGTCGGTGACCAGGTAGTTGAATCGTGATTCGGGAAGAGACCCTCAACGATTATCTTTAGTTTTCCCGGGTATATTTCAGCTGGTGTCGCAAACCCTCGTCTTCGTCATGACGACTCAGTACGGGTTCCCCTAGGGATTGGCGTTTATTTCTCAGCACAGCTACTTTTGGCAATTGGCTTGCTAAGCTTGATCTCCCGTTTTAAAGAGTCCCTACCTTCTTGAAACGTCGCTTGTGCTCCTCTCTCACTCTCCGATCTTATGCTCTGAGCCCGTTTTCTGGATCTAAGACAAGCAGCGTGTAGCGTACTGAGCTACTCATTTAACCCTTAATCTGCACGCCGTCTACTGCATGGCCCTAGTTTTCGTGACATTGTAACGTCACAAGCCGTCACAATGCTTCTTGCCCCATCAATGTACTTGATTCCGTTGTTCGCCGAAGTAACTCAACAAAGAGGTTTTCGTTAAAGGCTTTCGTCTTCCACTTTAGCTTGCGTCCTTCTTCGTGCTGCAGAATCGCCTGGTGGTCTCTCTCTCACACTCTCCAGTCCATGTTCGCCGTCAGTCAAGGACTACAGAATGTGGCGAAATTTCTCTCGGTACCGATATCCGTTTCGTGAACCAATAAGCTCCCAGCTCCTCGTTTCGCCGCGATCTACTTGTTATAGGCCTCGGGGGTTGAGCTAGCCTCCACGACGTGCCCTCAGGTAGGTGTCGAGTCTGTGGCCAATTTTCACTACAAGGAAATATTTTCACAAGATTTTTTTTTTTATTCATTTCGTTTATTTGATAGGCACAAATGCGTTAGCTTGGCGGTGCCAAATGCTTATGTTTTTACATTTTGGATATCTTAAAACTAGGAGGTTACAATGTTGAAATATTTTTTTTTACAAAGGAAAAAAAAGTTTACAGCTATCTTAAGACTAGAAATAAGATTCAATATACAAGAGAGGGCCAAAAGATTTTTTTATGAAAAAATTTAAAACAAGGGATTCACTTTGATATACAAGAGAGGGAGTAATAGTATTTTACGAAATATTTTACGGTTATCTTAAAACTAACAATATAGTTTAGTACACAAAAGGGGGAACAAATATTTATGAGAAGTTTCACAGAAATTTTAAAACTAGGGATTCAATTCTATTTACAAAATGGAGGACAAGAGTTTCAATAAAGAGTAAAAATTATAGCTATCTTAAAACTAGGAATACAGAATACTAATTTGAATTTTTTAACTAAAACTTATGCTTGGTCAAGATATTCAGAGGGTGGCTTATTTCCGCATCAGTGTAGCAGCAGTTGTATCAAGGACAGGGGAGAGACAGGGAAAGAAGAGCAAAACTTGCAACTTTCGCTCGAAGGGGGGGGGGGGGGGGGGATCAGCGAAATAAATTTGCGCCTCAGTCTAGTAAGTCGTCGAGTACCGGATTGGCGGATGGTATTCTTCGGACCCGCGGGGAATCCTTCAAAAGTCATCGGACCTCGAGTCGCTCTCGCTTCAGTTTCCTTCTATGCAGGCGTAGTGGTGAGGGCGACGGCGGTTACATAGTGGCACTCTGGAGCTGATCGGTTCCACAAGGCAGGAGGAAACTCTAAAAACGAGAAATAAAAGAGAGGGGCTAAATTGGGATATTTATCGTTTTTATGAAGGTATAAATAAGGGACATATAGGGGAAATCACGAGTTGCCAGCATATCTCGGACTGGTACATTGGGTGGTCTACCTCGGGCCCGAAGGGATTCCTTTAACTGAGACCTGGCGTCACAATACCCGGCGCACACCCAGACAACGTGTTCGATGTCGTGATAGCCCTCGTCACAAGCGCACAGACTACTCTCCGCAAGCCCAATACGCCGCAAATGCGCATCCATGGTGTAGTGATTGGACATAAGTCGGGACATTACACGAATAAAATCCCGACCCACATCCATCCCCCCGAACCAAGGCTTCGTTGATACCTTTGGGATAATCGAATGTAGCCATCGTCCAAGTTCCCCGTTGCTCCACGAGGTTTGCCAACTGTTGAGCGTCCTCTGACGACAAATACTAAAAAATTCGTTGAAGCAGATTGGTCTTTCGTATATGTCACCATTTAATGCGCCCGCCTTTGCTAATGAGTCGGCCTTTTCATTGCCCGGGATAGAACTATGAGAGGGGACCCAAACAAAGGTAATCTGATAAGATTTTTCAGATAACGTACACAAGGACTCCTGTATCATCCCCAGAAAATACGGGAGTTGCTTTTTAGGCTTCACCGCACGAAGAGCCTCGATAGAGCTGAGGCTATCCGAAACGATGAAGTAGTGATCTGTGGGCAGAGTGTCGATGATCCCAAGGGTGTACTGAATTGAAGCTAACTCTGCGACGTAAACTGAAGCGGGATCATTGAGCTTGAATGAAGCGGTGATAGTATTGTTGAAGATACCGAAGCCAGTGGACCCATCGAGATTTGATCCGTCAGTGTAAAACATTTTGTCGCAGTCGACTTCTCGGAATTTATTATAAAATATATTGGGGATCACCTGCGGGCGTATATGGTCCGGGATTCCACGAATCTCTTCCTTCATGGATGTGTCAAAGAATACAGTAAAATCAGAAGTATCTAGGAAACGGACACGGTTGGGATTGTACGAAGAAGGATTGATGCTCTGTGCCATGTAGTCGAAGTACAAGGATATAAAACGGGTTTGAGAATTAAGCTCGACGAGCCTCTCGAAATTTTGAATTACCAACGGGTTCAGAATGTCGCATCGGATGAGCAATCGATATGAGAGTTCCCAAAATCGATTTTTTAGCGGAAGAACGCCCGCCAGCACTTCGAGACTCATCGTATGGGTCGAGTGCATGCAACCCAAGGCAATGCGCAAGCAACGATACTGGATTCTCTCCAGTTTGATGAAGTGTATGTTCGCAGCGGAGCGGAAACAGAAACACCCGTACTCCATCACCGACAATATCGTTGTTTGGTACAACCTGATCAGGTCTCCTGGGTGAGCACCCCACCATGTTCCAGTTATTGTTCGGAGAAAATTGATCCTTTGTTAGCATTTCTGTTTCAGATACCTAATGTGACATCCCCAGGTACCTTTAGAGTCGAACCAGACCCCGAGATATTTAAATGTGAAAACCTGGTTGATCGTTGCACCCATTAATAAAAGCTGGAGTTGCGCCGGCTCACGCTTCCTAGAAAAAAACAATCAACTCAGTTTTCTCCGTGGAGAACTCAATACCCAGCTGAAGAGCCCAAGCAGACAAATTGTCCAAGGTATTTTGTAATGGTCCTTGCAAGTCGGCAGCTTTGGGCCCTGTAACAGAGACCACCCCGTCGTCTGCAAGTTGCCTTAGCGTGCATGAATTGGCAAGACAATCGTCAATGTCATTCACGTAGAAATTGTAGAGCAGGGGACTTAGACATGAGCCCTGGGGAAGACCCATGTAGCTAAATCGCGATGTTGTTAAATCGCCATGCGAAAAGTGCATGTGCTTTTCAGACAACAGGTTTAACAAAAAGTTATTTAAAATTGGTGAAAGACCATGCTGGTGCAGCTTCTCTGACAGAATGTTGATAGAAACTGAGTCAAAAGCCCCCTTAATATCCAAGAAGACTGATGCCATCTGCTCTTTGTTAGCATAGGCCATTTGGATTTCTGTAGAAAGCAACGCAAGGCAATCGTTCGTCCCTTTGCCTTTGCGGAAGCCAAATTGTGTATCTGACAGTAAGCCATTTGCTTCAACCCAATTGTCGAGGCGAAACAAGATCATTTTCTCGAATAACTTCCGAATACAGGACAGCATTGCAATCGGCCGATACGAGTTGTGGTCGGAGGCTGGTTTTCCTGGTTTTTGGATGGCGATGACCTTCACTTGCCTCCATTCATAAGGGACAATGTTACCCTCAAGAAACTTGTTAAATCAATTCAACAAGCGCCTTTTTGCAGTGTCAGGCAGATTCTTCAGCAAGTTGAATTTGATTCTGTCTAACCCTGGGGCGTTATTGTTGCACGATAAGAGAGCAAGTGAGAACTCCACCATCGAAAACGGTGTTTCGTTCGCGGTATCGTGAGGAGACGCGGCGCGGCACGTTTTCTGTACCGGGACAGAGTCCGGACAGATCTTCTTGGCGAAAGCGAATATCCAACGGTTTGAATGTTCCACGTTCTCGTTGGTACTATTACGGTTACGCATACGTCGAGCCGTACCCCAAAGAGTGCTCATCGCTGTTTCTCTCGTTAACCCGTCGACGAACCGGCGCCAATAACTGCGTTTTTTGGCTTTCATTAGACTCTTCATTCGCCTTTCTAACGACGCGTACTGTTGATAGCTAGCGGGTAACCCGTCTTCCCGGAAGGCCTTATATGCAGTGGACTTTTCCGCGTACAGCTCTGAGCACTCTTTATCCCACCACAGGGTGGGAGATCGTCCATGGGTATTCGCGCTGGGTACTGGTTTAGTCTGAGCTTGATTCGCACTGTCGAGAATCAAGCCAGCCAAAAACCTGTACTCTTCCTCCGGAGGAAGTTCTTGAGTGGATTCGATTTTAACGGATATCGCGGTCGCGTAACTCTTCCAATCAATGTTCCGTGTGAGGTCATATGAGACATTGATTGTTTCCGATGGTCTTGAACCGTTAGCAATTGAAATTACGATAGGCAAATGATCGCTACCGTGGGGATCAGGGATCACCTTCCACCTGCAATCTAACTGTAGCGATGTCGAGCATAGCGATAAATCCAACGCGCTTGCGCGTGCTGGTGGTGTAGGAATCCGCGTCATTTCTCCCGTGTTTAAGATGGTCATGTTGAAATTATCGCAAAGATCTTGGATTAATGTTGATCTATTATCATCATGAAGACAGCCCCATACCGTACCGTGCGAGTTAAAGTCTCCCAGAACTAGCCGCGGTGCCGGTAAGGATTCCGTGATATTACAAAGCGTTCGGTGCCCTACCGAGGCTCTAGGAGGAATGTAGATGGAAGCAATGCAAAGGTCTTTACCTTTGATTAAAACTTGACAAGCGACAATTTCAATGCCTGGTGTCGAAGGGAGGTTAATTCGGTTGAAAGAATAGCACTTTTTGATCCCCAAAAGTACTCCTCCATAGGGGTTTTCTCGATCCAGACGAATTATATTAAAGTCGTGGAAGTTGAGGTTTATATCGGAAGTTAACCAAGTTTCACATAATGCGAAAGCATCACATTTTAAACTATTTAGTAAAAATTTAAAGGAATCGATTTTCGGGAGGATACTTCTGCTGTTCCACTGTAGAACAGTGATCGAATCGGTGACCTCGTTCGATGACTTAGCCATCGAAGGATACGATCGCTGCAAGGAGGGGCCATTTAGTAGTCAACTGCTTCAAAAATGTTTGCACTATAGGGAGAAAACGTATCAGAAGGCTTTTAAGAGGATCAGTAACATTGAAAGCTGTGAAAATTAAGTCCACTATGTCAGAAAATTTCATTAGTCCGCTACTGGACTGAGTATCTGTTTGAAAAAAGGGGACACTTGGGGTTTTGGATGTCCCTGGAAGTGGTGGGTACTCCTTGTTAGAATTAATATTTCCAAGTCCTGGAGCAAATTGCTTCGGCTTTTGTGCATCACTTCCGTTGGATTTATTGGTTGTAGATGGCGCACTCTGAGTGGACGACACCTTGGCACCCTTACGGGGCAATGTAGGGGAGGCTGGATTTCTCCTCTTCCTGGATTCCCCTGGGTTAACCAAAGATGTTCCCTCTCGTGGGTCTTCAGATTCTTGCTCAACGTTAGCCAAACCAGCATAGGGATTTTCGGACAGGACAGATGGCGAAGCATTCTTTAGCATTTCTGCATAAGAACGCCTTGAGCGTTCCTTAAGGGAGCGCTTAATTTTATCCCCGCGCTGCTTGTACGCAGGACATGATTTAAGAGCATGTGAAGGGCCCCCGCAGCAAATACACTTTTCAGTTTCTTTGTCGCAAGAGTCATCCTCATGCTCTCCTTCGCATTTGCCGCATCGTTTCTTATTTCCACAATATGTGGCTGTGTGGACCAACTGCTTGCAATTGCTGCAGTTCATGACCCGCGGTACGAACAGGCGAACTGGTAGGCGTACCTTGTCAAGGAGGATGTAGTTGGGAAGAGAGGACCCGGCGAATGTCACCCGAATCGAGCCTGATAGAGAGTAGGTAGTCTTACCTCCCTCGGTGTTTGCGATATACAATTGTTTGCATTCCAAGATCTTAATCTGTTCAAGTGAGGGGTCCTTAAAGCAGCCAACCCCGTGCTCCAACAGTTCTTCGCATTTCAGGCCCGGTTCGGACACTACCCCATCGATTTCACAGGCCACACAAGGCACGTACGCTTTAAATTCCCGTGTAAAGCGCTCACAGCAAGCAATCGCGTTTGCCTGGCCGAGATCATTCACTAGAACACGTATCTTGTTTGCCCGAACACGTGTTATCTGAGTTACGGCCGGATAATTAGCAGTCAAATCTCGAGAAAGTTTTAATATATTAACCGGTTTCTCTCCGGTCCGAAAATATACCACCCATGGCCCAGAGGAACCTTCTGGGTACTGCTTTATACGGGGAGCAATGCGAGTATTAGGGGGATCAGGGACTTCCATGATTACATCAGATGGTATTTTGCCCTCGGCCATTTAAGCACGAGGGCAGAGCGTTATATAAACGGGAATGTGTCTTATTATTTGATTATAAGGTAGGGTAAAAGTAGGGAAAAGGAAAGAAAGCAAACGAGGAAAAAAAATAAAGCAAAACTTATCTGCAAACAACGTCGATTGTTCCGCACCAGCGAAAACAATGTACTGGATTTACTGCCGGCACCAGCAGAATGGCAGCTAACGAACGAACAAAGGATGACCTTGAATCACTGAAATTTACACACTGAACACCACTGTGAAATATAACGATCCGTTCCGTTCAAAGGTTGGGAGACGTATGATATTTTCACAAGATAACTTTTGCAAATGAAACTTTCATTTCATTTCAAATTTTAGGCATATTTTTGTTTAACATATTGATTTTTTTCAAAATTCTCCAAAATATTTCGGGGGGGGGGTTTGTCCCCCCCCCCCCACGCTACTACGCCACTGGGCCCGTCTCTCCGCATTTCCGACACATGTGTGTATGTATGTGTGTATGTTTGCATGTGGAAAAAAATGTCACTTCTGTTTCTCAGAGATGGCTGGACCGATTTGCACAAACTTAGTCATCGGCAGCTATTGATTTTTTTTTATTGATTGGACTTCGACTTTCGACAATTTCTCGACAAACGGATAATCGATTATTTGGAAAAATCAGACAACACTGATTACTCCAGCTAAATCCAAACAGACTAACTACAATATCTTTAGGTCTGCGGATGATACTTATAACTGTTAGTGCTCAATGGTAAGGCATAAGTGCCAGTTATCAGCCATCTTTGTTTTTGTGGACAAATGTGGCACACATCAAAAGATGTCTAAAAACTTCGTGGTTCATAAACAAGATGAGGACGAAGTGATTAAAGAGCGGCTATGAGACAACTCGTTCGCAAAATAAAATAATAATGGCGATGCTCATTAAACTAGTTAATTTTAGCTCTTTCCAAATAATCTATCCTTAGTTTAGTTTAGCCTTGCTTATTTCATTAAACTTTCATAATTTCACGGTACCTTTCACTCCCCAATACACCACCAACTTGCTGCTGAGTTCTTCATTAAATCAATAAATTATTATCAATGCTTACCATCATTTATTACTATCTTCTATCTTCCACACAGCTAATCGACATATTGAGTACGCATCATCTGTGCAACTCCGCTCTGGAATTTGACTGTAAATTCCGGTATCTCCACTAATATGATAATTGACACACGCTGTATGAGCTATAGCTCAATTACGTCAAAATCAAGATTCAGTTTCAACATCTTTAGAATGGCTTTGCCGGTGCTGCTGCTTCTAGTTGGATCGTCATCCATTGGGTAAGTATATGTTGAATTCGAGTATAACATTAGTTAAAACAATCCTGATTTAGAAATGTACTGAATTAGGTAAGTTAGGTTCAACGCTTCGAATTCGTCTCTTCAGCAGTGCTGGGAAAATCACCAAAAATCAAAAATCATCAGTGATAATTATCACTGCTGATCATGCTGTGCTATGATCACAACCATAAAAAATCGCTAGTGATTTTCTCTGAAGCGATAATGTGCTAGCAAAAAATCATTGCAATAAAATCACCGCCTGTGATCACGGCCTGATTATGATTTTTTTTTTAATCAGGATTATGAAGTTGAGAAAATCAGGTACGATAGAAAAGATGCAAAATCGGGATTGATGGTATTGTACAAGATTATTGTAAGAAACTCCTTATGATGATGATTTAGCCAAATGATTTTGGGAGTGAGAGCGATCCAGCACACATGTAGGGATGCAAAATAATCCAAATTCTAACGATTTCAGCTTTACGGGAATGTGTTTTATATTGAAGGACAAGTTGTTGGTAGTTGAAAATCAATAGTTTTGGACATTTTCAATGCACAGGGGGGTTCGCCGATGTGTCAAAATGGAATTTTCTTCAACTTTTCGGGAAAGTGTTTTATATAAGGCAATCCGTGAGACGTTTCTGATCAGCTGATTATTTCTTTTTTACTTCTTCTGACGTTACTCCGAGGGGTACGACGTCCGACAATATCGTTGATTCGAACCAACATCAAACGAATCGGATTAACGAAAGATGTTTGTCGGACGAATTTTCTGTTCGCAGGAGTAGACTTGTTGACAGAACCCACCGCTGTATTGTCAAACAAACGTCTAATGGATTGCCTAATTGAAGGACAAGTTGTTGGTAGTTCAAAATCAATAGGTTTGGACATTTTCAATGCACAGGGGGGTCCGCCGATGCGTTAAAATTGATTTCTTTCAACTTTTCGGGAAAGTGTTTTATATTGATGGACAAGTTGTTGGTAGTTGAAAATCAATAGTTTTGAACATTTTCAATGCGCAGGGGGGTCCGCCGATGTGTCAAAACTGAATTTTTTTGGAAAATTGTTATGTTTATTTCTTTCATTTTGATAAATATGAGGCTGACAAAATCGTCAAAAGCTGACAAAATTGGGGATAAACAAAATCGGGGGCTGATAAAGGTCTTTTCTTTGTCTACAATCTTTTTTTGTCTACAATAATTTAAGGCTTTCTTTTTTTCTTTTTTTGTTTGCAATAATTTAAGGCTAAAGATTGCGTTATCCATTTTTTTATTTTTCGAGCAATTCAAAATTGTTCAAGTTATTACTTAGAATAGTTAATAAAGTGAAGACCCGATTTTATCAGCTCTCGATTTTGTCTACCCAGATTTTATCAGCTTTTTAACCCGATTTTGTCAGCCCCTGATTTTATCAGCTTTTTAACTCGTTTTTGTCAGCCTCATATTAACATATGTTTGATAAGCTCTAGCAGACGAACCAAGTCCAATTCGTGTAAATCCTTTCTTGAGCATATTTTCCGTGTCTTAGAGTTTTTTTTAATTTTGCGCTGGAAGACCTCCTTAAGTGAAATTTTTACAATATCAGAAAAAGTTATAAGCCTATGTTTAGGGACTATAGAAGAATACATTAACAGCTTCGGTTTGTAATAGTAAATTAAGTGTTTATTATAGTAAAATAAGAGTAAAAATGAAATTAAAGTTTGTTTTGCTATTGTTAGGATTATATTGATTTGAAGACAGAGCTGCGCTAAATAAATTTAAGTGTTGGATACGTTGTACATAAAAACGTATTGACTCCAAAAATACGTCTGTTGAACTTTTTTTTCATAATTAGTTCGTCGGGATAATGACCGATATCAATATTTTTGTAATTATCTTTGTTTTTGGAACGAGTTTGACGAGTGGGTTTTGAAATAGCGTCATCGGTGATTACTTTACGCCAAAAATAGAACGTTTTGTACATTACACTCAAGAACTACGATCACGCAACTTCAAATTTGAAACTGTTCGATGTTTTACATATGGAACAAGTACCTCCAAAGTCATTGAAAAGAACTTTTGGAAAATCAAGATTGAACGTGAAATCTAAAGAGCTAAAATTGGCGTAAAGTCACCCCCACAAGGGGGCTACTTTACGCCAATTTTTTTTTTCGCAAAATCATGTAAACTCCTTGGTTTTTTGTTATGGATTATGCTCTTTATTTATGTGTGAAAGCAAATGAATGTAGTGCTCGTAAAAATAAAAGGATGTGTTCAAAAAATGCGTACCACGCATCCAATAACCTTGTTTTGGAGAGTCAATAAGTTCTACAATGAAAAAAGCAAGCCGAGAAAAAAAGCTCTACATGATATACTTGATATTGATGATATTGAGCCTTAAGAATTAGACCACCTTGTTTTAGTATTTTTCTAAAAGTAGTTTTAATTGTGTTACGGAGTGCAAAGGCTTTTCCAACAGAAACGTTTTAATGGTCAGGTCAGTTCGGGAAATATTTTTTAGAGCTGCGCCGCCTCTAATTTTTACCTACAAACGGCGGCGGCGGGGCGCACGCCTCTAATATTTTTTTCTTTCTTTTTAATAAATCGAAGCTATTAAAATATTCTTCTATCGTCTCTAGACATAGCCTTGTAATCCTTTCGGATTATTTCGTAAAAATTTCCCCCAGTGCAAAATTTAAAAAAAAAATGATTTTTTGGTTTTTGCTAATTTTGCATCTCTAAGACAAGAAAAATATGCTCCATAAAGGATTAACTATTTTACCAATTATAGAACCTCGTCCTTCACATAGTGAAAAAATCATCTTTTTAAAACCAAATCTACTTTGAAAATTTGTTCGAGGTATGCCTCCTTTGCTTAAACATTTATCAAAAGCCCCTACTGCTTAATATTTGTAATACATTGACAGACCCTAAGCTCATTTAAAATGTCAACAATTGATTTTTATCTGCCAACAACTTGCCCTTCACTATAAAACACTTTCCCCAATAGTTGAAATCATTCCCAATTAGATACTTCGACAGAGCCTCCTGTACATTGAAAATGTCCAGCCCTCAACTTGCCCTTTAATATAAAACAATCCTAAAAAGTTGAAAAAATTCCATTTTGACACATCGGCGGACCCCCCTGTATATTTAAAATGTCCGAAACTATTGATTTTCAACAGCCCTCAGCTTGTCCTTCAATATAAAACACTTTCCCAAAAAGTTAAAAAAAATTCACTTTGACACATCGTCGGACCCCCCTGTGCATTGGAAATGTCCAAAACTATTGATTTTCAACAGCCCTCAACTTGTCTTTCAATATAAAACACTTTCCCAAAAAGTTGAAAAAAATTTCATATTGGCTCATTGACACCCCTAACATCACGGCTCACAGAAAGGAGGCTTGCTATTCCGCGAATTGACAGTTTTTGGTGACGTCAGAGAAATCGTTGAGATAAACAAACGGATTTCTCGAAAGTTGTTAATTGACAATATTCGAGCTCTTACGGTGGAAAAAAAATAGTGTGCAATGGATATTTGACGTAAATTACGCCATAATTACACTAGACACAGTGGATAGTCAGTGCATCTATGTGATTATTAGCGTAAATCGGGAATTTGGATGCATGCCATAGAAAACATATCCCACCGTAATTTTCTGATCACAGCAAAGGTTTTGGACATCCGCATAGCTTTCTTGTGATTTACCAGGTGCCGATCATTCGTTAGCAGCAAACAATATATGAATTTCATGTAATTGTTTTCGCCGACGATTTCTATGACGCGCTCTCGTCAAATGTTTACACTCTAACGAGCTAGCCTAGTATATGTAAGCCGTGCCCTAACATATCCATAATGTTCGAAAATAGATAATGATCATTGATCCAAGAATTAAATCAAATCGCAATCATGGCTGATAATGCTCACTTGTGATTTTTTCCGAATTGCTCGCTGCAGATAGAATCATGCCGTGATCACCCTCTCAATTATCAAATTCAACCACAGATCACAATCACCACTGGTAGAGGGCAAGAAAAAATCGGTAGTGATTTTTGTGAGATGATCTTTTGATAGTTAAGAGAGTGATCACGGCATGATTTTATCGGCAGTATGAATTTTCGAAAAAATCATAAGCGATAATTATCAGCCATGATTGCGGTTTGATTTTTTTTTTGATTATGATTTTCCCAGCACTGCTCT
This sequence comes from Topomyia yanbarensis, assembly GCF_030247195.1. Taxonomy (NCBI): domain Eukaryota; kingdom Metazoa; phylum Arthropoda; class Insecta; order Diptera; family Culicidae; genus Topomyia; species Topomyia yanbarensis. The sequence goes on along the minus strand of NC_080670.1, from coordinate 179,586,858 downwards.
TCAGTATGTGGCAGTCAACTAGCCCACCATATAGATGCTCAGTACAAAACATTTATATATCAGAGTTTGACATTGTTTTGGTTCATTGAAAAGCTTCCATATCTAAGCATCTACAGAATATGTGAAATTTAAATGGAAGCGTTGGTAGCTGCCTGTCCTCAGTAGTCTTTATGGTCAATTTAAGAACAGCAGTTGGGATACTCCAGCTAAATGCTCTGTCACAAAGTTTGGCATCTTCAATGATACGTCAGGTTCTATTAAAAAAAATTCTATCGATGATCACATCAATAGTGTATGTAAGAAGAGTAACGATACTGTCGAAAATGGTACTATGATTATCTGTCAGGGTCATTTCAAACGAACTAACTACCTAACAAAACCCTGTGGTTTCAGAGGTCGTTTGTTCGTTTGAACAGACACTGCTCGGTAATCATTTTTTTACATAAGCCACTCTCCTTGCACTCTGATCAAAACTTCTCCTGCGTTGATTAATCCATGTGCAGTTATATTAGTGCGAGATTGAGGTTAAATCAGGTAAAGAATTACTGTCTTCGTGTTTTATTTCGTATAGTTACATATATGTCTATACACATTGCAACAGTGTTGGTGTGCTAGACGTAAAAAAAGTCGATTGCCACAGAAAGTAATCCATGATTTGGTACACTTTCCAAAACGGGCTCTGACACTCCGTCATTTACGGAGCACTTTGATTTACTCGCTTGAAAAGCACAAATAAAAACATAATCCCATCGTAAAACTGTTGAGTATCATAATTTCACTTTCTGTTATTATCAATAAGTACTTCATTCGTTTCCGCTTTATAAGAACCCATCGACACACTTTCCACTAATATTCAATCCACCACTATTTAAGATAAGCAGATAGTGAAAACCACTTTCACTACAAACTGATTAGAAATCCGTATATATATACAGCTAAGCAGTGAATTACAGTCATCAGTCGAACCTAGGAACATTCGTATCGCTACCAAAATGGCTAAATTAATCGCATTGGGAGCCACAATCCTGGCCCTGACTGCTACGGTCCTTGCCAGCAACGATCAACCATCGAACGTTGAAGCCCGTATCCAAATCGTGGAGAACATTTCCGCCTTCCGAGCGGCCCATCCCGAACTAAACCTTGTTCCCGTGGAAAGCACTCGAAGCCCCCGGCAGCAAATTTTGTACACTCTCGGAAATAGAGTTTCAGGTACGGTTTGTGGTCATTCCGAGATAATACGGTAAATTTGTGATGTCTTTTATCTACCAACAGGAGATCGACTGGTCGCCGCCGACCAGAATGGTCAATCGTGGACAACATTCCAGGATGTTGCGCTGACTCTGGCCTATCCACAATCCGGAGTCGGTGCAGTGATCAGCTACATCCATGTGGTGGTGAACCAAAGTTCGAACCTGGGCCGAGGCTATGTGGTGGCCGGAGGAATCGGTCAGCGATATATTCAGCTAGTGATTGAGGCCTCTCGAACAAACTACTTTAACTATGATGCTCAAATCTATGGGAAGTAGGATCAATGTCTTGGTATTGATATAATAAATTAGCGAGAACGTTGATGTTGCATCGCAACGAAAAGTGTACTTTTTGTTTTAAATGTCAGCTGACATTCGCTTTTCATAAACGATAATGAGTAAGAAATTGAGAAACGTTTCGATTTTGTCTCATTCGTATCTGATAGCCGACTTGACTACACAGTTAGACGTAAAATCTAAAGAGTAACATTACCTATGGTCACAAGAAAACGAGTGGTAACGGATGGAGTCTCGTAAGCACACACAAGTAGTGTTCCCATTTGGATTTTAACGTGTAACTGTGTGGCCGTGGTGTGTTAATCCATGACTTACTAAAGTTGTAGTTATTGTGCACTTCATCCACAAAATGGTTATGATCGAATATATTACCAAAAGGTAATAAATACTACAGACTTTTTATACACAGACTGGCGAACTATCAAAAACTGCAGCCAAACGAGCTTGAGAGTTTTGTGAGGGGCATTGTGGGAGGAAGCCCATGTAAAGCTTATGGGATTTTCCTTGATGCCAGTTTACATTCATGGTTGCTACACTGAAAAAAATCCAAACGTTAATTCTATTTGCTTCAAACCACTTAAAATTCATATGAAGAAGAAATGCTATTGTTATCACGCGCACATATACCTTCTATGTGTCAACTGTATAAACTATGTATGCACACATATAAGTTATATATGCATACTGTTATAGAATGGGGTTTTATGTGCCTAATAGTTATGAAATGTAAATGTAAGATTAATATTTCTTGTAAATACACACATTAGGTTTATGTTCCAGCAAATAGTGTCTATATGCCTCCGTTAATTGCAAAAATCTATGTGTAAAATCTATAGGCATAACGTTTACTTTTTTTTAGTGTAGTTTTACTGTTTTTGTTTCCGCACGTCTGTGTATAAAGTGTCTGTAGTAAAAATAATAATTAGCTGCTTATCAACTTCTGATATCCAAGTCAGAGTTAAAAATATTCGAAGCTCTTTTTAGACGGCTGAAAATGAACCTGATGCGACTCGCATATCATCAATATCCATGTTATTCATTCAGATGAACAATATATTCATTTCAATAATTATCTAGGAAAATGTTTTCAAATGCCGGTAAAGCATGTAAAACAACAATCATCATCGCTTACATTGTGCCAGGGCCTACTTTGATGCGTTTGATTCGTTGCTGCACGGTCGCTTCGTGTAATGATCGGAGACGAATGAAAATCTGCATGGATGAATGGGCTTTTTGTTCGCTTGACGTTTTCAGCTGCGTCACTGAATATTGAAAATGAATGCGGCTGAATATGATCAATTTTCATTCAATGAATTTGAATATTTTTAACTCTGATCCAAGTACACATACTTCTTTCGGAGAATTGAGTATACGGGTAGATCACAATATTTTTTAGTTGGAAATTTTCTAAATGATATTAAGCGAACGATTAGGTACTGCAATTTATTTAGTTAATTATTCTCAAAATCGAAAAAGTGATATCGTAAGTGCTTGACAGGCGTATGTCCACCAAAAATTACAATATCACTCTGAAATCACAATTAGGATCTATTTGAAATTTTCATCCAAAACCATCATTTATTGATGAACCTGTTCTACCTTATTGCCAATTCGATTGAACTGTGAGATATACGGCAGCCGCAGATGCGCGAGGTCAAATAATATTAAACACGCCTGGATGATCTTTTTTTTTTTGGTAACCCAAAATCCTATTACGCTATGTCCACCCTTAACCCTGTACCGACAGCAGACAGCATTCGGACGGATCGATTGCCGATTGGATGGCGGGAGAAACTCGCCATGTGACCGCCAGTCCAAACATATATGAAATACGGGCTTCTAATTGATTGGATTTTATTTATTGAATCATACACGAATGTGGATCCGATGCCAATTTTCCAGACTGCAGTTGATGTTGGTACGGCGAAAGGCCGGAAATTGTCTACCGCTGAAATCGTAATAATATTTTGGAAGGTAATTATCATTGGATTATAATTAATCCTGATTGATGAGAATCTTATTATGTTGATAGTTCGACAGATTTGAAGAACAGTTGTGTAGACAATGGTGTAATATATCAAACAGCAGATACTGTCAAATTAAATAATTTCAAATACAGCGTGCTTGATTTATCGTTAAGAACCTACTGCGGAATGATAAAGGATATTTGACGAAAAAATCTTCCGCACATGCTATATAAATCTCAACCATCAGAAAATTATTAAGCTTTAACTCGAAGTGTCTTGTTTCGCTTACAGGCCAGGATTTTGTTCCTGGAAGGGCCTAAAGGATGAATGCCGAAATTTATCAATTCTAATGACTTGCGATAATCACTATAAAAACAATTCCAAAACTAATAGAATGGAATTTAAAAATCATAAAAATACGTTCATAATTCCAAGAAAGGCATAAATATTCATTTTGAATGATGTTTTAATTATTTATTTACAATTTATTCTAATTAAAACTATGAAAGTTGTGGAATTTGCGCTTCGACTTCGTCTCATCAGAATCCGACACCAACTTAGTGACACTAACTCCATAAAACGGAGACATAATTTGTGTTCCTAAGCAAACCCCTAGTTAAGCGTGATATCCCGCAAGAAAAGGTATTCATTTTAAGCTGATGAGAACTAACAATGGATATTCAAGAGTCAAGGGTCAATCGACCACAAAAATCCATGGCGTCGCCTGCAAATGCAAGGTGTTTCAGACTACACGTTTACAAGATACACCAAATCAAAATGGCATCGGAAAATGCGTCTTACGAAACATTACACGCTGCTGCTCATCAAATCATGTTCCATCGCGATATGGATGACGAAACTTACATCAACCATAGAGTGCAGTGAGCTCATGGTTCATCCTTCGCCGCCACACACTGTTCTCCTGCACACCGCCGAAGATCGTCCTTAGCACCCGTCGCTGGAAAGCTCCTAGCGCTTGCAGGTCCTCCTCGAGCATGGTCCAAGTCTCGTGCCCGTAGAGAACCACCGTTCTTATAAGCGTTTTGTACATAGTGCATTTGGTGCGGGGGTGAATCTTTCTTGACCGCAGTTTCTTCTGCAACCCAAAATAGGCCCAACTTCCACTGACGATGCGTCTTCGGATTTCACGGCTTACGTTATTGTCAACCGTTAATAAGGATCCTAGGTAGACAAAAACCTCCACTACCTCGAAGGTATCCCCGTCGATCGTAGCGCTGTTTCCTAGCCGGATCCTGTCGTTTCCGGTTCCGCCTACCAGCATAATACTTTGTTTTGGACGCATTTACCATCAGTCCGACATTCTCTGCTTCGCGTTTCAGGCAGGTGTACAGGTCTGCCACCGTTCCAAATGTCCATGTCGTCAGCGAAGCATACAAATTGGTTGGGTTTCGTGAAGATCGCGTCCCGGCTGTTGAGCCCGGCTCGTAGCATCACACCTTCCAGAGCGATGTTCAATAGTAGACACGAGAGTCCATCACCTTGTCTCAGTCTTCGTTGAGATTCGAATGGACTGGAAAGTTCACCCGAAATCCTTACGCTGTTTTGTACACCGTCCATCGTTGCTTTGATCAGTCGAGTCAGCTTCCCGGGAAAGCTGTTTTCGTCCATGATTATCCATAGTTCTACGCGGTCGATACTCCCGCCGTATGCCGCCTTGAAGTCGATGAACAGGTGATGCGTTGGGACCTGGTATTCACGGCAT